>NW_026622875.1:31886590-32209772 GCF_023065955.2 Ursus arctos
TCGTCTCTCTAGAGTGGATAGGGCTAGAGACCCCACTTCCAAGACAGTCCCTCCACTCACATGTCTGCCGCATGGATGGGGGGCAGCTGGCAGGCTCTGCTGGGCCTCTCCATGTGGTCGTCCAGCGTGGTGGCCTCAGGATAGTCAGACTCTAACAGGACATGTGTTAGAAGAAACAGGAAGGAGGAGTTGTCAGTTTCTGAAGGCTGGGGTAGCAGCTCTTCTACCAAATACTATTGGTAAAGTTGCTATAGAGCCCATCTGCATTCAAGGGGAAAAATACAGATACCACCCATTGGTGCGAAGAGTGTAAAAGAATCTGTGGCTATTCTAAATCTACCTCAAAAGAGGCTGCTATGTTGATATCATTTTTATTTATTGAGTCTTGTCTGGCATAGTGACTCATTTAATCCTTCCCCTAACTCTATATGATAGAGATCTGTATTATCCGAATATCACAGGTGAGGAAACTGAGACAAAGAGGTTAAAGCACTGGCTCAAGGACACTCAGTTGCGTGAGCTAGTTTTTGAACCCAGGCAGTGTACGCATGGTAAATTAATGAATTAACTAGGCTATTTCTTACCACAACTTGATGTAATTATTAACAGAATGATAAAGCATATTGCAAGTGCTATGCAAGAGTGTGGACTTTCCATATTTCACGTAAACACCCCTTCTCAGGTGTGGATGCAGCCTTTTTGCTGAGTCTAGGGGTCCAGATGGTGCCTATGGGTGAGTGAAGGGTTGCTCAAAGCCACCTTCCGCAGCAATCTTTCTTTCCCCACTGTATTATCTTAGTACCCTTATTGAAATCCATTCGCCACAGATGAATGGGTTTATTTCTAGACTCAATTCTATTCCATTGATCTCTGTATCTGTCTATACTTAAGAAAGTACCACATTGTCCTGATAACTGTAGCTTTGTAGTAAATTTAGAAATTAGGAAGTGGAGGGGCGCCTGGGTGGCTCAGTCGGTTAAGCGTCTGCCTTTGGCTCAGGTCATGATCCCAGAGTCTTTTGCAGTCCCTTATGAATTTTAGGGTCAGCTTGTCAGTGTCTGCCAAAAAGGCAATGGAATTTTCATAGGAATTGCAATTAAAATATTGTTAAAATAGCAATGTTTCCTAAGTTGATCTACCATTTTAACAATATTAAGTCTTTCAATTCATGAACACAGGATGTCTTTCCATTTATTTAGGTGTTCTTTACTTTTTCAATGATGCTTTCTACTTTTCAGTGTGCAAGTTTTATACCTTTTTGTTACATTTATTCCCAAATATTTTTTATTTTTCTGGATGTTATTAATGGAATTGTTTTAATTTCATTTTTGGATAGTTCAAGTGTATAAAAATACAATTGATTTTTGTATCCAGCAACCTTGCTGAACTTATCAGCACTAACACTTTTTAGGTGGATTCCTTAGGATTTTCTACATACGAGATCATGTCATCTACAGTTTAACTTCTTCCTTTTCCATATGGATCTTTTTTTTTTTTTCCCTAATTGTTCTGGCCTGAACGTCTAGCACAATGTTGACTACATGTCATGAGAGTGGACATCCTTAACCTGTTCCTGATCTTAGATGGTAACTTTTCAGTTGTTCATCATTAAATATGATGTTGGCGGTGGGTTTTTCATAGATGCTCTTTATCAGGTTGAAAAAATTTGCCCTATTCTTGTTTTTATCATGAGAAAATGTGGGATTTTTGTTAAATGCCTTTTCTCCATCAATGGAGATACTCTAGTGCCCCCTCCCCTTTATTGTATTGATATTATATTGTGTTTTACATTGATTTAATTTTGAATGTTGAAACTATCTTGCATTCCTTGGATAAATCCCACTTGGTCATGGTGTATAATGATTTTTATGGGTTGATGGATTCTGACAGTATGTTTTTGATGATTTTTACATCAGTATTCATAAGGGATATTAATGGTGTACAATACTTTTTAGATAGTGATACTCAGTTTGAATTGTTAAGAATTTTTATGTCTATAATCAGAAAAGATATTGGTCTGTTGTGTTCTTTTCTTGTTATACTTTTGTTTGGTTTTAGTATTAACCACACAGAGTGAGTCAGGAAGTGTTCCTTCCACTTCTTTAAAAAAAAAATGTTCGTGAAAAAAGGCTGGTAATTTTTTTTTTTTTTTTTAAGATTTTATTGGAGAGTGAGTGAGCATGCAGGAGCAGAGGGAGCAGAGGGAGGGGCAAAGGGAGAGGGAGAAACAGACTCCCACTGAGTAGGGAGTAATCCCAGGACCCTGAGATCAGGGCCGGAGCCAAACACAGATGCTTAACTGAGCCACCCAGGGGTGCCTGGGTGGCGCAGTGGTTAAGCATCTGCCTTCAGCTCAGGTCATGATCCCAGGGTCCTGAGATTGAGCCCCGCATGGGGCTTCCTGGCCAGTGGGGAGCCTGCTTCTCCCTCTTTTGCTCCTCCTGCTTGTGTGTGCTGTCAAATAAACAAAATCTTAAACAAAACAAAACAAAACAAAAAAACCCCCTGAGCCACCCAGGTGCCCCTGGTGGCTGGTAATTCTTTAAATATTACGTAGAATTCATCACTGAAGTCCTTTGGTCCTGGGTTTCTCTTTTTGGAGTATTTTTTCAATATCTTTACTTCTTATAGGTCTACTCAGATTTTCTGTATCATCATTTTTTTTTTTTTACTTGAAAGGGAGAGGAGGGGAGAGAGAGAGAGAGAGAGAGAGAGTGCGTGCACGTGCGCACGCCCCCCCCCCACACGAGCAGGGTGGGGGTGGCGGGGAGGGCAGAGAGGGAGGGAGAGGCAGACTCCCTGCTGAGCAGGGGGCCTAGCCTGATGAAGGGCTCCATCCCAGGATCCCGAGAGACTGGGGACTGAGCCACCCAGGTACCCCAGATTTAGTGTATCTTCTTGAAACAGTTTTGATAGTTTGTCTTTCTAAAAATGTGTCCCTTTCATCTAGATTAGCAAATATGTTGGTATATAATTCATATTATTCTAATTCTTTTTATTTCTATGAAGTCAGTAAAATGTCCCCTCTTCATTCGTGACTTCGGTAACACGAGTGTTCTTGTTTTTTCTTGGTTATTCTCACTACAGATTTATCAATTGTGTCCATCTTTTCAAAGGAACTTTGTTTTGTTGATTTTTCTCTAATGTTTTTTTTTTAATCTCTACTTCTGCTCTAATATTTCTTTTCTTTCTTTTGCTTACTTTGGGTTTAGTCTGCACTCCTTTATTCCAGTTTTTAAATGTCAAAGATTAGGTTACAGATTTGAGATCTTTCTTCCTTTTTACTGTTTACAGCTAGATTTCCCAGTAAGCACTGCTTTTATGGCATCTCATAAGCTTTGGAATGTTGTATTTTTGTTTTCATTTATCTTGAAATATTTTCTAACTTCTTTCTTGACCCATTGGTTATTTAGGAATGCAGCCACCACAGCTCTCTTTTGGTTGCTACTTACATGGTATTTACTTTATCATCTTGTTGCTTTCAACTTGTGTTGTTGAATATAAAGCATGTCTCTTGCAGAAAGCATACAATTGGATCATGTTTTATATTCATTTGGTTAATCTCTATCTTGTAATTACAGAGTTTAATCTAGTTACATTTAATGTAATTACTGATAAGGTAGGATTTACACCTGCCATTTTGCTACTCGTTTCCTGTCTGTCTTCTATGTTTCTCTAGTCCTCCATTCCTGGCTTATTTTGTGTTAGATATTTTCTAGGGTACCATTTTAATTCTCGTCTTTTCTTTTGTATTTTATAGTTATTTTCTCAGTGTTTGTCCTGAGGATTTACAACATCTTAATTTTTAACAATCCAGATTATAAAACAAAATATCAGTACCACACAACTCTTTTCTCCTATGTAGCTCTACTTCCTGTACCTTTGAGCTGTTGTCATAAGTTACATTTTTATGCACTGCGTGCCTATCAACATAGATTTATAATTACAGCTTTATGTAGCTATCTTTTAAATAAGAAATAAGAGTTTACAAAAATACATTTATATATTGTCTTAAATTTACTTTGCTGTTACCTTTACTGTTGCTCTTTATTTCTTCATGTGAATTTGAGTCATTGTCCAATGTTCTCTCATGTCAGTCTGAAGGACTCCCTTTAGAATTTCTTGTAGGGCAGGTCTGCTAGTGACAATTTCTGTTTTTGCTTATCTGATAATGTCTGAATTTGTCCTTCATTTTTGAAGGGTAATTGCCCTGGATATAGAATTCTTGATCAACACTATTTTTCTTTCAGCAGCTTTCATACCTACTACCTACTTTAATACTTAATACTTACTACCTTCTGACCTCCATGGACTCTGATGAGAAACTAGCTATTAATCTTATTGAGGATTCTTTATACGTTTTTTTTTTTTTTTTGCTTTGAAGATACTTGTTTTGTTTTCTGATAGTTTCATGATAATGTATGTGGGGTAGATCTCTTTGAATTTATTCTACTTGCTATTGAGCTCTTTGAATTTGTACATTAACATTTTTCAAACTTGGTAAGTTTTCAGTCATATTTCTTCAAATATTCTTTCTGTCCCCCTTTCTTTTCTTCTTCCAGGACTTCCCTTGTGTGTATGCTGGTCTGTTTAATTGTGTCACACAGGTCTCTGAGACTATGATTCTCCCCCCTTCCCAACCTACACATTCCTTAGAGTGAATAGTCACAATTGACATATTTTCAAGCTCACTGATTCTTTCTTCTGCCTCCTCAAATCTAATACTGAGGCCCTCTACTTCAGCTATTGTATTTTTCCAAATCCAGAATTTCCATTTGCTTTTTAAAATATAATTTTTAAAAATATTTATTTGACAGAGAGAGTGAGAGAGCACAAGCAGGGGGAGCAGGAGGAGGAAAGGGAGAAGCAGGCCCCCCACCAAGCAGGGAGCCTGATATAGGGCTCAATCCCAGGACCCTGGGATCATGACCTGAGCCTAAGGCAGACGCTTAACCACCTGAGCCACCCAGGCGCTTGCCCCTAAAATACAATTTTTTAAAAAAGATTTTATCCATTTATTTATGAGAGAGAGAAAGAGAGAGAGAGAGAGAGTATGTGCACAAGTTGGGGGAGACACGGAGGGGAAGGGAGAGGGAGGGGGAAAGAATCTCAAGCAGACTTGATCCCACAACCCAGGGACCACGACCTGAAATGAAACCAAGAGCCAGTCGCTCAACCAACTGAGCCACCCAGGTGACCCTAAAATCTAATTTCTATATTATTTATTGATATTCTCTATTTGGTGAGGCATTTAAGAAATATTTTCATTTAATTTTTTAGACATGGTTTCCTTTAGCTCCTTGAACATAATTTAAGTTCTCTGTTTAGTAAGCCCAATGTCCTTGAAGAAGGACAATTTCTGACTGCTGTTCCTGTGTATAGGCCATCCATTGTTTTGCATATCATAATCTTTTGTTGAAAATTGGACATTTTAAATACTATAACATAGCAATTCTGGAAATCAGATTTATCTCCCTCCCCAAGATTTGTTGTTATTGCTACTTGTTATAGTTGTTTGGTAACTTTTCTGAAAGAATTCTATGAAGTCTGTATACTTTGTTATATGTGGCCGATGAAATTTTTACTCAGCTTAGCAGCCAGCTAATGATCAGAGAGAGTAAACACGTGTAACAACAACAACAACAACAACAACAACAACAACAACAACGGAATCTCCTAGTTTTCACCAAGGGGCTGTGTGTATGTGTGTTAAGGCATGCCGTCAAACCTGAGCCTGGCAGTTGAAAATTGGCTTTCACTTCTTGTTTGTGCAGA
Organism: Ursus arctos; assembly: GCF_023065955.2. NCBI lineage: Eukaryota > Metazoa > Chordata > Mammalia > Carnivora > Ursidae > Ursus > Ursus arctos. The sequence continues at coordinate 31,892,366 of NW_026622875.1, forward strand.
GCCTCAAAATTCACCACAGGTGAGAACAGAGGGTGGCTTCAGGTCTTCCACAGGTGGCCACAGCTCTATGTGTGAACATGGGATTCTAGATTCCTAGAACTATGCCACAGCTTTCCAAAGCTCCTATGGATATTGATTCCCCCACTTTTCCTTTTAAACTCTTTGGTTAGTCTATTGCTTGCCTCAGCTCTTATTAATCACCTAAAGCAAGTACAATATTAAAACTCTTGCCTATAATTGTTTCAACAAACACCTCCCCAGGGAGAATACTTTTCATGCTGGGTCCGCTCTGAGTTAGCCCAACTACAGACAGCCTTGTAAGTGAGGCATTATGGGGAACCATCAGGTAGGCCAAATAATGGCAACTCTTTGGGAATGAGGCTTTGAAAGAGCTCTAGCTTTGCTTTATTCTCTCTTGTGACTACTAGGCTGCACCAGGAATATGGTGTCAAGGGTACTGCAGACCTGGAATGAGGAATGCCTCTAGAGCAAATTGAAACGCCACAAAGGTCACTGTTCTTACTGCGACTCAGAAGTTCTTTTCTCAGCCATTTCACTGACATTAGTTGGTAAAAGCTATTTGACCACTTACTGTGTCTGTTCCTATCAGTCGCCTAACTGCAGGCAATCGATGGCCTTTCCCCCCATGCCCCCAAACATTTATTGCTACCTACAGGTGGATAAAGACAAAGCTCTTCTCCAGAAGCCCCTATCCCTTGAATTCTCTTCATTCACATTTTCTTGGATTTTGGCATTTCTTAAAATGAGTATCAGAACCACAAGCAACTCTTCTCTCATGTGTGCTAGGTCCTGCCACCTTTGTGGTGTATGTCAGAGCTCAAAAGCAGGTTACACAAGAGGCAGGTCATCAAGTAAAAAATGCATTTTGATTATTTCTACTAGATCTCAAACAATGTTACAGCACTGCTGTTATCTTGGGTACGAGAAATGAACCAACTTCCCAATTTTGGGGGGAGGGACTTGGCCAACTATTACGTGAGCTTCGCTCAGGTTTTACAGCTTAGTGCTAACCTGTCCAATCCTGAGCCTTGTACCATCTTCATTTCTAGTGGAAGGTCTAGCAAGTTACATGCCATAGACTGGGGATGGCTGACCCAACAGGCATCTAAGAAACACTTTCAATCGATCCAGATCAAATGACAACCTATCCCTATTCAAATGACAACTGATCCCTAGGTTGACCCATGACATGCTTTTGGGTTAGGTGACCTCAGCAGAATCCTCAGGTTTGCTTTTCTGGATTAGCTCACCCTCTCAATCTATTCTTTCCTGCTTTTATTAGTTTGTTACTTCAACATTCTTCCATGTTTTCAGTAAAATCTGTGTCTCACGTCAGAATTTTTGTGTAATCCCCTAGTGCACAAACAGGCAAAGCAGTCTTTATCCTCAAGGACCTCCCCCAAATACCAAAATCTCAAATAGTTATTCAGTTATTCTCACAAATCTTTCTTTGCAGAGTAATCACCATTATCTTTCTTTTGTCCGTCTCCCCAACTAAAACAAAAGCTTCCTGATGGCAGGGACTTTATACCAGGTTCAGTGCTGTATCCCTGGTGTAGTTTCAGTATTTATACACAGCTTGTCACAGGTATGTACTCACAAAGTGTTTGCTAAAGGACTAAATAGGTCTTAAAAGTGAAAATGCAACTTTTCTTAAAGTTTAGAGATGGGTAAAGAGGAAAAAATATTTTAAGATTAAATTACTGGCTTTTCTAATTACGGAAACATTCTACCTTCAGCCTGTTCTTCAATCCCAATTTAAGAGAGAAGATCAATAAAAATCCTAAGAAGGGCAAGAGGAGTAAAAAAAACCACAAAGAAAATGAGGACACAAAAACGAGGAATGAAGTGGAGAGACGGAGACTTCTGCAAGTGCCGGAGCGGGCGCCTGGCGGGCTCAGATGGTAGAGCACGCGACTCTTGATCTTCAGGTTGTGGGTCTGAGTCCCATGTTGGGTGTAGAGATTACTTAAAAATAAAATCTTAAAAACAAACAAACAAACAAGTGCTGGAGAGGGGGAGATGGAGAAATGATCTGGACAGAGTGGAGTGCTTTACGTACCAGCAGTTTTTTGTTTTAAAAGAAGTCACTAGCCAAGCTTTACTTTCTATCTTCCATTACAGTGGGCTCTGGTTTGGAAGGAATGGTCACAGGAAGACACAAGAGGCGACTGGCGCTACATTCTTGTGGAGTTTTAGGTATGGTAAAGCGTTGATTCTTCACCTTTGGAAAAGAGCAAATCTAACACCTATCTCATCGGTTCTGTACTGTCAAAGAACTTTCCATTCAAGATATATTTCTGCTACCCAGTTTTACATCTTCATCACCTACACCAGAAGGGCTATCACAAGATAGGAATGAACAGGCAAAAAGCAAAGACTACCAAGAATGCCTAGGGACAAACTGAAAACAATGACTGGTTGGCTCATCATTTCAGGGCTACGTGAACTGTGGCAACTGAGCTCAAACTATCCTTCCCCAACAGGCAGAGCCAAAATGGCCCCATTTCATGGAGTTTGGGCTTGGCCATATGATTTGCTCTGGCCAGGGGAGTATTAGCAGATGTGATGCATGCAGATGTATAAACTGTGTTTGTGTGATCAGGCTTGCCTTCTTGTGGTTTTGTCATCAAGGAGAACTTCTGGACAACTTCTGCAGTCTAGTCCAAGTCCAAAGAGGAACACAGATGGAGTAGACCCAAGCTCAAATCGTGGCAAGTAGTCAAGCCCAGCCAGATCTCCAGCTTGAAGCAATCGCCCAGCCAAGCCTGTCAGGCAACCTGCAAAAGCATGAGTGAGAACGATTATTTTAAGTTGAGGTTTGGGGCAGCAGTAGCAACTGAAACCTAAGTACACATCTTTCTCTTAGACTCATCCTAAGGGCAAATCTTGTTATCTCTTCCTTCACTGCTACATGTCTAGAACCTAGCACACTTTCTGGTAATTAGCAGATGTTCAATAAACATCTGTTGTGGTTACATTTACGTTTCTTCTAAAATTAGTGACTTAGGAGAATAAAACTGAAAGGAACTTGCATAGTTTAGTTGTAAAGCATGTGGTTGAACTTCAAAATCACCAGTTTCAACAAGGACCAGAAAGCATGTTAGAGATCATTAGGTGGTTAAGAGCATGGACTACGCAAATGACTGCCTGGATTTAAATCTAGGCTTCACGAATTACTGGCCAGGTGATCCTAGGCAAGTTACTTCACCTTTCTGCCTCATTCCTCATCTGTTAAACGGTACTATTAATAGTACCTACCTCACAGGATAGATTTATTTCAAATACTTACAACCTCACCCAGTACATGATAACACTTACAGGCATTTTAAGTTACTATTACCAGCATAAGATGATTTTGAGCAAGGTTATTAAAGTTCCTCTTTGCTTGCTCCTCCAGTCACCTATTTATGTCTTTTTGTTCTCACTTTTGTTATCTCATCTCTGTACATGTGTATAATTAGCTCTTTTGTACGTTTGCATGGTCTTTTTGTGCTCTGGAGTGCTAATGCTGACACCTATTCCACCCTCTCTCTTCCACCAACCCATTTTATAAACTACTGATTTTGTTCTTTTCACCTAGGATAGCATTTGCCCCTTCTCCACCTGCTCAAAGCATAGTTGTTCCTCAATGTCCAGCCTAAATGTCACCTCTCCCAGGAAGCCTGTTCTGATCTTCTTTTCCAAAGTCATCTTTTGTTCTCTGACCTTCCTTAGCAGTTCATCTCTACCTCAATTACAATTTTATACTTTCTATTTTCAGGTATATGTCTTTCCCTGATGAGACTGTAACTCCTAGAGGACACCACAATTTCTAAGCTTACTTTCTGCCCATTTCCACCCTCAAGTATATGGCAGGCAAGCAATAAATATTTGTTGAATGAATGTATTTGAGAAGCCCACTTAGGTTCATCTAAACTCTAATTAAAACAGCTAACTGAGAATTCATCAAGTTTTTAAAGAAGTAAAAACTAGTTGGAATACTAATTAGACATTAAAAGATAAGTTTTGCATGTAAAAAAGAAAGACACTTGATTTATTGCATTAAAAAACTTTATTTCATTTAAAAGGTCCAATATAAGCCAAATTAAACCCCAAATTGACAGCTACACCTAGAGCTCCTGAACTAAATGGCACTGAGTTGAGTGTCTTGTTAAAGGAAGTCATTTGCTATTACCACCATTTCCTCCAAAGTAGTTCTAGAGCAGAAGCTGGTATTACTATAATACACATCAGATATTTCAGACGTCATCTTTCATGCAGAAGTTAAAAAAGCAAACAGGCTTTTCTGTTGTGTTTGAGTATAAAAACCACTACAGAGCAGGGCCTGAATGCTTTTGACATACAAGGTGTAACTATAAAGGAACTTACTGTGCTGCTGTGTTCATTCACTGAAGTTGTCCATGTGTGTACTCCAACAATACTAGGGCTGCTCAGATACTATTTGGACCAGTAGTTTGGGATTTCCCCTCATTGGGTGCAGACCAAAGGAAGTGGCTGATCAAGCTGGGGACAGACTATCACAAAATGCGATCACAAAGCAATGAAACAGATTTCCTAATGGGCAAGCGATTGAAAGAACCACCTCACAAATATTTTCAGTAAGAGCATCATTTACATAAAGTGATGCAGGATCTAAGTTCTGGCATGTGTGAGGATAAGTTAAAAACAGCTTGTTACTTTATAGCTACACCTTGGATTTCATTAGATGGGTAAATCTAACTGTGTTTAATGAGTCCTTCTGGAAATCACTTCAGCAGATAAGTCAAACAGCCTGTAAAAGAGAAGACATGGCAGAGGGCGTGAGATTCATCCTTCCAACGTTCTCGCGTTCTCTCGGAGGACAGACCCGGGCCCAAGGACAGAAGTTACCGGGAGGGAGGCTTCAACTCCATCTAAGGAAGACCTTTCTAACAGTTAGAGCTGCTCAACAACTGAATGGACTGCTTGGTGAGGTAGAGTCACTGGAAGTGTTCAAGGTGGAAAGATCACCCTTGTAGAAGGGACTCCTGCATTTGTTAAGAGGTTAGACTGGGTGAACCTCAGGTCTCTTTCAATTCTGAGATTCTAGAAAATTCCCTCAGGGAATTCAGAAGAGAATTCCTAAAAGGAAAGAGAAAGCACACATACGTATACTTTTAGAATCCTCTTGCGTTTTTTTTTTTTTTTTCCAAAAGGTACAATAGAAAATGTAGTCCACTGTCTTTAAAATGCAAATTCACCTTCCTACCACTAATAATTAGGAAGGGTCCATTATGACTTCTTTATATTATAAAGAAAAGATGGAGGATTACATTTATAATTTCTGTAAATATTTTAGAAAAAAATGCTTAAAATCTAGTAGTCAATGCCCTAGAAACTTTATAGATTTTTAGGTAATATGCACAGATACAAATACATTATTCATTAAATACAACTCACATCTGTGTTTTATTATACTCTAAAATATACAGGAATCTTGATGTACTGAAAGAGTGCAAGTAAATACAGTATTCAAGCAGTCACTATTTCTATGTACATGCTCATTAATTCTTCAAAAACCCCACAAAATTATCAAATAGATCAAAATACTGTTCTGTGTTTTCACACTTTATATTCAGAAAAACCAGCTGAAATTTACAATGTCATAAAGTTTCCAGTTTCACAATACAAAAAGGTAAAATGAAATTGGGTATCATTTTGTGAAAATTTATGGAACTTCACCCAGATCTGTAAGACCCCCTACATATGTGAAATCATTCTTACTGGGAAAGTGACAGTTACAGTAAAAGCAGAACCATATAAATTGTTATTTAAAAGCCTAAACAACAGCCTTTCTCTGTTATTTGAAAGGCAGTCTTCCAATTTGGCAGACAATTGCTTCTTTCCCCAAGTAGTAGCATGTTTGAATCTGAATAGGACCCAATACAGAAATGCCTTCCAAGAGACCCAATGATGTTTACTTATCAATTACAAGGGACTTTTTTTTCTTTTTGATTATTCACTAAACAGTGAAAACAAAAATCCCCCAATCCATTGTGGAGGCACAAAAGTAACATAAGTGATGAAGGTGTACCATCCAAAGTAGCGAGGTCGAAAACTTCATTCCCCAGGACCACTTAACTGCAATAGGGTGAAAATAATCTACTTTTTGATTTCATGAAATTTTCTTCTTCTAGGAAATCTTTACATTTTCAAACAAAAATAGTTCAATTTTAAACCTAAACTATTCAGACCTGGGCAACGACGGCCCGACCCCAATCTATCTCTGTCTACATCACAAGTATTTTCACCCTGACTGCACTCAGCCAGCTGGTTTTTAATTCTAATATTATAAAAGTTGGAATTTTTAAATGTAAAAGAAAAAATGTAAAAATACATCTGCTTTCTCTCATGGTTTAATACAGTATTTGAAGGCTTTCAGATGTTTTCTTTAAAAAAAAATCAACATTTAAAATCAAATCTCAGCTTCATTTTCAGAAATATTAAAGTTTGGTTTAGATAATGTCTCATTTCACCTATTCTGGTTTCCACAAAATGGCATTCTATTAAAAAACTTTTAAGTTACTTGGTCCTTTGGCAATTTGCTGTGCACATAATGCCTACTGTACCAAACTTTTATTGCCCTTAAATTTAGTTGTAGTTTATTGGTGAAATTTAAATCTAGTGTCCTTATCTCTTCTTTTACAATAGTGTTGCTTGTGTAAGCAGATTAGGGAGCACAGTGTCCCAAATTATTCCTGGCACTGCAAAACCAAATTAAACAATTCCACAAAGTAATTTGACATCAAAGTGTTTTCCTCTGGTCAAGTCTATTTCAAGATTCTAGAAGTTCCTTTTGCAAAACTTGCCTTTGAAATCAACTCTTCTTCCTAATGTCATATTTCTCATATCATTCTTCGATCTTTCCTCTTAGGTTGAATCTGTACGTGAATAAGAAAGTGCCTTTTTCCTGAAAAAGCACAATCTGAAGCGTTAGTGTCAGAACTCCTCTCTCAGACCTCTGGGCTCAGCCTCTTAGTAGGTCTCAGAATCAGAGTCATTGAGCTCGTCCACGTCAGTGTATAAGTACTCCTGTTCCCCGCCAATGTTGTTGAAACTGCAATAGGAGCTAGGTTCATTCCTCATGATGGGCAAGGCTTCAAAGCTGACTGTTTTTGAGGTGTTGGTATAACGGTTAATGGCATTGAAAGTCAGGGCTGATAAAGGGCTACTTGATGAGACAGGCATCATGGTGGCCAAAATGAGAGCTAGGCAATCAGCCACATCCTTATTGGGAGCACAGGCCAAAGCTGGGGTATAGCCTAGAATTAAAGATAAAATTTAAATAATTAAACATCCTGAGATAAGGAAATAAGCCTAATGGCCCTTAGTTTTAGACAATTTAAATTACTTGGCTTATAATAAATTGGTTTAATAGAATGATTCATAAATTTCCAATCAGTAGAAAAGAGTAAAGTCCTAGAAATTTAGGGTGGGAGGAGGCCATATATATATGCTATGTTATAGAAGAGTAAACTGAAGCCCAGAGATGGATGATTTCTCCAAGATCTCAAAACTTATCCATAACCACCTAAATTCACAAAAGATATTGAGCTAGAATTAAAACAAACAAAAACCCTCAGATTGATCAAGCTTCCTTCAGAGTGGTGGAAGAATCTTATGCATTAATTTGTAGTTATATTTAGTGCTTACATGCTGTGAAATCTAAATGTGTACAGATTCACAAATGAGGCACTGAGCAGGTGCTCAAAGATGTGTGTTGAATGAATGGAATGACATTTGGCTGTTGATCAACTTTTCTCCTAGGGACACAGAACACTGAAGAAAAACAGGGATAAAGAAGTAAACTTTAAAAACAGGCTAAGCCAAAACCAATGTTTCCTTTTCAACTCTTCCTTTCTTTAGAAGACTGACTTTACCCTTAAGGTACCACAAAGTACCAGCAAACTGAGTAAGGAAACATTTGGTACCCTGGCTGGTACAAGACCCTGTCTTGAGGATGAAGTGAGAGAGAAGACGGTGAGAGCACACCATATAATGCCAAGTTTAGATTATCCCATACGGACCTCTAGCAGCAAATGTTTTAATTTACAGCTTCATTTTCTGCTGCACATGTGGACAGTTTTCCCTATTACTATACATACAAATGCTTTAATTTTCACACTTATATACGTACAGTTGACCCTTGAACAATGTGGGGGGTGGGGGAAGGCTAGGGGCACAAACCCCTGCATAGTAAAAAATCTGTGTACAACTTTTGACTCCCTGAAACTTAACTATTAATATAAGCCTACTGTCAACTGGAAGCCTTACCAATAACATAAAACAGTTGATTAACATACATTTTGTATGTTATATGTATTATACACTGTTTTCTTACAATAAAGTAAGCTAGAGAAAAGAAAGTAATAAGAAAGAGAAAATACATTTATGGTACTGTAAAAAATCTATGCATTAAATGACCTGCGTAGTTCAAACCTGTGTTGTTCAAGGGTTAATTGTATATATATATTTAAATTTATATATTTTATTATTATTTATATATTAATTTATATATTTTATCTATATATTTATTTATATATTTTATAATTTTTTAAATAGTTAAATGATTTATCAAAAAATAAACATTTATGTAACCACTATCCAGATTAAGAAAGAGAGGGGTGTCTGGGTGGCTCAGTCATTAAACGGCTGCCTTTGGCTCAGGTCATGATCCCAGGGTGCTGGGATCGAGCCCCACATCAGGCTCCCTGCTCAGCAGGAAGCCTGCTTCTCCCTCTCCCACTCCTCCTGCTTGTGTTCCCTCTCTCGCTGTCTCTCTCTCTCTGTCAAATAAATAAATAAAATCTTAGAAAAAAAAAAAAAAAGAAAGAATGTTACCAGCATACCAGGAGCCCCACGTGTCCCTTACTAATCACTACCCCTTTCCTCTTCCACAAAGGTAACCACTATCCTGATGTACCTGGTAATCAAAGAACCAAAGGACAGGATATAGATAGGGGAAGCAAAAAGAACAAAAGGACTGAGTCCTAGAGCCTTCCAATATTGAGAAGTTAGGGAGAAACTTCACAAAAGAAACTGAGAAGGAATAACTAGTAACATAGGGTGAAAACCAAAAAAGTGTTAAGTCCTAAAGGCCAAGTAAACAAAGTTTAACAAAGAAAAAAGTATATACCTGAAACTAATCTAATGTTGCATGTTAATTATGCCTCAATTAATAAAAATTAAACAAACTTCAGTTTCAGAGAATTTGGTTACTATTACAAGGTACTATTAACCCTCACCCAGTTATCAATGGAAGGAACCAGGTATTTGTGAATGAAGGCAGACTGGGTTCATCTACAGAAGGAAGGATACTGCAATCAGATCAAATGACTCTCCCTCTTACCCCGACCTAAAGGGATCTGCATCTATTTATCCACGTAACAGTGTGCAGCGTAAAGGAAAATATGGAGATTATTTGGGGAAATATTGCACGCTTGCTACAGCAGACTGCAACCTTCACATCCCCAGTTACTTCCTTATTCCCATATATTTTAAATTCTGTATTAAAACCCTTATACCTATTAAAAAAAAAGAAAAGGAAAGGAAAGGAAAGGAAAGGAAAGGAAAGGAAAGAAAAGAAAAGAAAAGAAAAGAAAAGAAAAGAAAAGAAAAGAAAACTGTGCCAAATTCTGATAGGTCAGGTACAATGAGAACTAAGAACTAAGAACTGACTCAATATTGTGGAGATCACTGGTGATCTTGAGGACAGTGTAGCAGTGTGGCGGGGGAAAAGGTCTGACTCGGGGAGCCTCAGGAGAGAATGAAAGAGGGGAAACACTGGGCACAGCAGGACAGCCAACACTTGAGTAACTGTGCTGCAAAGGGGAAGAAAGAAATATGGCGGCAGTTGCAGGAATAGTTCGATTAGTGGAAGATTTTTTTTTTATTAAAGATTTTATTTATTTGTTTGAGAGAGAGAGAGAGAGCACGAACAAGGGAGAGGGGCAGAGGGAGAAGCAGACTCCCCAATGAGCAGGGAGCTTCATCCCAGGACGTGGAGATCATGACCTGAGCCGACGGCAGATGCTTAACCGACTGAGCCATCCAGGTGCCCCTTGACAGAAGATTTTTTAAGATGAGGGAAATAATGTTTATATACACGTGGGAATAATCTAGGAAGAGTCCTAGAAAAAGTCCTTATTACAGGACATAGTGAAGAACTGTTAAAGTGACAGTCTCAAGTAGGCTTAAGAGGAGAGGATCTAGTGAGTGGTGGGAAGATTAACGTTAGATAAGAAGCTGGCTCTTAAGGGCCTTGATTAAGTATTTGCTGACAGAACAAATTCTTCAAATGCTAAGTTGAATGAAGGTGGTAACACTAAAACAAAGTTAGTGAAATTCAGAAGTTCGTCTGTTATATAGACTTTGCTTATTTTTGCCCTTATTCCCTTTGCCACAAAGTACTATTCAATATTAATTTCAGCTCTCCTCTTCGACCAATACAAAATATCCACATTTACTTCACTTCAAATATGGATTGAAAGATAAAAGCTTCTAGTAAAATATAGGTTAAGGAAAGAAAATACAGAACTACTTACCATTTTCATCTACTGCAAGCACACTTGCTCCTTTCCCCAAAAGTTCCTGAACCACCATTGTCAGCCCATTTCGGGCAGCAACATGCAGAGGTCTGGGAGGGAAAATATATATGTACACACACATAGGTACATGGCCCTGAGTGTAACACACACACACACACACACACACACACACACACTTTCTCTCAATTCTGGTTGTTGAGGGGCATTTTTGCTAAGTTGTGACGACCCAGAAATAAAAATTGGGGTACCCAGTCCTAATAGCAATATAGATGGGAATGGGGGACAACAAAATCAATGTGCGGAGTGTACTGCCAAAGCCTGCAATGTGCATAAGCATAGCATTGCCCCACCCCCAGCAATCCACCTTTAGTTAGTTTGTTTCCTTCTAAGACTCAATGTTTAAGAAGATTTTACTAACTAGACTGCATTCTTAAGTTGTTTTAAGAAATGAGGTAGGCAAATACATATAATAGAATATACAATAAAACCCATTAATTGCAATAGCACAAATTTCAACAGGCTTTGAAAATAATTTAGAGGTTCTGTGACTAGTTTTTGGACCCTGAACAGATCTGACTGATACCTGAATAGGAACCAGTATTACAAAATTGTGGCTTTTTTGTTTGTTTTTAACCAAGACTCAAAGTAGAACAGCAAATGGAAACTGGGAGAGAAAAATGGGAGACTTTGATCTAAGATCTAACCGGTCACTTGAAAGATAGCTGCTCACATTAAGAGCTTGATCTTTCTGAAATCTCCCTAGTCTACAGACACATGTCAAGCTTTTTACCTCATTTATTGCTGGGGTCAAATAACATTATTCCAGTTGATTTTCATAAAACACACAGAATAGTATTATTTTCCTACATAAGATTATGGGTAATTAGATCAAGAAAAAATACAGTATTTTCAATAATAAAGTTTCAGTACAAAACCTTTTCAAATAATACGCCTTTTAATTGTAATGACTTTAGAAATGAGTTTTGTCAATTATAAAAATTGTTCTCTACTTTTTAACTGCTTCTGAGACTGATTCCAATGATCCCGTGTTAGAAAAATAACCTATTAATCATTTTTATAATTATAGGTCACAAGGTTTACACCAGACATGAAAATACTCACGTTTGCAAGGCTGCATTGGTTGCATTGATGAGGTTTCTATCTGTTATCTTTTCCAGTATTAACAAGGCACTAGTTTCATGACCCTAAAATTACAGCAAATAACTCTTAAAAACTTAGATATCATTAAAGATAAATATATAAACTCAATAAACCTCAACTCTTGTCCATACAATATGTACATCACCACATATATGTCATGAATTTTCCTGGCTAATCAAGCCTTGAATATTTGTCCAGGTGTGTTGGTGGAATAGGGTTAGGGGAGAGGACAGGAATATTTAAGACTGGAAAGATTAAGAAAGATAATAATTACATTTAGGCTTACACTCCAAAACTTACTTGGCCCACTGGAGACTTTCATATATCATGGTGCCTAATAGATCAGCATTTTTTTTTCCCTCAAGAAATCTAACGCCAGTGATCAGTAGAGAGGTTCGATCTCTAGCTCTGTTCATTTTAGTGAAGTAGAAAAACTTAACTAAATTTGGGGAAAATGCCACTGTTGATATAAACAATGAAAACATATCCTTAAAATGTGTACCTACCTTGCTGCAAGCCAAATGGAGGGCGGTGTTTTTACTGTTATCTTGTAAAGTCAGATCTGCACTAGCACTGCTAACCAGCATCTCTGGGAGGAAAAATTGCATCAAGTCTTATATTTATGAATACATATCTTAGATTACTAATAAACTCACTGTAGAGAAATAAAGATACAAAGCAACAATATCCCTCTAGTGAAAGCTTAAGAAAAATACTGTAACCTAAAATGTACACACTATATCATCATTTATCCTGTAAGTCACAGACACAATGGCAACTAACATTTATGCTGTGAGAGCTTACTAAATTTCAAATACTGCGTTGAGTGCTCTGGATTCATACTCTCACAATAACCCTACAAAGTAGGCACTGTTACTTTTCTCAACTTTAAAAATGAAAAATTTGAGGTATAAGGTCACTTAATTGGTAGATCTAGGACTCATATGCAGTCCATCTAACTCCAGAGCCAGGGTCTTAACTGCTATCCTACACTGCCTTGCTATAGTAAGACTGTTCAATCTGCAAGGGCAAATGAAAGCATTGTGGCCCTCCATAAAAATGTGGGTGGAAAGCGGGTTAAAGGTTTTAAATCTCAGGAGTGGGGAGGTAATAGTGGCAAATGTGACAGAGTCAGAAGGCTTGGGATCTAAGTTTTCCTTAAGTCAAACACACATAAGCAATATAGCATTACAAAATTAGAATAACGCAAGCCTTAACCAGTGTCTTTACCAACTGTATTTGTCTGTCCATTTTCTGCGGCCATCATGAGAGGTGTCTTCCCAGAAGAGTCTACAGAATTGACTTGAGCATTATGGCTGAGTAGCAGCTGTAAACACTCTACGTGGTCTGTGAAGGCGGCCGCATGGAGAGGGGTTCTGTAATACAAAGAAATGGGAAGACTTCACTAAATCTGTTTGTCGTATATTCTAGAAAAAATTATTCCTGAATTTATGACAAGCAATTTTCAAGGGTCTACATATTAGGCTATAAAATCATTGCCTGGATACAAATAGGCTTAATGGAGTTTACTGATTTCTGCCAGTATTTCTGATAATATAAAAGGCCCTTAACTAAACTAGTGTAACATAAAATTGCTTAAGAAAATTACGTCATTAAAGATATTTTAGAAGAAATAAATCCTGACCCAATATTGCCACCTATTACAACTGGTGAACTCTCCTCCAGCCTTTATTCATATTTAGAAAACTGTTAACTTTATTAACAATAATCTTTGGGTAACAAACATACCTTTAAAAAAGGGGGTGGGTAAAAAACCATCTTACAGGTTTTAAAGAGGAAGACTGACAAAAATCATAATAAAAAAGCCTCTTATAATGAGAACATGATTAAGATTTTATAACAACTTAGACATCCAAATATAAAAATCAACTTTTAGTTAATAATGGGTTCTCTGTTCATTCTTCCACATTAGTCTAATAATTAAGTTTTTTTTTTTCCTGTTGCAAGTCAAGCTATTTCCTATATAGTTGAATTCCTACCTTCCTTTTGAATCTGTGGAGTTCACGATGCTGGCACCTAAAGTATCAATTAACATTTCAGCAGCACCTTCGTTGTCATTTATCCTGTGTAAGGTAACAAAGTGATCACTCTCACAGCAATGGTGTATTTCTTAAATAGTCAAACCAAATCTCATTCATCTGCCTTTACTTACACAGCACAATGCAAAGGACTGAAAGCATTTCCTTCCATTTTCTGGAAAACTTCCTGTTCTAAAAGAAGTTCTACACATGTCTCATGACCTAAATAAGTAAATGAGAATCAGATTTTAAAATCCAAAAAAGATACTGAAGTGCCCAAATATACCCACAGAAAAAACTTCACGTGGATTAAAAATAACTGAGTTCACTGAATGCATTAAATATCACATTTCTAGGAGTTCACCTCAAGGCCTGAAATTCAGAAGCTTCTTGTAATTTTACAGCAGTTTATTACTGACACAATATTTGTTTTGTGGGGAAAAAAACAAGTCTCATTATTCTTTTTCATGATGACCAGTTAAGAGATATTCAGTCATTTTTTAAAAAGTTATATTTATATAGCATAATTAACTTCAAAATGTAAATATTTTCTGATTTTAGTAATGAGCAAATGATAAAATCTCAAATACTACAGTAGTGTCTAGAGGGAAAAAAATCCATGTTTCTGTTGCCATCACCATCTCCAGTTCCACTTTGTAGACTGTAACCACTATTACCTCAAAAGTTCCAGGAAATTTCTAGGCATATAAAACTGCATACACATAAACATGTGTACTACTTCCTTTTAAAATTTTTATGCAAATTTTTAATTCTGCAGCTTGTTTTTCACTTAATAAATTGTATACATCCTTCCATAATAGCATATATAGAAGTCCTGTTCTTGAATCTTTGGAAAAACTTCACAGCATTAAAGTGTATCATAAATGATTTAATTTCTAATTATGTATTTTGAGGTGATTGCTAGTTTGCTTCTGTTATATTACCAAACATGCTGTAATAAAATATTCCACTACTTTATTTTAAAAATTTTTTTAGATTTTATATATTTTTGTGTGCGCGTGAGTTGGGGAGGGGTGGAGCAAGAGGGAGAGGCAGACTCCCCGCTCTGAGCTCGCTGGGATCAGGACCTCAGCCGAAGGCAGACACTTAACCCACTGAGTCACTCAAGTGTCCTCCGGTACTTTTTTTTTTTTTTTAAACAAGTATTTTTGTGGGATAATTCCTAGAAATGATATTGCTGGGTTGAAGGACAAGTACAGATTACTGATAGACATCAGGCACACAGTTATTTATTTATTTATTTTTAGATTTATTTATTTATTTTTAGATTTTATTTATTTGAGATAGAGCACATGCACGCATGTGAGTGGGGGGAGGAGCAGAGGGACGGGGGAGAGAGAACCTCAAGCAGACTCCAGACTGAATGCAGAGCTAGACATGGGGCCTGATCCCACAGCCCTGAGACCATGACTTGAGCTGAAATCAAGAGTCGCTCAACCAACTGAGCCAGTCAGGTTCCCAGGCCCACAGTTTTTGAAGACAGGGAAAAACCTAAACTTCACATTTTCTTTACTTAATTTTCAAAGCCAGGATTTTAGTTAAAATACCCCAACTGCTATACTAATTGCTCCAACTGAAATGTTGCATCATTTATTTCATTAGTCATTTGGAACCTGCTTTAGAAATAAATTAGATTCTTATACAGGCTCTTTACTTCTATGGCTTAATATTTGGCTAACAAAGTGATACCAGATATATTTTCTTTTAAATTACTCTAACATTCTCAAATAATAGCTCAACTTAATCTTTATCCTATAATTGTTTTTACCAGGAAAAGAAAGTAAGTTTTAGGAAACCTGTAATTGTTCCATCTTATGTTAGTTATTTTCTCTAATCCAGTGGTTCCCAACTGGAGCAATTTTGCCTCTCAGGAGAGATTCAGCATGTCTGGAGACATTTTTGCTCATCACAACTGGGCATGGGGTAAGAGAGTGCTATTCTCATTTAGCAGGTAGAAGCTAGGGAAGCTGCTAAACACCTTCAATTCACATAGCAGTGCCTCACAACAAAGAATGTTTGCCACAATGGCAATAGTGCTAAGGTTGAGAAGGCTTAAGTTAATTCTCTCTCTCCAAACGTCAACTCATTACCAAAAAGTAGCTATGGAAAGTTGTCCAGTATAGATTTGTTTCCTATCTTCCTAGAAGAGCAGTTCTTAAGGCGTGGATCTGGGGAACCTTGGCGTGCTATTGCAAACTAGTCTTCTCTTAAACTAGCCAGTAAAGAAATTTGCCACCCTTCTCACTAAAATTGGTTTTTTTGTTGTTGTTTTGAAAAGAAGTTATTTTTAATAAAAATGTTATCTATATTAACATTTAATGGATTTATTACATAAGCAAATTAATATTCTTAAATTTCTCAGTTCTCATTTCCAATACAGCAAATATTGACAGCTCTAACTCCCAGATCTTGACACTGAAAGATTTGAGAATTACTGAGTAGACTGCATACTGCAAAAAGAGAGTTCTGGGCTACGGATTCCCTCCAGCAAGTTTTCAAGGTGAAAATTTATACTTAGCGTCCTACTTTATGAAAGGATGATACAACTGGTCTCTTCTTGTTTCAGAGGGATGTTCTGAGGACACTTAGAGCTTCATAAAAATTTATCACTTTTTAAAAGAAACAAAGCGATAATGTAAGTACTCTTAAGCTCTGTGATTGAATGACTACATAAACTAAAAATCTGTACTTTAAGATTTAGTATGTATAACCAACTCTTTTCTAAAACTTTGTCATCATTTCATTTTAATTTTGAGAGAAAGGTTGTTTTCTGATTTGTTAGAGTGCTTCCAATTTTGTTTCTAGCCATTACTAGTGGAAGTAAAACCATTTTACATATTCTACTCTCAGAATGCCAAATTATAAAATAGACTTTTGACTATAAATATGGTATTAATTTTAGACTGCTTGTATAGTCTCTTATTGCATATAGCCAACACACATCTAATTCCTTTCAGCTCAATTCAGGATCTGCATAAATTTGCTACAGTCTGGAAATTAGACACATCTGTTATGATCTTTAAATGGCAACCAGGCATGTAGTTCATGCACAATTTTGTCTGTTTTGTCTCTTGTACACAACATGCTTAGAGAATCTAAATTTAGCAGTAACAGAGTAGAACTCACTTTAGGGAAACAGTGTTCTTCATAAAGACCTGATAAGAAACGTTATAATAGATAGCAACTCTCCAAAGGGTAGTTAAAACAGCAGTTTATTTACAACTAAATGATCTGCCTGAGGAAAGCTAGCTTATTGTGTGATTTTTCCAACGGTTAATTTTCACTGATATATTAAAACAGAATTAAGTAATGAAAGTCTGCTTCAGAACAGTTTCATTTCTTGGGGTGCCTGGGTGGCTCAGTCAGCTAAGCATCCGACTCTTGATTTTGGCTCAGGTCATAATATCAGGGTTGTGAGATCAATGGCTCTGTGATGGGCGTGGAGCCTGCTTAAGATTCTCTCTCTCCCTCTGCTCCTCCCTACCCCTCACTAAAAACAAAAACAAAAAAGGAACAAAAAAACCCAGTTTCATTTCTTAAATAAAACTCACATCTGTAGGTGTTTTCCTACAATATTAGATGGTTTTGGTTTTCCTTGTACTTGAAAATGTCAAGTTACATCATAAAAGCAAATCAAATTCCAATAGCAAAATACAGTTATCTTCTTAAATTCAGGACTAATCTTTGGCCATTTCACTATATTCATTAAATACCAATTTTACTGAGTAGAAAAGAAAAAAAAGGAAGTTGAAATCCAAAGGTTTTAATCTTCAAAACTGTTCTGGCTTAGGATCTGAGGTAGTAAAATTGAAACGGACTAAATTAAGCTTGTGAATTAGCAATACATTCAACTATTCAAGTCTGATGGTACCATCAGTACTCAGAGATGACGGATGCCCAAAAATAATCACAGAACAATCCTCAGGAAGAGACCAAAACTTCCTCAACAGCAAAAGATCAGAACTCTCAATTCTGGCACAAGGATTAATATGAAAATCAAAATACTGCATCTAGAAAATACTTATGAAAACATTTAATTAAACTGTAATTTTGCAAGATTCAGGTTTCTCCCCTTTCACCGTAACTCAACATTATTTGTCAAGATGGCTCCAGTAAAAGAACCATGAAGCAGCACATTACAAAAAGGTAGAAACCTCAACTCTCTGGTAAGGCAGTCAGCTGGATTTTAGACTAGATACTATACTTATTTTTTTAAGCAAGTCAATATTTGTATCAAGAGGCAATTTATATTTTCTTAGTATTTTGAGGGAAAGTTATTAGAATTGTGAACTAGTTTTTCAGGTATGCTCTCGTAACTAACAGTAATCTAAACGCGACAATGAAATTCAGAATAAATTAATCCCCCCCATATCCCTGCTAAAGCCCTTAGCCCGAACTTTGACAGAGCTGATGTTTATAATATACATAATGTACCCTAGCATTCTCTAACATGATCAAATCTGTGGCTCTACACAAGGAAAAAATAATTATCTTTCAACATGCCTCATCACTTAAATTACCTTAATTAGTGACATTTCAGAAACCAAACTCCACTTTGAACATTTATACCTTAAACAGAGCTTTATACTTCTGTGAGTGACTGTTAGTGAGCCTACCTATAAAAGGACAGACTGGCCGTGAGCTTCTAGGAAGTCAAAGGTCAGTATGTTCTAATCATGCATGAAAGTTAACCACAAAAGTCTCTAAGTTTCTAGTTCTGTGATCTGCTAAGATTTTATCCGCTTAAAATGTTGAGCATACCTGTTACTGTTGATAGAAGGCTCTATCTTGTAATGTGCTCAGAAAACATACACAGATTTCAGTTTAGAATGTGATACATTTTCATTTTTTGCTACCTTTTTTCCCCTAACACAAGTACACTTAGAAAGTAAAAGAACATCATCAAACTATAAGCATACTATATAAAAGACACGGTAAATATTATAAAAGTATGTTAAAAATGCAAATACCTGTTGAAACAAAGATCTAAGAAAAACTTCAAACTTAATGATAGCTTATCTCAAAAGATCTTTGACAAACTAGTGCCTTGGCTTTACCATGACAAGTGACAGGAGTAAGCTTACAACTAAATAGTAGAGTACTTTTATGCTTCCTAGTGAACTTACAGTTGCCTAATAAATATTCATGAATATCAGAATGTGTTACAGTTTGCTGTCTCTGCTTGGTACATTAACAGGCATTTAATGTAGATTTGTATCTGTATACTCAACCGTTGTAGCAGGCCCAGTGAAGTGCCGTATATCCATGATTGTCTGCTATGGCTGGGTTTGCATCCACAGATGCTGCTGACTGCAAAAGGGCTCCAAGAACACCAATGTGTCCACAGGCAGCTGACAAGTGTATAGGTGTCCGGCCCCTGCTATCTCGAAATAAGCACTTAGCACCATGTTGAAGTAATGCATCTACACATTCTTCATGGCCTGTAACTGCCTGGAAGAAAAAGTATTTGAAGGTAGTTGAATATATTATCTTGGGTACTACATGCCAATGAAAAAAAATTTTAAAGTCTGTAGCCCCCATATTTGTCCATTAAATGTCCATCAAGCACTTATCATTTTTTGAGTAATTCAGTGCTTTTGTTGGAATTGGCTTAAAAATTCATGTAAAGCAGTAACTTTGTCAAAATACAAGTATTAAGAAAAACCAGAATTAAGGAACTTACAAATCACTGAAAACAATGAAGGCAAAAAAGGTGAAAGGTTTCAAAGGTGAAAAAGACAAAAATGTGTAAGAAAATAGTTGTAATAATGAGAAAAAGTAAAACTGACATTAATTCTACTCAAGGTCTTAAGAGTTTTCAAATTTTGTTCCAACGTTGCTTCCTAGATTAAGTTGTGTTTTGAAGCTGTTTAAAAATGAGCGTTCAAAAATTATTTGGTAAAAATTTGATGAAGAAAAATAAACATAGCCTAGTTCAGTTTTAGGCAAAATGAGATCTGAAGAAATTTTTGATTAAAAGCAATGGGAATATTTTTGCTTACCCCTCTATGCAATGCTGTCCTTCCCCATTTATCTTTGGCATCTACATTTGCTCCTTTGTTCAGCAGTGAGTAAACACAGTCTGTGTGCCCGTTGAGAACAGACAGCATCAGAGGAGTCCTGAGCAACAAAAGGGATAGGTTCAGTGTTATCACCTAAGACTCCACTCCACGAAAAACAATTAAACAGTGTGATGGCGTGGTTTTCTAAACATGCCTTTTTGTGATGCAACTTTATACTTAAATGAGAAAACTATACTTGATGTTACTCAGTTAACATACTATGACAGAGTTACTAAAATAGGGGCAAAAGTATGAAGATTAACACATATCTTAGAAATAATTTAAAAATTATTAAAACTTACTGTCCATTTCCATCTTGAATGTCTACTGCATTCTGCGGTTCTGCATTTCCTATTAGTAGCCGCAAGCACTCTGAATGACCATTTGTTGCTGTCAAGTGATATTTTAAAATTTTAGTAATTACAATGGTAAAATAGAAAATTTCCATCTTAGGGAACATTTTTCTAGATATTTAACTGTGAGATAGTGTCACTGAATTTAATAGTCAAAGAAAAGATATAGATATAAGCAAAAGGTTTCTATTGCCTTTATTGGTGAAACAAGATACAAATCCGTCATGGTAAATTACGGCCACAGCCATCCTTCACCATCTGCCCTGCTAACAGAATGCTCATTTTATTTGGCGCTCTAGTGGTGGCAGTGTGATCAAGGGAAGGCACCCTGCCTTCAGCCAAGGGATGAAATCGTGAATAGATCAAGTCCATCACAACTCCGTTCTTTGCCAGTGACTGGTTTCTAGATGAGTGCTGGTCCAGTCTGACCACTGAGATGCTAAGAAGTCTGAGGGCTTCTGGGAAATATTTTTATCCCTGATAATGACAAGTCCTTCTTCTTTTCCTGATTTTTGATGTGAATTCTGTAAAGAAGCAGTAGCCATTCTGTGCCATGACTGTAAAGGCAAGAGAATAGAGAACTCTGACACCATGGCTGAATCAATCGATCCCAGAGCTGACTCTGACTCTACCTCTGAACATTTTATGTGAGAGGGTAAACACTTGTCACTTAAGCCACCTTTTGGTTGGGTATTATGAAAGAATTCCAACTGATACATATAAAATAAAAGAAGAAACAATCTAAAGACTGTATTTATATGTCCAAACACATAAAATGGGCAATGGTATAAAACAGAAGTAGCCTGAACAGTAAACTCTTTTTTTAATTAAGGTTTTATTTATTTATTTGAGAGAAGAGAGAGAGACAGAGATGGTGAGAGAGCATGAGTGAGGAGGAGAGGGAGAAGCAGGCTCCCTGATGAGCAGGGAGCCCCGCAGACCCTGGGATCATGACCTGAGACGAAGGCAGATGCTTAACCAACTGAGTCACCCAGGCACCCGAAAACAGTAAGCTTTTAAGGTAAGTTAAATGCTCTGCAAAATTCAGGTCCTTCCCATACTACGATAAAACCTGAAGTTTAAAGTAATATGTAAGTCACATAATAATGCAAAAAGGAGTATCACTGTTCTTCCTAATTAAAAGAAGACAAATGAATGAAAGCAAGCTAGGTGTCCTAATATTCTACAGTACCTTCTAACAACTATATTAAATTCTAAGTTATTAAGATGGTATAAAATCATTCCGCATCTACATGCTATACTCTGCCAGCAGCTCTCATCATAATCAGTAACAGCTGTCACTGAAGCATCTCACTTGGGGACGCATCAAGGAAATTGTTTGGCCCGCCTCTTCTTTAATGGACTCACTTGCACTCAGTACACAGTAGCTCCTGAGGAGTTTTTGTGTTTTGTAAGTTCAATACCTAAAACATCAAGCATAACATCACTGTAGGAGAAAACTGGCTTCCCTTTGGAAAAAAAATTGCAATGTCCTCTTCATGACTTATGAATAAGGTGCTCCCTAACAACTTCAATTTGAAAGCCATCTTCAGAACCAGGTTTGCACTTATTAAATAGGTAGGCACCAATTAATGACCCGTAGCTTTTTCAGTGGAGAGGATGTATAGACTATCTGACATTGGCTAGCCACTTCTGAGGGACTTGCTAGTGTCTTGGTTCAATATTTATCAATTCAGAGTGCAAACCACTCCATGAAAGCTTTAAATCAGCTCTGCAAATGATCTGTGCTTACAACACAATGTTTCAAGATGCAGAATGGCATATAAACTTCATTTTTTTCAGAGTAATAGAAAAGGATGGCATTTTGACTCCTTAATTCTTACGATATAGCAGTTTATATATACATAATTAGGAATTTTAATCCATTTAAAAATTTTTCTGTTTTTGAGCCATGCTTGAATATCTGATAGTTTCTGAAAGGATGCTTAGGAGCAACAGTGGGTGTTACCTAGAGTCTTCAAAAAAGCAAGTTTCCTAAAGGACTGGAAGTAAAGTCCAAGACCCATGTTAAAATGTGCCTTTAAAAATCAATCTATAAAACCAGACTAACTGAAATGAATCTACTCATATAAAGGAAGTCTACTGGGGGGTGAAAAAAAATACTGGGGGGGGAAAAAAATACTTGGGGAGGACTTCTTCCAGTATACCAGTCTTAGCTATTTAAAATGAATACAAGGGCACCTGGGTCGCTTAGTCGTTAAGTGTCTGCCTTCAGCTCAGGTCATGATCCCAGTGTCCTGGGATGGAGCCCTGTGTCAGGCTCCCTGCTCAGTGGGGAGCCTGCTTTTCCCTCTCCAGCTTCCCCTGCTTGTGTTCCCTCTCTCACTGTCTCTGTCAAATAAATAAATAAAATCTTAAATAAAATAAAATAAAATAAAATAAAATAAAATAAAATAAAATACTGACTTGTAGTAATTCCTGTAGAGAGTTGTGAATCTACATCTGCTAGCAGTACACAGCAGTACCAAGTCATACAACGACATGATTACATAATTTTGCAGTTTTACATATTTGCAACATCACAAAATCACACCATGGAGTAGATCTTGTGTAAGGAGGTGCTCTATAACTCCCGTCTGAATATACGTTTAATGCAGCATTCTGATACAATAAGCCAAAATGTTCACCAACAATCCAAAATAACTTCCTTTAGAAAGAAGTAAAAAATATTGCATTGTTGAAGTACTTCAGAAGTTAGACTACTACATACATCCAATTTCCAAGGTAGATAATGTTTTAAATCAATCATAATCTTGCTGTTGGCTTTTCCTTGAAAGAAGAATCATTCAACCTTTTATTTTTTTCAGATTTTATTTATTTGAGAGAGAGAGAGAGAGAGAGAGCGCACACGTGCAAGAGAGGAGGGAGGAAAAGAGGGAGAGGGACAAGCAGACCACGCAGAGCACAGAGGCTGACATAGGGCTTGATCCTAGGACCCTGAGATCATGACCTGAGCTGAAATCAAGAGTCAGCCGCTTAACCGACTGAGCCATCCAGGCACCCCTCATTCGACTGTTTAAAGTCAACATTAAAATAATTACCAGGAGTATAACATACAAAAAATTGAAAAAGAAGAGTATCAGACGGAAAGTGGTAACTAAAATCATGCATAATATTTGACATACCTGCTGCATGTATAGGTGTTCTCTTCAAAATGTAGTCTTTGACTAAAATTGAGGCTCCCTGATTAATGAGTACATCCACACATTCAACATGGCCCTTAAATGCTGCAAGATCTAAGGGTGTTCTTCCACTACTATTTCTCACATCAAGATCTAACAAAGACTGTACCAACACTTCTAGTGCTTGATGGTGACCATGATAGGCCTAGGAATAAATAAAAATATAAATTAAAAAAGTACATATTTAAACTGACTTCTCAGATACCTTAGAAAACATAAAGGAAGTAATGAACAAACTTGCCTTCACATTATTATTATATTTGAGATAGTCTAAAACTTGCATATTGAGAGTTCATAATCAAATAGTAGGCTACAGTGTTACAGAATGGGTATTCAAAGTTCAAATTTCAGGTTATTTTATCACTAGCGTACAACGGTCTGGTTCCTGGCATTCAATAAATGCGTTCAGTTACACCTTTCATTCTAAGTCTATGATTGCAAAACCTGTGCTATTATCAAAGTTCAGTGCTCCACTTAACTCCCTGATAAAATTTTACTACACTTAAATTATAGAGATAGCCAGCAATTGAAGTTCATTAGTATTTGAGTCTTCTGATTTCTCAAATTGAAATGACTATCCTCACTTCATAACATGCTGTAACTAAAAAATAAACATTTCTTTTAGCACAAAAATACTTAACACTGAGCCCGGCTCGAAGAACTGCCATGTGCCAGGTACTAGCTATACAATAGAGGATGAAAATTTAAAGGTTTGTCAGATTGAAGTCCCCTTCTTTACCATAGTCTGATGAAGAGGCTTTCTACGTAATTCATATCAAAAACCAACATGTCAACTGAACATCTATTACTCTCATTGGACTAGATGCTGAGCAAGACATAAAAGCAATTAACAAGACCCAGTTGTGGCATGCAAGGAATGTTCTCTCTAGTTTACTCACATTACCATTTTGTAGCTAAAGGACTTTCATATGTCATTTCTGATACCATTCAGAACTATAGCTTAGCAGTTTGTTATCACATGTGAACTTTTCACTGGGAATTGAAAAATGTAAAATTCTACCATACTTGAGCTAAATCTGAAAAAAGATATACAGCTAGAAGAAGGCCCCACACTGCAGCAAAGGGCTGTAAAGTTATTTCTTGCAGAAAATGTCAGAAAGTACCAGACGTAAAGTTGCTCTGGGTCTTACTCATCTCTTTGGTATTTCTGACTACCTACAGAGATTCTCAACCACCTCAAAGATTAAAGTAATTTGAGATTAAGGAACTCTACTGTCCTAGGATCATATTTAATCTTGTTCCTCAATACCAGGTCAATGAAATTATGCTACTAGCAGAAAGAACTGTGAGAAAGACACTATATGCAGAAGATAGTATATAACAAGAAGAGACAAAACAAGGATGACAAGAAAACATGACGATTTGCCAGAGGTGTTCCCCTTCTGATGTCCCTGTATACGACGGAGACATAGTACACATACTATGTGCAAAGACAAGAACCAAGACCTCAAGCTAGTGTGTTTTCACAGAATTAAGGTGTCCTGGATTGGGAGAGTTGGAAGGGAAAAAAATTACTTCAAGTTAATTTCTGAACACCTCCTACGAACAGATACAAAATGTGAAAAGCGGTGGTATAATCACAGTTCGCTGAGCCTTATTACTAAATTAAAAATTGTTTCTATGTTTCCATTTCAGCTTAAAAACGCTATTCAGCACAGCCATGTTCATATAAAGCACCACAATACGTAATAGCCATGGAGTAAAAAAACCAGTTAAAAAAAAATCAATGTTTTTGAGATAATATATTAAAAAACTTGGCAAAATGCTTAGTCTGGCACCTAGTAAGTGCTCAGGAAATGGCAGTGCTACTGTAAGAATGACGGTGATGATGCAAGAAGAACTGCCTAGTTGTCTGCTCAGACTTCATTTCTCACCACCAACAGCAAAATAGCTATTTTCTCCATGCTTGCTTTGCCCTTTCCGATGACTTATTTATTCTGCAAGTCTGGGAGAGCAGATAGTATTTCAAAGACCCAAAGGGCAAGGAAGCAGGAAGCTGCAGCATATCTCCTTAGTTACTTAGAAAATGGTAGGGAGTACTAGCAGGAAGAAAGGAGCAGAAAATTCAATGCAGATGCATCGGTATTATAAAATAGGCAAAAAGAATATTATAAAAAAATAATAGCATACGTGAGAAGAAATGATTAAAGAGAATCAGTGAACTTGCAGTGATCCTCATGAACTTAGGTACATACCCTTATAAGCATTTTACTATACATAAAACCAGAACTCTCCCAAATAGCTAGTGACTGTATCTGAGTCTGCTGATTCTCAGTCTTCCTCTCACCCCCTACAACTGTTAAAGTGCTCTGTTCCAAAAACAGACTCTTCTTTCAGCACAAAAAGAACAAGATTGGGCCCTGCTTGAAATTTCCTAAAGTAATTCATTCCCGTATCTGATTTAAAGAACTGTTATACTTCACTTACCTTTTCCTCTTAGTGACTGACATTACAAGGAGTAAATCAGAGTCATCTTAAGCTAGAAGGGAACATTACAAATCATAGAGCCAAATTCTATGGCATGAGCAACTGAAGGACCAGTGAACACACACTTAGTGCTCCAAGATCAAAGAGTTGTAGAAATACAGCAGAAAATACAGTTCTGCTCAGCAAGTTAGAAGCCACTCCATTAGGGCAGTGCCATTTTAAAATTCACATCACAAGTATATTCTCTCCCTTAGAGTAGGCTTTGGGAGAAACCCAAAGACCACTGTTTGTTTGTTTTTTAAACGGAACAAAACATAAGTAGTACATTCAAGAAGTCTCTGAATTTAAAAAGTTGTTGAAGATTTAATTTCATGATCATCATACATGGCCCAAAAGTTATTGGGTACTAGTTTGAGTCAAACAATCAGATGGGAGATATTTTCAGAAAACCAGCCATCAAGTTGACTGTAAAGGCAGTACTCACAGCCAAATGTAAAGGGCTTATTGTTGCTCTATTATCTGAATCACTCAGCATGTCTGTCCCAGAGGTTTCCATTAACTGGAAAGAAAAGTATTTGAAATGTCAGAAATCGTATTTTTAGATATATTATAGCAGTTATTCCTGCCCCCTCCCCCAAGTTTAAATCCATTTTAGAGTAAAAATTGATACTTAAATATGAATTTTAAAATCTCAGACCATTATTATGAAAATTCCACTCAGCAAGCTTATACAACAGATCATCATGAAAGGGTGGTGAGGACCACAGAGTAAGAGTTCTGAGGTAGGGCTATAAACTAGCTTGAGGGAAATGCTATTTACTCACCACCAAGTAAGAACCACCTGCCCCAGCCCCATCCCCTAAATACATGATTTCTGCCACTGTCTTTGTTCTCAGGAGTATGTAAAACAGGCTTCAGCTCTAGTGAGAGCAAATAAATTAATTATAATACTCTGAATAGTAGGGGGAAAATTGATTATTACTTACAACATCTAAAGGAGTTTCACTTGCAATCTGAAATAAAATTCAAAATAAGAATATTTAGCTTAGAAAGTATTCATATATTTTAGAGCTAAGTGTTACAGGTCTCTATTTACACATGGCTTTGTTATACCCGCTCTCCCTTGAAGGGAAGCAAAGTTTAATATAATTTATAAGGTAAATCTAAATAAAGAAACTTTTAACTTGAAGCATCCTGTTACACACTTGTCCTTTGCTTTCTCTTGGGTTTGGCAAAGTGGGGTGAATGGTATGTATATTCAAGAATGAGATCACAGTTGAAACAAAGAGTTCCTTTGCAGAAGTACTATCTCCCCTATCAGGATGGACTGTAAAAAGAATGGGCCTTTCAGAAATCTCTAAATATATGGAAAAAACCCTCCTCTCACCGGGACATTTCTCACACAAGATACGATTACAGTTCTTAGACATTTCTAGAAAACATTTATTTAAAGGAAAAGGAAATGTTATATCAACACGGGTAGTATACGGGAAGGACATAAGCAGCCCTCTCCAGAGATCTAATTTTCTTTCTCTTTTTTTTTTGAAAGGGAAAAGGGAATGGGAGATATCTTACTGAGGGCAAGCATGAATTTAAGAGGTATATGTTGGTTCTAAAAATATTAAAAAGCAATAGAGTTGTTTCTTGATTCATTTATTCTCATTTTCATTATGTTATTAGAATATAAAATCACATTAGTCTTTCCACAGTTCACGAATCTTACCAGCTGAAGACACAGACGGTGACCATAAGCAGCTGAATAATGAACTGCATTGTATCCTTGCTTGTCACGGATCCCTGGATTTGCATCATTTCGTAACAAGTATTCCAGGCACCTATATATAGTAATAACATTCAAAATTCTAAATTCTGCATTTTAACCAACGATAAAGACAGCCTGAAACTAAAAACTGACAATTTTTCTTACAATTTCTTGCAATTCTTCTTTTTCTTGAGTAATGTAAAAATTATAACTATATCTACACTATATAAATTTGTCATTTAAATGACTGACTGTAACTATCATAGGAACACAAGCGAAATGTTCGTAAGAGAATTTCCTTCATTCAAAGTGGTATCTCCAAAGTCGGCCAACAAGCGAGGTACACCTGAGGGCTGCCTGTCTTTTACACAGTCACTAGGTATGGCACCACCTACTCCTATCAAACAATATCTGACAGGATTAAACTTAGTGGTGCTGAGCATCCAATGTTGGCAATATTACTGCTGACGTATCTGGAACACATAGTGAGTGTAGGATCTTATTAGGAAGCGGAAGAAAGGATATACAAACAAAATCTCAGGCTAACAAGGTCAGAATTCAATGATCTTGAATCAGAGAACTAAGAAGGGTGTGAACAGTGTAAAGTCGTATGTAGGTAACAAGAGAAATCTTCCCGTGGTAAATTTACTTCATTCCTGTGCTATCAAAACATTAGGAAAATAATTTTAAAAGGTACTATACAGTTCAAGGTTTGCTGTAATTTTCATACATTTTATAGTTAATGTAGCAAGAGCACTGAATTAGAAATTAAAAGTCTGTCTGTAGAACTAGTCTGATACCAGTGATCCTGAGCAAATCAAATCATTTCGCCTTTCTGGTAAAATGGCCTCTTTATTCATTTGATAGATGGGGTGGGGGTAGAAATCCAACTAAGTATGCTAAATTCCATTCATGCTCAAATTTCAATTTTCAAGTCCATAATTATTTGCTGATAGTTTATCTAATATTGTAGTATGTCTAACTAAATATTAATTCAAATACTAGATGGAAAATTTATAATCAAATACTCCTTGTTAAAAATTCAAGTTTCCTGGGGTGCCTGGGTTGCTCAGTCGTTAAGCGTCTGCCTTTGGCCCAGGGCCTGATCCCAGGGTCCTGGGATCCAGCCCTGCATCGGGCTCCCTGCTCTGCTGGGAGCCTGCTTCTTCCCCTCCCACTCCCCCTGCTTGTGTTCCCTCTCTCACTTTGTCAAATAAATAAATAAAATCTAAAAAAAAAAAAAAAAAGTTTCCTTAAGGAGTATACTTGTTGTGATGAGCACTGGGTGATGTATGGAATCGCTGAATCACTATACTGTATACCTGAAGCTCATATTACACTGTATGTTAACTATACTGGAATTAAAAAAAGAAAAGACTGTAAAAAAAAAAAAATTCAAGTTTCCAAAAGCATACTGAAGCTATATAAAAACAAAAAAGAACTCTAAAGCAATGTAACTTATCTTTCAGTAACTGTATCATATATATATATGATGTATTATACATATACATAACTATATCATTTATATATCTAGATGTTGTCTATCATCTATCTACCTATCTACTTATAAGGGCCATTCTTTTCAATGCAAACATTATTTCTTTAATGCTGAATTGCTTAAAATCCTTTAGACCCCTTAGTTCCTCAATGGTAGCAAATCTCTACCCATTTAAGTGGGATTTTGGTATTTATGTACAGCTAAAATTATTAGTCAAACATGGTAAACTGGGTATTACTATGATTTAAAAAAAAACCCCAACAAATCTGACTCTAAAGTAACAAGAATGGTGTTTTTGGTGTTCATAAACTAGCTCTGAGGGCTAGTAGAAAGTGTTCCAGACAGTATATAAACTGTTTGTGTCCAGTTTTCTTTCCTAGGTGTCCAATTCAGAGGTCAGTGCTCACTGGAATGCATAAAAGACCTACAGGGCTGGAGGACAGTCCCATTGCTTTGTATGCACAAACATTTCACCCAAGGACATATCTTTTTATCTTTAATCAAGTTCTCTAGATGAGAGAGATAAAGCAGAAATAGTTCTCCAACTGAGACCTGAGTACAAGGCAGACTCTACCAGTGGAACAAACTATTTTAAGATAACTTGCTGATACATGAGTACTGAAAAAAAAGATTTATTTAAGGAAAGCAAAACTAGTAGGTAAGTTCATGTTTACTTTCTAAAGTAAGAGACCCATCTCAATGCATTTATAATGACTAGTCCAAGTATACAGCATTAAATGGTTTCAAATAATTTAAGTGTTATACATGCAGTTCTTAACAAATCGTATTATTTATTTTTTTACATTCACATTATTCAGATAACTGGTCTCCTATAACAAAACAAAGACTAAGAGTTGCTTTGAAATGATAAAATTCCTTCTATTGGCCTGCCTTTTAGATTTTGCTAAGCAGTATCAACTTTTATAACTACTTTGTGAGATAAAGCATTATCTTCAACAAATGGAAAAAATTACTGACACTCAGGAAAACCAACTCACCTATTCAAAATCTTTTGGCTAGCATATAGCAAAGCAAGGACTAAACCTTAGGTCTTCTCTTCACCCACTGTTCTCTTCATGCTACCACATACTTCAGCACAGGCGTTAATGAGTTAGAGTGATACTTTAACCTTGGAGCTTATAAAACAGTGAACCACAAAATTACTTGATCTTGAATATCTGGACCTCACATCTAATTTGCAAATAAGGTGGAGGGAAGAGGGTCTATTCTTTTTTTCTGATTGTAAGTTAACACACACTGATTTTATAAAAGCCAGAAAATCAAGATAGGAATATTCTCTTTAATCTCTCTCCTTTCCCCTAAACTAAGCTGTATGCAAAATCTGGAAGAATATTCATGGCTAAACAGCTAAATGATAAACTATACTTATTGTTACATACTGTTTATGTGTTAGACAAATTAAGTATCATTCCAATTAAGCACATAAGTTAAGTCAGAGTACATTTCAAACTATTATTAAATTTCACCTACTCTTCCCCTACCACCCATGAGTCCCATGGCTGGTCAGAATTCTGGGTAAGGACCACTCAGCCCAGGACAGGGAATGTGGTAGTGCTGCCAGAGCCCCCTTTTCCTCTACTCTGTCCCATTATGGTGTATAATAGTGTCTGTTCTTACAAAAAAATAGTAATAATAAAAAAATACAGCTAATCCTAATGAGAAGATTATAGGCACTATTCTAAACAATTCAGATATCCTATACCTCATTTGGCTATAGGTCAGACTATTTTCCCCATTTCACAAACAAAAGGGGCACAGAGATGTAAGGTAACTTGCCCAAAGTCTCAGAACAAGGGGCAGAGCCGTTATCAAACACAAAGTTATATACATAATCGAAATGAGTTATAAAAGGCTGCTGTATATACAGTCATATAAAAAAGTCAAATGTATTTCTCTATATCACAACAAAAGGAAATTTAAAGTCAGGTTTATTTTGGCAATAAAAATATTAAGTACTTAGGAATAAATCAAGGATTATAAAACTTCTAAACAAAAACTGTATGGGGATGCCTGGGTGGCTCACTCGGTTAAGCGTCTGCCTTCCGCTCAGGTTACAATCCCAGGGTCCTGGGATGGAGCCCCGAAATCAGGAAGCCTGCTTCTCCCTCTGCCTGCTATTCCCCCTGCTTGTGTGCGCGCGCTCTCTCTCTCTGACAAATAAAATATTTATTTTTAAATATTTTATTTATTTATTTGTCAGAGACAGCATGCGCACAAGTAGGGAGAGTGGCAGGCAGACAGAAGCAGCATCCCTGCTGAGGAAGGAGCCCGATGCAGAACTCGATCCCAAGACCCTGGGATTGTGACCTGAGCCGAAGGCAGACACTTAGCTGACTGAGCCACCCAAGCATCCCTAAATAAAATCTTTAAAAAAAAATAAATAAAAATAATACTTCTTTAAAAACCAACAAACCCCCCCCCAAAAACCCTGTATAATTCCATTTATATCAAATTCAAAGCAGACAAAAATATACAAAGCTATCAGAAGTCAAAATATGATCCCATTTTTGTGGAAAATGCCTACTATCACCATAAAAGTGGATCTCGGTGAAATATATCCATGTACTCATAAACACATTTATATATACAATTATATGAATTGTATGGAAAAGCATATACCAAGTCTTTAACTTTGATTAGACTATGATGGAGAAATAATCTCCATACACATAGAGAAATAGTCATGTTAACAGTGGTTATCTTAGGAGAATAGGCATGAGAAGGATTTCTTTATTATGTATAATCAGAAAAAACAACGCCAGTCTTCTTCTCTTATACACACACATGGGTATGGGGGCGATCCTTAACCATCTTGCTCAAAGCCAGACCTATTTCTTTTGAACTGGCAAAGAAAATTTTATTTATTAATATTTAACACATTAAACATGTTTCTTGTGGCTATGTATTTGAATCATGAATGTCTATGAAGAATGGAGGCACTGGGACACCAGAGTAACGCAGTTAGTTAAGCATCTGACTCTTGGTTTCGGCTCAGGTCATGATCCATGGTCATGAGATGGAGTTCCACGGTGGGCTCCGTGCTCAGCACAGAGTCTGCTTGAGATTCTCTTTCCCTCTCCCTCTGCCCCTCCCGCTCATGCTCTAAAAAGAATAAATTCATTAAAAAAAAAAAAGAAAAAGAATGCAGGCACTAGAATAATGGGAGTGACTAGAAGAATAAGTAGAATGAGTCAGGAAAGATTTCATGTATTTTTCATACATTTACTCAAAGTGAAGACCGAGAACATAGGCAGAAGAGTTGTAATTACTTATGTCACTCTTGAATAGCAGAAAACCAATGTCAGAGTGTCAAAAATTCCAAAATATAAACAACTTTCCCTGGGGATGCTACATGGGATTAGTAAATGATCATTAAAAAAAAAAACAAACCACAAATGCACATTACTGAATTTGAAGTTATGGGGATTTTGTGTCTTTTCTTAGAAAATATTTCACTTTCTTTGCCAGAAGTATGAATTAATCATGCCAGATTATTTTATTATCCAACTTATATACCTGGTCAGTTTAACTCAGAAAAATAAACCAACATTTTTGGTTTTGTTTTTTTGGGGGGGAGGTGCAGAGGGACAGGAGAGAGAGAATCTTAAGCAGGCTCCATGCCCAGCGTGAAGCCCCACACGGGGCTTGATCTCACAACCCTGAGATCATGACTTGAGCCGAAATCAAGAGTCAGATGCTTAACCAAATGAGCCACCCACATGCCCCAACGTTTTATCAATGTTTTAATGCTACTATTTAAGCTTCCAAAACAATCATTTATTGAAAGGATGCCTCTGGTATCCTAAAATGGTTACTATACCTTATAGCTTCCAGAAAGTTCTCAGGGAACAAATCACTGAGTCAATAAATGATGACATTAGACAGGACTGCTGGGATTCTGATACTTTAAAGAAACAGAGGCTCTAAGAAACAGTGCTAGAGGGGCACCTGGGTGGCTCAGTCGGTTAGGCATCCGACTCCTGTTTTCGGCTCAGGTTATGATCTCATCATGAGATCCAACCCTGTGTTGGACTCTGTGTTCAATCTTCTGCTTGAAGATTCTCTCCCTTTGTCCCTTCCCCTTTAATAAATCTTAAAGAAAAAAAAAACAGTGCTAGATTGTTCTGTACACATAATCGCATTTTTTCCCACAATTCTAAGGAGTACGTTTCTTTCTAATTTTACAGATAAAGATTTTGCTTGGCAATTACCTGCTCAGGCTCAAAGGAGTATAATATAGAAACCCCAAGATTTAAACTGGGTCTTTTGGATCCCAAAGCTCATGTTCTTTCTAGTACATCAGGCTGCTTTGTGTAGATACTGAGAATTACATGTTTAAGTAATAAATATCACTAACCTGTTGCTCAAAACAGTTTATATTAGGTGAGAGAACTAATGATTTTTATCACTTCAGTGCTAATACATTTCTACAAAAAAAGTAGGTTGGTTTAAAACAAAACCACAAATCCCAAAAAGTATGGGTTGAGCATCGTTATTCTCTTGATTTTTGCAAAAGAATTCAGGTTTAATGTAATTATCTAAGGGCAGGAGGACCTTGGATAATCTCTATGTGCATGTGTGTGTGTTTGTGTGTGTGACTTCTCAGTGGAATTTGTGTAGATCTAGTTGAGCGACACCTAATAACTAGTGTGTGGGAATAGTGGTAAAGGATTATTGGTGGTGATATACTCATTTTAGGTTTAATCTATTTTAAGAAAATTTATAAATCAAATCCTGAAGTTATAAAATTTATACATCAGAGGATGATCTACTTACCCAAGTATACCAACATTTTTTTAGTAAGATTTTACTTATTTATTTGACACAGAGAGAGAGAGAGCACAAACAGGGGGAGCTGCACAGGCAGAGGGAGAAGCAGGCTCCCTGCTGAGCAGGGATGCAATGCGGGGCTTGATCCCAGGATCCTGGGATCATGACCTGAGTCGAAGGCAGATGCTTAATCAACTGAGCCACCCAAGCACCCCACCAAAATATTTTCTTATTTACAGAGTCTTTACCACAGATTTTCTTTAAAGAGCTACTATCTATAAAAACATACATCACATAATTTAACTTCTCCCCAAAATCTATCTATACCTAACTACTCTGGGTATGTATGAAATTGTACAAAGTGATATATTCTTGTAAACAAAAAGTAGATTTTACTAGTGCTTTTGAGATTAGAGTTTTAGCTATGAATCCAACATAACAAAGTGCTACTGACAGAAATGGCTTTGACATTAGTTACAGAATTTATAATAAATTAACATTTGTGAATAAGACCCTCAAATTTTGCTTTGTATTTTGAGGGTAAAAAGCAAATATTAAAAACCAAAGAAACAGTTCTATGTTAATTAAAACTTCCTTGAAGTATATTTTATAAAATCCTCCCCTACAAACCACTCTTTGTTTTTCCCTAAGGGTATTTTTGCTCTTAGATGACACACAGACACATGGTGAATACCATAGACTGAAGAGCTCTGTCTCCAATAATTTATTTTCTTCCAAGAAAGCTATATATATTAAGGTACTATAAATGGTTCTGATCAACTTTAGATGAATATTAATTATAAAAATAATTTACACATCTCTTATTCTTTTGTTCGTATTTAGGCATTCTTGGCCAATATTCAGTTATTCCATTATCTCATTTACTTATTTAAGCAATATTCAGAACAACTAAGAGCCAGATTTTGCCAGTTTGGTTACTCCCTTTTTGGATACCAATTTATAAGGATCTCTTACAAATATAAACTCTCTACCTCTGATGGACATTGGTATTCCGATCTCTCCCCATCTTCCGTTGGCATTGTCCACATCTCTTCTCTGTCCCTTTCCCTATGATAAGCTCAAAGACTGCTCCCTCTGAGAAGTCAGAGGGAAAAAACATGGAGGTTACATTAAGATGCACTTTTGGCAGGGAGGACAAGAAGAGGCCTTTATCTTTTTTCTACCAGATCACTCAATAAGGCAGGTTGCTGAGTAGAAATAGGCAGTAAACTATGATTTAGGAATAATTATGAAACCAATTTATTTCCCACACTAGAGACTCAGGAAAAGACAACAAAAAGTATAAAAAGAAAATATAAATTTGCAATAAAAACAGCCATCCACATGAAAAATGCTGGTTTACAGAAATAATCCTTCATTCTCTCCGCATGATACTTACTTGCCATCTGTGTCTGATGTGGCTGCATAGTGCAGGGGTGTGCATCCTCTTTCATCAAGGTCATTCACACTTGCTCCTGATCCCACAAGAGCAAACAGGCACTGGTAATTGCAGTTGGCAGCAGCATAGTGCAGCGGAGATCTTTTGTGCCCAAGTTAATGTAAGAAAAATAAAAGCCAGGGACATACACCAGTAAACAAGAGCACAGCTGACTCTTACTCGACCCAGTTACAAATACTGTATTTATAGTGAGCCTGAGATTGATTTCTACCATATACTAAGTCTTTTGGAGGGCTGGACAGAAAGCTAGCAGGAGAAAGTAAGGTGGCAAAGAACTTCTAAGAATAGGAAATTATGATAGAAACACAGATTATTTCATGGTCCCCACAGAAACGAGTCTAGTCTTTTGAGTGAACTACAGACACCTTCATATTCTGCTCAGAAACTTTTGAAAACTTTCATTTTAACAAAGCTTCCCTTGTACTAATAAAAATGTTTCACAGTACAGAGGTAGAAGCTTCTGTTCATGTCTCAGGAGAGGAATGAAGGATAAGAGAAATATAGAAGCATTAAATAGAATGCCCTATTATTCTATCAACCATACAAGTAAAGCTGCATAGTAATATCAGGTTTCTCAAGCAAAAATTGCATAGTTTTGAAGATTGTTCACTATTCAGAAGACCTAGAGTACTGTTTTTAATTTCTAAAGACTGAATATTTGTAGCCAGTTTCTTCCCAGTTACTGAAATGCAACAGACTGTTACTAAAATTAGGAGTCCCTGTCTTTGAATTGCAACTCTATGATGATTCCATGACTTTTCATTTAAAAGAAAAAAAAAAAAAAGGAGAAGGAAAAAAACCAGA
Source organism: Ursus arctos (assembly GCF_023065955.2). Taxonomy (NCBI): domain Eukaryota; kingdom Metazoa; phylum Chordata; class Mammalia; order Carnivora; family Ursidae; genus Ursus; species Ursus arctos. The sequence goes on from NW_026622875.1 coordinate 31,928,556, forward strand.
AAAGTGAAGGTAAATTCAGTCTAGAGTCTTCAATTTTTTCTAAAACATTTACCTAGTGAAACAATAGTAAAACATAATTTTACTTTACTGGATAACAGCATGGTATAGTAATAGCATTTTAAGAAATACAATTAACCCTGAATTACTTTCAAGCTTCTAAACTCAGAATATGCTTCAGAAGCTCTCTCTGCTATTTGTAGTAAAAATGCTTCAAGTGCTGCAAATTAACTAATATAAGATGGACTAACGTACAACTATAAAAGCCAATTAACTGTAAAAATATTGCACCACAAAGCCAAACAAAGTGACTTTTGATTTTGCAGGTCATTAGTTCCTTTTATTAGTAGGCTTATGAGAACAGTCTATACCTCAAAGTAATTATGGGGTCAGTTTTTTTCTAATATGCATTTCTGATTTCCTACCATACATAATTCTGTTTACTTCTGCACTGACCCCATCACATGCACTGAACATACATCCACGCATTTCCTTCTGACACACACCCTTTGTTATACACTTTGATGTAATTCTCAAACTCGTGACCCACAATTTTGCTCACATTGCCACCTCTATTTTTTTTTTAAACCAATTCAAACTGCCTTCAATCCTTTCCTCTATGGTTTTAGCACATGCTGGGTCAATTCCCACTCTAAGTAACTTAGTAGATACTGGTGGCTTTAAGTACTGCTACCGTAAATGCTAGTCACAGTGAGAATGAGGATTGGCTAAAAGACTACAGAGGGATTCTGTCACTTCACAGGTGTTTTCCTACCAGTCATACGAAGGGGTGTGTGTAGATGTGTTGTTAATGCGTATATGTATTTGTGGGGATTTGAGGAGGGAAGAACTAAAGTTTCATATATTTGTTACCTATTTCCTTCCTATTTCTAGTGCTCTGTAACCAAATATGGGCAGTAGAGTCTCTGACAATGAAATGACTTGGCGGCACGGAGAACTATACTACTGAGTTCTAGGTCTTGTGAGTTTCTTGAAGGAACACAGGTACCATGGGGTTTTACACTTCCATGGTATAATTATGGGAGGAGGAAGAATGATATCAAGAAATACAGAGGTGCTTATAAAGTAAAGCTGTGGCTGGCAGCCTGGGGCTGTGGCAGGGGCCCAAGTGGAAGAAGACTGTGGATAAAAATGAATATTTAGAAGTCACTGACTTATTTGGGCCTCTCAGTGAAACATGATCACAATGCAAAAGATGCTGAACTGTTAATTTTCAGAAGTCATTTAGAAGGTCATACAAGTCATTAAGTGAATAACATTAATTATGTTCCATAGAGGAATGGCATCACAGCCTACCTCCCAAATTTGTCCTTTTTGTTGAAGTCTGCACCAGTATTCAGCAGAAGGTTTAGGCATTCCAAATTCCTATTCAGGGAAAATACAGTTAGAAGACTTAACTGTCAATAATTTCATAACGACATTGGTAGCACGTTTTCAAATGAAGACAAAGTGAATAAAATGACATAATTTAAATTACTTTATAAGAAATAAAACATTAAAATTCATCGTATCTAGAATTTTAAGAAGTTATGTATTTACATATTGGCATGTGGATAGGAAATAACAAATGAATTATGTTGTCACTATTTAAAAGAAAGTTCACACTTGTAAGAGAGTTCCTGAGAGTCGGTTAAGTGGCTGCCTTAGGCTCAGGTCATGATCTCATGGGTCCTGGGATCTAGCCTGAGTCCTTGGGCTCCCTGCTCAGTGGGGAGTCTGCTTCTCCCTCTGCCTTCCCACACCCCCAGTCCCCCTTAATGCTCACGCTCTATCTCAAATAAATAAAATCTTAAAAAAAAAAAAAAAAAAAAAGAGTTCCTGAGAGTTTTTAGGAACCTTTAAAACAAACTTCAAACAACATGCTTTTAACAGAATGGTTTATTTTTATTTTTATTTTTTTAAAGATTTTATTTATTTATTCGACAGAGAGACAGCCAGCGAGAGAGGGAACACAAGCAGGGGGAGTGGGAGAGGAAGAAGCAGGCTCACAGCGGAGAAGCCTGATGTGGGGCTCGATCCCATAACACCGGAATCACGCCCTGAGCCGAAGGCAGACGCTTAACCGCTGTGCCACCCAGGCGCCCCTTAACAGAATGGTTTAAATTTAAATGGTTTTTAATACTAAATTAAAAGAAAATGGGTTAAAAAAAAATCAAACCTGAAAATGTTCCAATTTGCTTTCCCTTATCTTCTCCTATACTATAAATGCTTAGATGTTTCCTTAGTTAAAATTACAGGGGAGTACAGCACATACACAGGTCTTTCTGTACTTTAATTTTCAAAAACCTGAACATCATTACTACATTACACTAGAAACTGTGACTGCCACATAATCGGATAGTTGTATTGTCTTTTGTCCCTCCCTCTGGAGGTCAGTAATATGGAAGCTGGGTTTCAACTGGAAGGTTCTTTGGTGACCTTGTAAGAACAAGATGACCCAGTCACATGTTCACAATCCATCTCTGCATCTGAGACTGGCCTAGTGGTAGTCTTGGTTCAGTGTACTTCTCCTCCGAAACCACTGGCAATATTTAAAGAATGATTATTGTAATAAAATTCTTGCCAATTTTATTTTTGTTAAGTCACCATGAATTAAATGGCTATTTTAGATTTAGGACCTTATTGATCAGAAACATTAGATTAGCAGCATGCTTCAGAGACCAAAGAGTATTAATTGAAGGTAGTTGTCTATTCAAACCAAGAGCCTAGTTTCCCCTAGTAGTAGTATTTAAAACTTAGTCCAAAATTTTTCAATCTCAAAAATTTTCTTTTTCCTATATATTAGCCCTGAGTAGAGGCAAGACATAAACAAGCATCGACATTTTCCCCCCTAAAATTATTATTAAAAAACCCTAAACACCTTTCAAAGAACATTAGTATTACTCAGAACATCCCTAAAGTTTTGTTGCTCTCATTTGAGGACATATATTCATTTATCCAGAAATAATTTTCTCTCATAGAAAGTAATACTTCCTTTTACAGTTTTGTTCCACCTCCCCCACAATACTTCCCTTTACAGTTTTGTTCTATCTCTCCCACTCATAAATTTATAACATAGGTGGAAGAAGATAGAAAAAGCAATTTCTACTAGTCTGGACTTTCTTCTCCCAAACCACTCCTATTATGGTTTGTTTTCTATTTTAAGGCAGCCTAATAAAGAGAAACGAAGATAAGAGAAAAAACTGACATGACGAGCTACCTTCTTCTTAAAAAAGTAAAAATTTGTTAACATACCCTCCAGCTGCAGCTGCGTGTAGACAGGTCCTGCCAAAATCATCTGGGGTATCTATATCAAATCCTGTAAGCATGAATACATCTTGTATAGTATCATAAATAAGTCACTTCACATTAAAGTACTATGTCAAGAAATGTCAAGTATCACATGCCCCCCAATCTCAAACAAAACTGAATTACAAATAAGCACAAAATTATTGAAAATAGATTTATAATGTACAATAATACCAAAAAAAATTGCCTCCAAAGGACTGAGACTAGTTTTAGGATAAGTGCTGGAGTACTTGTTTAAAAGCCATAGGATGCAATGGAATATTATTCAACAATAAAAAGAAATGAAGTACTGATTCATGTTGTAATATGGATGATCCTTGAGAACATTTGGTTAAGTGAAAGAAAAGACCATATCTTGGGTGATTCCATTTCTATGAACTGTCCAGAACAGGCAAATTTAGAGACAGAAAGTAGAGTAATGGCTGCTTAGAGAGGGGAGGGAGGAAACGAGGAAGGGCTGCTAATGGGAGGATGAGAATGCTCTAAATCCGACTGTAGTGGTGCCTGGGTCGTTCAGTTGGGTTAAGCATCCGACTTTGTCTCAGGTCATGATCTCAGGGTCCTAGCATTGAACCCCGTGTCTGGCTCCCTGCTGAGCAGGGAGTCTGCTTGTCCCTCTGCCCCTCCCTGCCACTTGTGCTCTCTTCCTCTCTCAAATAAAAATCTTAAAAAAAAAAAAAAAAGACACAAAAACTGTTTTCAAAAGAAGCCATACATGCTTTACTACCTGTGGATTATTAACACTGAGGAGAAAGTTCAGACTTCTTTCATAGATAAATGGGTTTGTGAATACTTGTGGACATACATACACTTTTAAAAACTTAAAGCAGAAATAACTTAAAAAAAATCATTAAGAAAAAACTCAGAAGTATCTGTCTCACACAATATGTTAATTTTTACCAAAACTTTCCTATAATTCTTTCAGTAATCAAGAGTATTAATATACAAAGTATGTTCAACTTTCTTAACACTCTAAGAAATAGACTATCATTTAAAATCAATTAAATTATATATACTCAGTAATTCTATGCATTTAATAAGGACCACGGTTTTGTAATATTTACAGAAAGCTATAGATCCTGTTTTGTTTCAAACTGACTATGATTATTATATTATAATGCAGTAATCAGATATGGTATAAATAATTTCACAAACCTGGAAGATAATAAAAGAATGGCTATCAGCTCCTGAGAAACATATAAATGAAGATATTCTGTTTCTAGACATAAGGAGATGATCCAAGAAAACTACCATTCAATGAACAGAAACTACTCTAGAAATATTCCATACCCCATTCCCCAACTAACACACTGAAGGAAATCCTGGAAAATTAAAACCTTTCCCAGATGTGAAGATAAAACTGCATCTTAAAATTAAAAAAGACCCAACATCTTCTAAGAGGGTTTAATGAATGATTCACACTTGGACATATCTACGGTTTTGGAAAAGTAGGATAAAGAGATTGCATTAAAATGTGGAGGGCTTTGGGGAAACAAAAAAAGGAGACTCAGTCTACAACGGTTCCACTTACCAGAAGAAAGAAGTTTCCTGCAGCAATCTGAAAAACCACTTAAGGCTGCCAAATGGAGGGGGAACATTCCATGTATGCCACGCCTGAAGCATAAGTAAGACAGTAACCCTCATTATAATACAAGAATAATACAATCATTTAAATAAATTACAAAGAAACTAAAGTGGAAAGATAATTAGATGAGTCAAAACCTTTAACATTTTGAAGAGCAATTTGGCAAAAGGCTGAAGGTGGGCACAGCTTATTTATTATCCAGCAATTCTCTTCCAGGAGCAGAATTTTTCAATCTTGGCACTATTGTCATGATGGACTTTGTTGGGGGTGGGGGTGGGGGGGCTTCCCTCTGCACACAGGATGTTCAGCAGTGCCCCTGGGCTCTATCCAAACTAGATGCCAGTAACACCCTCCTCCCTAAGTATGACAACCAAAAATGTCTCTGGACATTCGCCTAAGGATGTGAAATCCATTACCCCCCCCTGCCCCGCCCCCGGCCAGTGAGAATCATTAACACAACACAAAATGTTCAAGAATGCTCACTGCAGTAATTTTTTTAAAATTGGAAGCAACTTATGTGTGCAAATAAGTAGAATGAATAAACTATGAAATCTTTATACAATAAATTTTATAAAATGAATGAACTACAGGTATTTGTAGCGATGTGAAAAAAAGTCCAAATTTATATCTACATATAAATCTAAATCAAGAGGTTGCAAAAAAGTGTACAGTAGCATCACATTTACAGAAAGTTTAAAAGGTTTAAAACATGTTAATGAATATATATAATAAATGTAATAAAATGTAATAAAAATATAAAGACACACTTAGGAATGATTAACATCAATTTAAGTAGGGTGTTTACTTCTACAGAGCATGCAAGAGAATCCATCTTTCAAACAAAATCTTTACAGAGAAACTTTAATATATAAAATAGACAAAGTGAGCTGTTTTGACCAAAGCAGGGCACAAAAGATCTACAGACAGTATTACCTGAATGAAAAAGGAAAGCATTCAGTATATAAACTTTTTTGGGTCTTTTATTTACTTTTAGATGAAAAATAAATAGATCACAACAATGAAAAGCTCTGACTAAAACTGCATATTATTCATAATCTAGAATTCACTGCGGTAAAAAAAATAAAATAAAAATATACTATGCTGGCTTACCAAATGAAATCACATTAAATATTTATTCTAGCACATTATCCACACAAATAGGAAAAAGCTCAAGCAATTAGTACCATATTGGGCACAAAATCCATGCTTCTACTTGAAATTTCTAGAAAATTGCAATTCCCTTCCATCTGTGTTTCCCTGTCAGCACAGCTATCAACACTGTGGTAAGTACTTACTTTGCAGTGTCAGCACCACTTGTAATAAGAGTGTTGATTAGCAGCTCATGGCCGTACCTTGCTGCTATGTGCAAAGGGGTGTTTCCATTTTTATCCTCACAGTCGATTACCGCTCCTGCAATAAATAATGTACTATCAGATGCTGGACTATATTAAGATCAAGTCAAATCTATTACATGGAAAGTAACATGAAACACTATTCAAGCATAAACTAATGGATATAGTGATTTAACTAGGTTTCATTCATAGGACATTTATTGGCCACACACTGAGGTCACAGATTTTACACTTAAAAACAATTTCGTGAACTAAGCATAAGCTTTTAACAGATTTTAAAATGATAAAGGGTTCTGGGGTCCAGTAAGTTTGGAAACCACTATATTAAAACAAAACTAAACATATTTCTTTAGAGCAAGATTTCAGAGCCTTAACGCACATACTCTGTCCCCAAGATTGTATGCAATGCTTTAGGAATTATTGGATCACGAAAACTACTACTTTCTCCTTGCAAAACCGTAATAACTATTATCTTGAGGACTACTAACAAACAATTCCTTGGAATATGGCTTCGGAAACACTAAAGAAATGTACCTAAGAGTTTTTATTGAAAGGTTTAGCTTGCCTAGTACTAATTCAAACACAAAAGAGTACAAGTTCCAAAAATAAATCAAAGTCCTAAAAATAGTTCAAAATATCCAAAAGGGGAAAAAAGATAAATGCAACAGAGTTTTGTTAATGTACAATACAAATACATACTGTGGTGGTAAGGCAGTTTTCTATTTAGCAATGCTTAAAAAAAGCCCACACCAACTGCTAAAGAAATCGTATTTATAATTCAGGTGAAACAAAACAAAAATAAATGAAAAACAAATTGTGAAAGATACATAATACATGGCATTTTATACTCTTTATTATTTGATTTTCATAAGATCTGAAATCAAATATTAAAAATACATAGACAGCTACAACAATTCCTTAATACCATTCATTTTGTGGATGTTTTTACTACATTTAAGAAAAAAAACAAACAGAAATACTTTTTACCACTCTGGATAATAGTTTGTGATCTGGAGAATCTACCGTGGAGGGCAGTCATGTGCAGTGGGGTTTTCCCATCCTTGCTCTGAAATAATCAAATAAAAGAGATTTAAAATTATTATTATATCTGTCATATGTAACCCTTAGTTTTATTTTGAATATCCTCTTGCATCTTTATCTTGTAAAACCATTATTCAAGCATTAAATTTAGCTCAAGCCTGTGGAGGTAAAATAGCTGTTCAAAATTAGGAACTTTTTTTTTTTTTTAACGTATGGGTATTATAAAGCACAAGTATACCAAAAAAAAAACCCTCAATGCCTACAGTTTACAAAAAGCTCTTCACGGTAGGTACAGTGTAATCTTGGTATCATTCCTAGTACATAGGCGGGAAAACTGCAGCACAAGGATATTAATGATTCAACCAAGTCAGTAGTGGTACAAGTGGCATGTGTTTCCCACCTTTCAAAAATTTCACATTGCTCCAATTCTTTCATTCTAAGAAATGCTGAATCCCTCCTCAACCAAGGAAAAGTGAATGTTAGAATTAACTTCAGCCACTATAAATCACTTTAAAAACTTCATATATTTGTTTATAATTACTTGTAATAAATATTGTTAGCCTTTTTCTCAAATTACTTAAAATAATCATACTGGCTGGGCATGTGTGTATTTAATGTACAAACTCTGAAATTCTAAAGGACTCTGTCAAAACATACAACGTGACCATTACAAAGGAAAGAATCTGTTTTACAATTCCTAATCCCTTAGCAATATTCAGCATATCTTGTGCATATATACTTAAAATTGAAATGTGACAAGTATCCTGAAGTTTACAGTAAAACTGTATAATGCAAATCTCAAGAAATTCTCTTGTCATTATTATAGTGGAGTGTTAGACAAACTTCATAATTACCTATTGATATATTTGATTCTATAACTTTACATTAATTTTTTTCAAGCAAAAAAACTATCCAATTGGCAATTTATCTCAAAGAATTTTCAAACCTTTGGAAGCAATGAGTACACAGGAGGGAAAACAAACCAAACCAAACCAAACCAAACCAAACCAACCCAAGTGAACAAACAAGGTAGGCTCTGGAGTCAGAATGACCTGAGCTGAGTCCCGGTTTTGCCAGTTAGCACAGCAAGAATTAGGAGAAGCGGTCTATCTTCTTGAGCCTTCATTTCTCAACTGGTCTGCTGTATAGAATATACATACTAATCTTTGTAAAACACCCATATGATATATACCAGTGTCTGTTACAGTCTATTACCGTATTTGGTATTTTTATCTAGGTACCAGTTGTACTTTCGACCAGAAAAAAACAAAACAAAAAGCACAAAAGCACTTTAATAAAGGGATTCCAGTTTGTAATGTTTTTTCAAAATGTTCCCTATTTAACATATCTTGATTTTTTAATGTTAATCTTTTACCTTACCAAAAAAAAGTAAAAATAAAAACTAAACTGTAATATAAATTTGATAAATTTCATAAATTTCATAAAATGATGAAATGTGAAATTATAGCTAACATTTATATACATAGTAAGCACTATGTTTCAACCAGTTTTAAAACACTTCATATATATTAGTCATTTGCTTCTCAAAACCCTAAGACATATGTATTATTGACCCTATGTTATAGGCCAAGGGGTTAAGAAATGTAACCAGGTCTCATAGCTAGTAAGTGAAGTCCTGTAAGTGGCTCTGGATTAACATTTTTGCCTTCTACATACTTACTGATTATAAAAAGTATTCCAAATATACTAAAAAAAAAACCCCAAACCCCAAAAGATTCAGAATACCAACTGAAAAGTCCACTTTAAGACATGTTAGAAGGGGGAAGAGCACATTTATTTCTCTCTGAATTGCAGAGAGAATGGCTAGATATTTAAGTCACCTTAATTAATTTTAGATCAAATTAGGAATTTCAAACAAAAAGTAAAGATCCACCAAAATTCTAAGAGTTGGTTTCACAGGTGACCATACATAGCAACAACAAGTAAGCCACGCACATTACTTTTTATGTTTAAATTTTAAATCAAATCATTTGGGGTATTTTATCTGACCAAAATTTATTCTTAAGAAGAATAAGATAAAGTGGGAAAAGACGTGCATTTAAGTGATACAATCAATGCAGCAGGGCTCATGTTAATAAGCAAGGTTATAAAAACCAGACTTTTTAAACTTCATTCACTTTATGTGGTACTTTGTAAGACAGCCAATTTAAAAACCTATAAATAAATAACTGAGTAATTTCAAGCCTAAATTCACATTCCAATTTCTAGTCATCCACAACTTGATCAGGGACAGAAACACCAAAATGGAGAATGACGTAGAAAAAAACATGAAGCAAGGAGAAAGAGATGACTTGATAAGGAGAACATGACGGTTACAAGTATAATTTTTTTTTATGATATAAGGCAAGTGTCAAAGCCTTATTAGCTCCTTAATCAAGCAACAATTTGATAGCCACTGATCTGATAAATATAGGAAATACAGGTGTCAGGAATGAAGATATATTCTTGAGTGACTATATATTCTTACTGGTTAAAAACAGAGTTATTAATAATTTTTATATAATTTCAGAGCTGGAAGGTACCTTAGAAGTCATTAACAGCATGGGAACTGTGTTCCAAAGGAACTTGGCTGTAAGACAATTGGACAACTGCATGTAAATGGGATGTCATACATTCCCAGGCAAGATTAAGGCAACTTTTTAGGAAATCTATTTCTAAACCAACATCATTGGCTTGTTGCTTCAAATCTACTTAGCCACTGCAGTCAGCTATGTAGGCAATCACATATGAATCAAATGATCTATCATCAAATTATATTAAATATTCATGTCTAAATGGCACTGTATAAAATAAATAAAAGCCTAATTTTTACCCCTTAAAGACAGCACTACAGAAACTAAAACATGTGTCACAGCTAGTGATATAGGTAAGCCACGATACTTAATATTTAACACACAATGATGACTTAATTACAGTCACTTGATCATAAACAGGTCTCATAGAAACTAAAAAAAATTGGTTGTGATCTTTTGAGAAATGTTAAGATCTAATCTTCATTAAAAAATATTACTAGGCCTTTGAGGAAACAAGTAACAAATTTCTTTCTGCACAAGAGTTTAGATATTGTTCTACTCCCTGATTATCCAAACAGCAGGAATTCTTTAAATCAAACTGAGGAGTTCAAATTTGTTATCAATAAATTTTTATTAATTATTTAAACTATTAAAAAATAAACTTTAGTAGGTGATCTGACTGAGAACTGGAAGCTTTAAATGTATTTTCTTAGAAAAGGCATTTAAACATAATCATGTAATAGGAGTTCTTTATGATACATCATGTCCTTTCCTTCCTTGGGTGTGATAACTATAAATTCTTCCTGTCGCTGGAAGAAGGCAATTTAAAGCAATGACCTAATCATAAATGGACTCGCTGCTACTAAAGCTATCAGACAGGGTCAGTGGCATCACTAAAGGTCTCTCTAAAGTTTGGACTCCTTTCTCTACCAATCTGAAGACTGGCTCATGATACCCACAAAAGAAACTGAAATCTTAAGATTTAAAGCTCTGAAAAACACATTTTAAGGTTAAATGTTTTTACTGATCCTAAACAATTCAATTTTATTTGTGGTTTTCTTCTCTTTATAACACAAGATATAGACTGGCAAATAAAGAATGAATTGATGAATTAATACAGAAACAATCAGTGAAAGCATCTTGGAAAAATCAAAATGATGATTATACATTATAAAGTAGTATTCAAAACTGTGGCTGCATGTGCTTTTTCACAGAATTATATAGTGAAAGTACATTTATTTTGGTTCCAGAATTTTCACATATTTCTAAAATTCAAATGCTCATTCCTGAAAGTGAATGTAAGCAAAAAAACAAAAAAACAACTATTCCTTATATGTAACACATTGATAGCAGTCTTTCAATTTTTATAAAATTGAAAAAGGCTTTAAAACAGAAAAGTTGGAAGATTACCATGAACACCCATATACATACCATCTGGATTCTATCACTAGCATTATACCATACACACATCATAATGTATCAATCTTTCTATCCAGCCATCCACCCAATTAGTAGATGTTTTTCAAAAGTTGCAGATATGACTACATACTATCTCTAAACATTAGGGTTCAACATCAGTTTGGTTTGTTACCTCCTAAGGGAAAATTTACACGCAATGAAGTGTCAAATCTTAAATGTACCACTTCATGAGTTTTGACAAATGCTTATTTATATAACACAATGCCTGTCAAAATACAGAATATTACCAACACCCCAGAAAGTTCTCCTACATCCCTCCTTTCATCAATCCCTCCTCACAGAGTCAACTGTTTTTTTGTTTAACTACAGAATCTGGAACTCCATAGAAATGGAATTTCATCTGTTCTAGAACCTTATATAAATGAGAATAATATCTATATTCTTGTGTATGGCTTTTTTTTTTTTTAAAGATTTTATTTATTTGACAGAGTGAGAGAGCACAAGCAGAGGGAGTGGCAGCCAGGGGGAGTGGGAGAAGCAGTTTCCCCGCTGAGCAGGGGCTCGATCCCAGGACCCTGGGATCATGACCGAGCCGAAGGCAGACGCTTAACAACTGAGTCAGGCGCCCCATGTAAGGCTTTTTAAGATTCACCTGTGTTCTTATGTCTATCAGTAATTTGTTCCTTTTTACTGCTGAATGGTATTTGTTACTGATACTGTTTGTTTATTTGTTTGTTTATTATTTATTTATTTATTTTTAATTATTTTTATTTTTTATTTTTTTAAAGATTTTATTTATTTATTTGACAGAGAGAGAGCTAGGGAGAGAGGGAACCTAAGCAGGGGGAGTGCGAGAGGAAGAAGCAGGCTCCCAGCAGAGGAGTCTGATGTGGGGCTCGATCCCAGGACTCCGGGATCACGCCCTGAGCTGAAGGCAGAAGCTTAACGACTGAGCCACCCAGGCGCCCCACTGATACTGTTTTAAACAGCACACTCCTAAACACTACAGTATGGATTCTGATTTTATTTCATACCTTCATATTGACATCGGCCCCATTGCCTACCAGAAGCTCTAAACACAATGCTCCATGTGTTGATGCAGCAGCAAAGTGCAAGGGAGTAAATCCTTTTTCATTCTTTTGATTTACATTAGCACCACAGTCTATAAGTTCATTCACTACAACGTCTTGTCCATTATAGCAGGCTACATGAAGAGGTGTATTCCCATAGGCATTTGGTTCATTCATCTATTGGAAGAAAAAAAAAATCTCAATGTTAAAGTAGTCTTGCTACTTGCTATAAGAATGAGAGTTATTTTAGCGATGTTGTGGTTGCAATCAAGCTATTAAAGTGAGAAACAGGGCTAAAGACACAAATAAGGCTTATAATTCTCAAGTTCTTTTAAAATAGTGAACATTAACAACAGCATTTTGGTGTCAAATAGATTTTGTACATTCAGGGAATATAATTTACACATGCAATGTCTACTTCATGACAAAACTGAATGATTCCAAGACAGAAATTTTAAGAAAATGAAAACAAAATTATGTATTTTTAAAGTCTTCAAAGTAAGGTAGCTATAAGAATTAAGAATCATGACAAATGAACACAAACTGAAAATTCTGAGATGTACTGAATAACATCCTTATTTTCAGCCTTTACATTTGCAGTGACAAAATGAAATAAAGGTCAGGATTTTAAAAAAATGAGTGGCAACTTTTTCTATTTCATTTTTCAAAAAAGTTGGGCTCTAGATATTTTCCAGACTTACATGTTAACATTTTACCAAAACGAATGTGCTCTCCATACTGAGAAATAATTCTTGAGCAAGTTTCTCTTTTAATTCTGTTTCTAATAAATAATACGGGTGAATACTTTAAAGTTTACATGACTTTTGCATAAAGAATGTGACCTTTGCCCAAAGAGATGTCTGGCCCTTGCCCTTGTCTTCTGGGGGGTAATATATGGCATATTTGATAGGAGTGTCCTTGTTTAGGGTGGGAGCTGGCTACACTGGATCTTGGAGTAGGACTGGCCATAGCCAATGGTCTGCAGGTAGAATGTGCCAACGCCACATAAACCAACCATGTGATTTAGGGGTGCAGGCTTTGGAGCCCTCAGTTATCAGTGGACTTGGAGACTGAAATCAACCATGTGGGCAAGTGATCAATCAATCAGTCACACCTCTGGGGAGCCTGGGTGGTTCAGTCAGTTAAGCATCTACCTTCGGCTCAGGTCATGATCCCAGGGTCCTGGGATCGAGCCCCACACTAGGCTCACTGGCTCAGTGGGGAGTCTGCTTCTCCCTCTCCCTCTGCCCCTGCTTGTGTTCTCTCTCTCTCTCTCTTGCTCATTCTCTTTCTCAAATAAAATCTTAAAAAATAAATAAAAATTTAAAAAAATAAATTAAAAATAAATCAATCACACCTATGTAAAGGAGCCCCAATACAAACTTTGAAAACAAAGCTCAGATGAGCTTTCTTGTTTGGCAATACTATGTGCATACTGTCACATGCTGATGCTAGGAGAGTAAGGAGTCCTAACTCCATGGGGAGAGAACAATGAATGCTTTCTGTTTAGAATACTCCTGGACTCTGCCCTATGTGTCTCTTCCTTTGGCTGATCTTATTCGTATCTTTTTTGTATAATAAACCATGAGTATAATAGTTGTCAGTGAGGTGTTTTTTTTTTTTTAAAGTAGGCTCCCTGCCCAGCATGGGGACAATGTGGGGCTTTAACTCACAACCTTTGATCAAGACCTGAGCCAAAATAAAGAGTCGGACACTTAACTGACTGAACCACCTAGCGCCCCTTCAGTGAGTTTTTTGAATCCTTCTAGTGACTTATCAAACCTGAAGGTGGTTTTGGGGAATGCCCCAAACTTGTAGTTGATCAGAAGTAAGGGTAGTCTTGTTTGGAGACTGTACCCTCTAACTCTGCAGTTGCCCCAACTTATCACAACTGTATTTAAAATTTTTTTTTTCCTGAAATCCCTGGTAACAGAAATTGGAGAAAGTGAAAAAATAACACTTAATTTTAGTCAAAGTACCTACATTTCATCACGAAAAGCTAGGAGACATGGAAAAGATTCTCCCTCAGAGTCTCCAGAAACTTTGAGAGATTAACTTTGTTGTTTTAAGTCACTCACTTTATAGTAATTTGATATGGAAGCCCCGGGAAACTAATAAGTGCAATTGGAGGCCACATGTCACTAAACGGCTCTAAGTCTGACCACTTATTCCAAAGAACACTCTGTCACCACAGTTTACAAATGTTACTTTACTGTCAACACAAATTTAAAAAACCGCACCAGAATGGATGCGAAACAGTAGTCAAAAAACAAAGATGCCTCATTTATCTAGATCAGGGGTACTGTAAGGCATTATGCTACTCTGGTGAAACAGAGCTAGAGAACTGCTGAGAAATAAAACTTCTATCTATTTGCACTCTACAAGACCCTCCCCAACTACGTGTTTGGATTTTTACAACATCTCACAATCCCGACATTTTCAGTAACTACTTGTTTGCTTTAGGCAAAGTGGGTCATATAATTCTTAAATTAAGAGTTTATTGACCTCTACAATTCCGCCCTACATTCTTTATTCAATCAGGCTACTACCTACCTTTTTGTTTGTTTTTGCAGCTGATCTACAGCCCTCCCTCTAGCAGAGCCTAATCCTCTCTCCTTCTAATTTACTCTTTTTAATCTGTTTTGAAGAACCACATGAGTCTGTCAGAACTGTACCTAAAATAAGAATAAATATACTAAGAGGGGCATAAAAGCACAAGTGCTTAAAGGATGACTTGTGAAAGTGACAGGTATTCTTAGCTATCTCAATTCAGGAATCAAATATAAAGCAGCAACCCTCCTAACCAAACAAATTTATACAGTAAGGAACACTTACAGTTGATGGGCAAGAAGCCTCTGGTTTTCCTGCCTAGCTCTTGCCAATATCCTGCAACGCGAACTGTTATAGTCATTTAAAGTGAGTATTAGATTGAGCAAATAAGACTAACCGTGACCTAGCAACTTAGGAAAAATAACCCAAGTATGTCTGATCAGCTAAAATGGAGCTACAGGGCTTGGATAGTGATAAAGAAGAAAAACTTGTCTCATTCATTCACACTTGAAATATCCTTTACCTCTTAATATATTTTGACTAAATACATGATCAGATATTAGCGCACTATATATTATGTAGAGGACTACAAGTATGTAATTGAAAGGCAAAAATATTATTATATAAAATTATCTTTAAAATTTGAAATAACTTCTGCCAGCAATGAAATCACAAACACATAAAATGCCTCCTTCATTTATACTGCTCAATCTATATACCTACATCAACTCCAAGATCCAGAAGGTACTTGACTACGCTGATCATTCCACTAGAGGCTGCTGCATGAAGGGGGGTGTAAGACTTCTTATCCTTGCATGTCACTTCAGCTCCATGTGCCACAAGTAATTTCACTACTTCAATGTGACCTAAAAATGTGTTTATGAGGGAGAAAAAACAGATGAGTAAAGGAAAATATAAAATATAATCAGGATATCTTTTAAAAAGAGGTAAAAATGCAAATTACCTAAATAATGCATAAGTCACCAATAAATCAATTTATAACCAGAGAAAGGAGAGAAGAAAAAAATAAGAATTCAGGTAATTTTAATAAATGTTGATAGAGGTAACTAACTGAAAACAATATATTTGATTATTTTATCCAGTGATCTTATAGATAACTCTCTTTTCGTCTAGATCTTATTGTTTTCAAGACTGTTTTAATACATTCTCAAGTTCTGAAATTAGCATTTTATATCTAATGTAACACATCAGTTTACATTTATCTGCCTTTGTGGAATCTTCTACTTGAAAATCTGGGAGTGACTGGGACTTGTTTCTTAAAAATGTTAGGTTTTTAGAACATGTGGTTAAAAACTTCTTTTCCCTTATTATTTCCACCAGATGTCCTTAACCAACTTAGTTTGCTATTCACCTTTATATCAATCAGGATAGGGCTATACGTGCTATGGTTAACAATCAATTCCTAAATTTCAGTGGCTTAACTAGCATTTTATTTCTCATCAACACTATGACAGCTTGGCAAGAGGGGTCTGCTAAGTCACTCAAGGACACAACACAGGCTCATACAGCTGACACTATCTTGAATGTGGCCAGTCACTGTGCCAAAAGGAGGAATAGACTATATAGAACCTCAAATCAGCAATTAAATGCTCTGGTCAGAGGTGATGTTGCTTTCAATTCACTAGTCAGAACTAGTCCCAGGCCCCACTATACCATACAAGGA
This sequence comes from Ursus arctos, assembly GCF_023065955.2. Lineage (NCBI taxonomy): Eukaryota > Metazoa > Chordata > Mammalia > Carnivora > Ursidae > Ursus > Ursus arctos. The sequence goes on from NW_026622875.1 coordinate 31,945,097, forward strand.
CGCCAGGAAGGGGGACATGTATCCAAAAGGTGGGAGAACCACAATTCTCCTTTTATATCTCCTTGGTCTTTATCAGATTATACACTGCTTTCTCCTTCTTCCATAATGCTTCCCGCCTCTGCGCCTTTGTTCATGGGATTCCTTCATTGCGTGGCACATTTTGCTTGGATGTCTCTTTGCAAGCATTGCTCCTAATCCTTCAAGGTCCACATCAGTTCCCATCTTCCCCAATCAAATCTGTCATCTCTCTTTCTTAGAAGTCTTATAAGCCAAAAGCACCATATACCTATCTGATAAGTACGTAATACCTTCTGATGGTTCTTAAACTTGAATCATTATTTAATTGCCCCAAATTGCTTTTATGTATTAACTTCCCAAATACGTATCTTCAAAAGCAAATATATGCTCTTATGTTCTACTTCCTCGTATATTCCACAGGGCTGAGAAGACTGTTATATACAAAATAGGCACCCAATAAGTATTTGTTACATTAAATAAATTGTTTATGACATCATTTTTTAATATCCCTTATAGGGAATGAGTATATAAAGTTAATAACTATAAAAATGAGGCTCTCAAAATAGGCCCCTCTCCCTTAACAAAATTAAGCCAGTATACAAGATACACAAAGAATCAAGTAGATTTTGTTGTTTATATGTAAATTACCAATTAAAGTGGATACTTTCAGCTATTTTTTCCCCATTTCATTAAGAAATATCTATTATATCTTTAGGAAAAAAACCAAAGGAATATGTATCAAATCATTAGGTGCCAAATCACACATAATTACCATGTAAGAGTATTAACTGATACAAAAGATCACTCACTACACATTACTCTCTGATCTATGGCTCTAGAAAGATAGCTACTTGCATTTATTGTAATGCAGTGAAAATCAGTACCCAGGGGGCTCACACATCAATATAGCTTTTCAACTGGGCAATGCATATTATTCACTAATATGTCAAAAAGAAACAAAGTTCTCTTGATGCTTAAGACTAGAAGACTCATAATACAAACTTAATGGAAAAACAGTTCAAAACCAATACATCATTCTAAGTAAATGACACAGATCACATTAATTGTGCGTATAAACTAGTAGATTCCAGGAAGTATGAATTTTTCCTAATACCAATAAAACTTTATTTAGAAAGGGGCTATGCATAGGCAAATTTACAATCTTAAAACTGACAAATATTTATTCAAGCACATTTCAGAAATATGGATTAATTCCTTTATTGGCCCACTGAAAATGAAAAAGGAGGCTTCTACACACCCAGTTTGGGGGTGACTTATTTAAAAGAAAAAAGGGAAGAAAGCTCTAGAATGAAATAAATGATAATGTTCTACCCAGGTGGACCCTGGCCAGAACAAGTATGTGTCTTCCTTGTTAATTTATAGACTGACGTTACCAAGAGGGCTAGATTTCATTTAATTCATCTAGGTGTAGTTTTAGAAAATGACATCCATTAGACATGCATAGCATACATAATTTTACTTGGAAAATTCCCTACCTTTTTTTTTTTCTTCACGAACATGTAAAAAAAAAAAGTAAAATGAGCTGTGTTCAGAATTTGTAAGTTTTTACAAAAAGGAAAGGAGAAAAAAAAATACCATTTCACATTTATTCAAATTAGGCACTGCTTTAAGAAGAAATAACATGAGTTGCTAAATCAAGATAATTAATATTTATTCAGCACCTTCTATGTCAAAGTCATCATGGTAAGGTGACTGGAGGTAGAACTTGGCTGAATATTGCCAAAAGTACTGAAAGCCACAGAAAAGATGAATGTGTAAAAGCGATCTTAACAGAGGTTCATGGTCAGAGCAAACATGGGGTAGGGAGGAGGAAATGATCAACTCTTCGGGGATAGAGGTGTCGCTGTGAACCACTGACAGATAATTCAGTAACAGCATAAGGACAAATGAGCCTATCAGAAAAGTAAGGGGAGCTTCAATCAGGGGACAGAAGGCCAGGGCAAATAAGGAAGTTTGTGAGAAATGAAGTATAAGACTCCATGTAATTTTAATGTCTCTTGCACTAATATTGACAGATTCTCCGAATATAACCTAGAGGGGACAATGACCTGGACTTCTGGCTTGTCTACTGATCAGTCAACTGCTCCCTACTTTTACATGGTTAGCTCTCTTTAATCCTGAATGCTTAGAATAGTGGAACAGTTTTAGAAGCAATGTGTCAATACTGCTCTTTTTCCATGCTGAAAGAGATAAGGAAAGAATTATAAATCCCTCAATGTTCATACTCAAAAATTAAATAAGGTCCAAGAAACACAGAATATCTTTTTTAATCCACAACTGTCCTGAAAAAGCGACACTTAGTGCATCACGAAAAACAAAGCCATCTGAGGAGGGCTTCTGATAAATACACACCTGGCTCTTCCAGGAGCTCAATTAGAAGCAACCCACAAAATCCTCTGGCCTTCAATTTCATGAAAACAGCTGCGTAGTTAAGTCTTAATTCTTTGGAGGTAAAAGGCCTGATGCATTATGTTTCGAGTTTAAACCCTTTAATATAAGGTGTACAGTTTTAAATCATGCAGATCAGCTGCTCCTGAACTGTCTGGAAGGATAAGGTACACTACAATATTCCGAAAAGTCCCCAAGACTTAAAATATGACAAATGTACTGGCTGTGAGGAGGGGACTTTAGGATGCTACAGGAGACATGCTTCTGGATGTTTACCTCCAAGTAACAGAAGAAAATTGCCCATGATATAATTAGAGGCAAAATACTTTGGTGTGAGAGAAACATCAAAAGCCTAAAATGTTCAGCTTTTGGCTTTCAAAACAGGGACATCTGACAAAGATATTAACTTTAAGGAACCTTTATTTTTTATATTCCTTTACACTCATGCTAAAGGTCAGACTTGCAATTCAATATGGATTCTGCTTTTGTTTTTTTCTACTACAGGCAAAAAATTTTCCTGGACCTTGGGTTATCTACATAACTGGTTTGAGTGCATTTATTTTCTCCCACTAGCATATTTTACAATTTTATATAGTTTTAAAAATTAATAATCTTCCATCAAATTTTCCTTTAATCTTTCATTTTTATGTGAGAAACAAGAAAAAGCAAAACTAAGAGCAGGGAGTACTGAGGATAAGTTATGCCTATAAGGGTGGCTAGTTAGATGTCTTTGTAATCACGTAGTACGAGTGGTAAATCAGGGAACGGCTCCAGTATTACACAGGAGAGGTCAGACCATATGCGATTTTTCTCAAGCCAGAGGAGCCAGAATAGCAGAAGCAGGGGAGAAAAAAAAACTCTGAGGCTCCATGGCTGCAAAGGGAGGAATTGTTCTTTCAGTTTTATTTTGAAAAAACTTAAAAAATGAAGGTCTATATGCACGTCTCCCAGAGGTACAACCCTGGCCTTGTAAGACCTGCAAGGTTCATGGCAGGTTGTACTTCCTCCATATGCTTAGAGATACACTTCTACATGCATGGTCTGAGCACAAGCCAGCATTTCTACTCTGCTCTTTTTGTGCACTTAAAAATATCCTGAGGTAAGCTCAAGATCTGCCTGCTCTCTGGCTGTTCAAGTCACCTCAAGAACCAATTAATGTTTTTGTTAGTGCTCTGGTCACAAAGTCACATGGTTTTGGGTGATCTACCCCAAGACTGTTTTCCCATGAGCTCTGTTAGTTTTAGAGTGCAATTTTGCGAATCCTAAGATTTTTCAAGAACATATATATCATGTTATAGCAGAAAAACCTATACTCTAAGCCTTAGTTTCTTTCTGTGAAATTACTGTTGTAGAAATCAAACACAATGATGCCTATTCAACCCAGCGGTGGCCCAAAATAATAGGATTCCTAAAGCATCTTCAAAACTTCTACCTTAATATTCCCATAAAAACAAGGATGGATATAAGAATGGGCTTTAAGTAAACACCAACTTAAATTATGCTTCCCAGACTTGTGTCTAGGGTGTCCCTCCCTTTAAAGGTAAACAGAATTATTTTCAATCAGCTTTTAGGAGAAGAGGACCCAACACACTCCTATTCTGGCAAACCTCTCCCACTACCAGGCTGGTTCCACTTGGGCAGCAAATTTAGATATGGTGTAACTTCCCACTATCCTAAAAAAACAGATGTTATACCAAAAGCAAGAACTAAAACATACAAATCTTCCTGAATATGTAATGTCAGAAAGTGAAATTTAAAATGTACATACCCATATATGCTGCCCAATGAATAGCTCGTCTATCTTTCTTGTCGAAAGCATTAATATTGGCACCTCTAGACAAGAGCAGTTTGACCATCTGTAATAAAAATAAAGTTTCATCAAGATTCAGAAGTAGAACTATTTATGAATATCCCTTATGCTGACTACTCATCTCAATCTCTCTGGCACTGAATTTCTACAACTTTGGAAAGGAAGGAGCTAGACTAAACCCCGAAGACCCTTCAACATAATTTAATAAATAACAGAACAAAATACGAAAAAAGGATTCACAATGGGTGTTACTGAAGTTGGGTATCAGTATCTTTTAAAGATGCTACTTTGTGTCCTGAGACTTTATGAACAATGAGGTGCAAATCTGGAAGGTCTAAAGGAGGAATATTTAACAACAGGTTTCTTTCTTTTAATAGCCCAAGGTGTTTTTAAAATGTAAAGTGCATTCTTATCCCAGAAATGTCTTAAATTTAATTCAAACACAAATGTACTATCTATGATTAGATCTGAAGGTCACTGCACACAGTCTGCTTACATCATAATGTACCAAGAACAGTATTTCTATTCCATCTAACCATAGTTACAATAGTTTCCCCATGGGAAAGGGCCCTCCATGTTTCAAAAAAGGGACACATCTGTGACCTTAACTGCAATGAAGGCAAGGATTCTTTATGTTGCAAAAAACAGAGGAATAGTGAAAACAACACTGCAGCCACTAGCTCTAAGCCATGGAATCTTGGGAATGTCACCTTACGTCTTTGAGTTTCTGTGCCTGCAACAAAAATGAAGGACTGGACAACATGTCCTCAAAGGTTCTTGTGACTCTGTTTTCTTCTTTCCTAAGCCTTCTATGTTCACATAAACCCCACTCTTTGCCATGACAACATCTAACGTTAGGCAATGCTTACTGTATAAGGTAACTAAATATTAATTTTCTTAAATTTTTTTCTTTTGATGGTCTGTTAACCAAAGAATTTTTTACTAAATGTTGATAATAAACTATAAGAAAATCTTTTCCAAACTCTGCCTTCCTTTGTTACTATCTTTCTGGAGCACTATGAAACTGCTCTTTCTGGATTATTTTTTCCACAACAACAGAACATAACTTTTCACATTGTGTATATAGTTGGCAGTGTTCTCCTTTGTCTCCCCAGGTTGACCATGAAATTCCAGTGCATGGGCTATATCTGATAAGTAAACTTCTTAATCTGAGAAATTTATATCATGAATTTTATCATGAAAAGAAGTCTGAGGATTCGCTAAAGGCAAAATTAGACAAAAACAAACAAGAAAGATTTCCTGGGTTTTTTTTTGCTATTACCATGAACTGAATGGCTAAAAAGGGTAAGTTCATTAATAATCAGGGTGGGGAGTGACAGGATGTAAGGAGAGAGAATCACTGTCTAATTGAACACCTACCTCACTATGTCCACTAAAAGCTGCATGATGTAATGCAGTCCTCCCCGCTCTATCAGACACGTTTACATTACTCAGAAGAGGTACCAAAGCTTCAGCGCACTTTACAGCTTTATTAGCAGCAGCTATGTGTAAAGGGGTTTGCCAATTTTTGTCTCGAGCATTAACATCTGCAGAATGCTTCAAAAGTACCTGCACTGCTTCCTGAAACATATGAAGATAAAAGTTAAAAAAGACAAAGGAGTTAACAGTTTTGTTTTTACTTTTTAAAAAGATTTTATTTGTTTGTCAGAGACAGAGAAAAAGAACACAAGCAAGCAGAGGGAGAAGCAGGCTCCCTGCTGAGCAAAGAGCCTGACGTGGGAATTGATCCCAGGACCCTGGGATCATGACCTGAGCTGAAGGCAGATGCTTAACTGACTGAGCCACCCAAGCACCCCGAGTTAACAGTTTTAGAAACTGTATATATATATTTAGGAACTAATATTTCCTGAGGAAATAAAAAGTCTCGTAGAACCTGCTATAAATAGGTAGGAATTTACCCAAGAAAACAAAATATTTTAAACTAAAGGCAGTACTACTCAGAGCCATTACAAGATGCACCAAGATAAAACATTCCCTTTTTCTGTCCTATTAAAGGCATAACAAGATTAAAATGTGCAAGAACAAATACTGACAAATATTCTTTAAAAACACTCATTACAGGGGCGCCTAGGTGGATCATTCGGTTAAGTGTCTGACTCTTGATTTTGGCTCAGGTCATGATCTCAGGGTTGGGAGATGGAGCCCTGTGTCAGGCTCTGCACTCAGCAGGGAGTCTGCTTAAGGATTCTCTCCCTCTCTCTTTCCCTGTGCCCCTCCACCTACCTATGCTCTCTCTAAAAAAAATAAGAAACAAAAAACATTCATTACTTCTCTTGTTCTTCTAGATAACAAGATACGATTAAACTTTCAATAGTTTTAAGGAATAGATTGTTTTGCAATTAAATATATAAAAATGTAAAGCATACAATCTCCCAAATTAGTATACATTATATTCTACAAATTGAAAAATCACTAGTATCTAGTTTATTAGAGACAGAAAGAGAGAAAGACAAACAGAGAAACAGATGCTGTGATGCTAACTGGTGAGAAAGCTGATGTTAACATGGCAATTTAAAAGCTTAGTTTCCAAAGGGATTTGTTTCCCAGAGCATGAGGAAAATTTCACAACACATCTATAAATTGGACTCATGGCTAGATACTAAGGAATCCAGTATGCTATTTACACTAAGCAATACAGTCAGAACTAAACTTAGCAAAAAATTCTCCTTGCAGTGATAAACCTATCTTTGGCAGATGAATGACGAACTACACGTGAAATGAAAAGCACCAGAATCAAAAACTAAGCCTAGTAATATGGACCCTTGGTTTTCTTCCTTCCTTTCTTTCTTTCTTTCTTTCTTTCTTTCTTTCTTTCTTTCTTTCTTTCTTTCTTTCTTTCTCCTTCCTTCCTTTTTCTTTCTTTTTTTTTTAAAGATTTTTATTTATTTGAGAGAGAGACACACACAGAGAGCATGTGCAAGCTAGCAGGAGGAGGGGTAAAGGGAGAGGGAGAGAGAATCCTCAAGGAGACTCCTTGCTGAGCATGGAGACCAGGTGGCTACATCCCAGGACCCTGAGATCATGACCTGAGCCAAAACAAGCGATGGACTCTTAACCAACTAAGCCACCCAGAAACCCCAGTGACCCTTGGTTTTCTTAAAAACAAACAAACAAACAAACATGAAAAGTGTTCAAAAGCACCAAGCAACTATCAATACGTAAAGTAGCAAGGAAGACTAAACAAAATACTATTATCTGTGATTCACACATAGTTTTTTAAGCCTTTTAAATAAATAGTAATCAGAACTGTTTGAAATATGGGAAACAGCATAAGTATTTAACAAGACTGACAAAAGACTAGAGAGATGCCCAGTAATCTATCAACCTGGAAGTCAGCCAGCAAAGAAAAATATATATGGAGACCTACTCTAGACCCCACATTTCTCTCTAGTTATCCCCAGGAGAAATTTAAAAAGACCCACCCACCCAAGAATGTCCATGGTAGCTTTATTCATAACAGCCAAAAAGCAGAAATGCAAACCGTTGTACATCATACAATGAAATACTCCTCATCACTAAAAAGAATAAACAATTAATGTACACAATATGGAGGATTCTCAAAAATATTAAGTTGAACAAAAAATTTAAGACATAAGAGTACATAGTGTATGATTCCATTTTTATAAAGTTCTGGAATAAGGAAAATTATTCCATGGTGGAAGAAATCAGAATGGTGGATGCCTCTGGGGACAAGGAAGACTGCCTGGAAAGGGACATGAGGTAACTTGTTGGAGTGACAGAAATCTTCCATATCTTGATTGGGAAAAAGTTTACATGGGTGGATACATGTGTCAAAACTCAAGACTACACACAATATCTTTGCATTTACTGTAAATTATACTTCAATTTAAAAAAAGGAGTATGGAGAAAAGGATGCAGAGAGGAAGTGGTACAACACATTTTCAGGATTCTCCATATCAAGAAGGGCATATTGTGACTTGGGGGATAAAACTAACACTACACTTGGAAATGTTAGTTGGTGTGTTGATGAATATACTAGAAAATAATTAAAAACAAAATGAATTATTTATAATTGGATAAATTAGGAACAGCATACTATAGATGCCAGGCTTGCCTTATTCATTCCCGCTCTGGAATTCACAGTGCATACATTAAATCTGAAAAGTCTGGAGAATACTTATGTTCCATTAGCAAGAAGTAGAAAAATCAAAACTATTCTTTTGTTTCACTGAAAAGCAAAAATAAATCCAGTTAATGGTAGGTAAGGGAAGGTAAGATGGTCCTAAGAAAGGCTATCAACACAGTTACTAAGATCCTAAAATCAACAGAGAGCAAAGTTTGGAACCATGGGTTCACTGCTATGGACCAATTGTGTTCTCCCGCCATTCACATGTTGAAGCCTAACCTCCCAGTGTAACTGTATTTGGAGATAGTGTCGTTAGGAGGTAAAGTTAAAGGAGATGGGAGGGAGGCGGAGGCAACCTAATCTGATAAGAAGAGGAAGAGAAAGATACCCTCTTTCTCTTTACCATGTGAAGACACAGTGACAAGTAGCAGTTTGCAAGCCCAGAAGAGAGCCCTCAACAGAAAGGGACTCTGCTAGATCTTGATTCAGGACTTCTAGCCTCCAGACTATGAGAAAATAAATTTCTGTTGTTTAATCCAGCCAGTCTATAATATTTTGTTATGGCAACCCAAACTGACTAATATACCCACCATTTATTACTCAGAACAGTATGTCAGATCACAACAGCAGTTATCTTTGAAAATTCAGAAAAAAAAAATCTACAGACAGGAGTCATTAAATGAAATCAAAGAGACGAATTTCTCTCTCTCTCTTTTTAGAGAGAGCATGCAAGAGTTGTGGGGGGGGGGAGGGAGAAGAGAATCTTAAGCACGCTCCATACCCAATGTGGATCCCGACCCAGGGCTCGATCTCACAACCCTGAGATCATGACCTGAGCTGAAATCAAGAGTCAGATACCTAACAGGCTGAGCCACACAGGTGCCCCTAAATAGGCAAATTTCTGGAAATCACAAATCAATGAGCCTGATGCCATAACCTAACAAAATTCTAGATCATATTATCAGCACATTATAAGCATTCAGAAAATGATATAGGGATTAAGGGTACACTATGGTTTTACTAATGCTAAATAATTACCTCAATCCCAATAGTAACCTCAATCCCAATTTTTCCATTAGACGCTATGCATGTGTAAGAAATACTGCACATGTGCCTTGACTTTGAAAAACAGCTAAGAAAATATCCTACAACACTGATTTTAATAGGATTATGAAATATGGGGTGATAATTTTATCTAAAGAGTATTATTTAATCATAGCTCAGGGTCACTTTACATGAGTCTGCAGAGCTCTGGCTGTCTGTGGCTCTGCCTTTTTAGCAAGAACCATTGATTTGAAGTCAGGCAGCGGAAAAAGAAGGGCTAACACATTTGCAAATAAACTTCAATAGCTAGATGGACTGTTAATATCTCATGTGATCATATAAACTCAGTGTGCTGATAGAACTAAAATGTAATTCCGAGAGTTAAGTTAAAAAAGTAAATGTGTATCTTCCAGAGGATCTAGCAGTGTAATGTGGCTTCTTAAAAAAACAAGCAAAGAAAACCAAAACACACAAACACACAAAGCCCTAACACTCAGAAATCAATTTATTCAGAAGAATACTCTGCATTTACAGAGAGCTGATCTGTACACTCCACTAGAATGGAAGTCACAAATCACTGGTGGAGATGAAACAAGTCAGCCAGCCACCATGAGAAGGTGTGTAGAAGCCATGTCACTGAGGGAGAGTGGAGGAGCTCAGGATATATAACCAGAAGCAGCCTTTCTCAGCCTAGGAACAGTAAAAGAATTAGCCCTGAGGCATCCTCTGTGTGATGGACTAACTTCTCCATTATGCTCTACAATGGTGTTAGCTCCAAAGGCCTCGGAGGACTGAGAAAACAGTCACTCTGATCACCCTGTGTAGGGCTTACTTCTCTCATGATATCTCAAAAACATAAACCAAAGCTGCTTAAAATTTTGTCTTTTCCATACCCCTCCGCGGCTATATTTTCTTACTAAACGAAATTAAGTACAACTCTCTTTTGCTCTCAGGATGCAAGAGAAAAAATTAAAAGAACGTGGGTGAAACTGATAATCTTGACTAGGTTTCCTGCAAAAGAGTAATACTACACAGCCCAGTAATTTTTAGCAGACTTAAGAAACTTCTTAAGATCACTGCTTCCTAACCTACCGCTTGCCCTCAAGTTCAGGCTAAGTACACAGTGTTAAAAAATCAGCTCTCAAGTCTTTGGGAAGAACCTGCCATCTTCCTCTAACATTAATTATTTTCTTTAAGAATTTTTGGCCTGTTTCACAATCTCTATAAATATACAAACTGTTCCTTCTTATGACTTAATTTGACAAAACACCAATTTTAATAATCATATTCCTAAGAGTCATACTAAAAAATGGATAGGTCTAACTTACTAATAGGTTCCAAAGACAGTAATGTTTATCTTCCTTAACTGCCCTTGTTTACAGAAACTCTTTACAAGAGGGCTAACCACAAACTTAATTAACATTCCCATGGAATTTCAGAGTTCAAAGTATTTTGGTTAATGTCTTAGTTTTCATGATAATCCCCAGACCCGCCTAAGATCACACAGCTAGAGTAGCCAGTTTCTCCAGATCCAAGTTCCACATTTCAACAGCTAGCTACAGCACACCAAAGACCCAGATCCAAGGTAAGATGTCTGCTCCAGCACACCACCCACGGTTCCATCCCTCCTCCTTCTAACTAGGAGGCTACAGCTAACACTGCCTCTGTCACATCGCAGGGTTTGAAATCCTTCCCAACCACTCTGCCCCTACTTCTCTTCACTTATCCTGGGTTCAAGACATAGTTCATGATGAAGAATATAACGAAGAATGAAGAGACAAGACTTTGGGCACAATGCTTTTCTAAAATGCACCTAATACATTTTAGAAAGAATAAGAAGAGGGTCATTCCATCTCTGCTACTCAAAAGTTGAGTGGTTTCTGGCAAATCATTAACTACAATTTCTTCATATATCCATCCTACAAGGATGTCATGAGGACTGGAAGATATGAAAAACATAAAAATGAATGTTCTCCAAAAATGTCAATTATCTTGAAGAACAAATCATACACAGGGTTATAAATAAGAAGAAACTGTTCTTCCCCATAAGACACCTAACACTTTTAGGTTGTATATTTAGAACTGGTAAAATGTGAGATCATGTCACGTTTTTGAAGCTAATTTCAGTGTAACTAAACAATATTACAATAAACTGTTACATACTGCTGAGATTATTTCTTGATCATGGTTAGCAGAACCTTTGCGGCATGTCCAGGAGAGAAAAGACTGAGGAGGACTTTATAGGGACAGAAAATAATCTCTCCTGTACGACATATATAAGGAGGGTTTTCTATCTATTCTCTGCACTTCAGACTCTCCAAGAGGACTTAGTCACAAAAGAGAAACAGGAACAGTTAACTTGGTCTGTACAAATTCTAAAGTAAAACAACCAGTCTAGGTATTTTCAGTTGCTTTTTCCTTCTTTTGAAAACACAGAATTTGAATATGGGCTCATAGGCAAGCCTACTTAATGCTTTTATATACAATATATTTACTAAGAGAAATTTCATACCTCACTACAAGATGCAACTGCTCTGTGTAAAGGTGTCAACCATTTGCTGTCTTTGGCATTAACTCTAGCTCCTGCAACAAGAAGAAAAAAATAAATTGAAATATTTTGCATAAAATATTTTAAATAAATCTCCTGAAATATTAGTTATATATAGTCCAAATTGGATAAGTAACAATTGAAAAAGTAGTACTTTAGTTTTTATACTTTCTGCTAATAAATTACCACTAAGTTACAAAACAAAGCTATCCAATAAGGTATTAGCTCTTTTTATTAAAAATAAGAGAAACATTATTTTATATATAGGCTAGAAAAGCACCTTTATACAGAGCATATTAAAGTAAAACTAAGACCCCACTTTAGAATGTGTCTTTAAAAACTCACTTAAATAAATAAGAATATTCCTATGTAAAACACAGACCATTACAAAGTCTTCATTACATTTCTTTACTAATGAATGTATCATGTTATAAGGCAATATTATTATATTTCTCCAATGCAGATTAAAATTGCATTAGTACTATAAAGTTACTGTGTAAAATGAATACAGTGGCTATAGACTTACGGAAAAAAATCGAGAAAGAAAGAAACGAACAAACCCATGTGTCTTTCTGGGTTATACCTGAAGGTTTAAAGAATTCTTTAAAAAACCAACTACATACGGTTATTTAAAAATCATTGAGTCAATGGACAAAAATTATCCTTAACAGAATATAAATATATTTAGTAAGACAAAAAAAGTGTATTATGTAATTTGGGGGGGAGGAATCTATTGCCTACATAAAATCCACTGATTTGGTACCTAAACCCCAAACAGAAGCGGCAACCAAACTGTAGGATCAGTATATATCGAAGTAGAGAGAAACAGCCTTGGCTCTTAAAAGTATAGAGAAACTGGTGACGGGTCCGACCCTATAAGCAACCCTAGATTTATATCCAGAAACACAACTAGCTAGTGAGAAGTGGCTTTAGATATCTAGTCCAACCTCCTCAATTTCTAGATGACGAAACATAGGTACAGAGAATAGCTTAACATCAAAGTCCAGTGTAGTAGAAACAAGGCTAGGATTCAGATGTCCTAATGTTTGCATTCCATATTTTGCGTGTGAGGTTCCAGGGAATAATCAAGTACAGTGACTCTAAGTCATGGCTCTAATAGCTACTAGATATGGGTTTCTAACAAGCTGTGTGATCCCTACAAACAAAAGTTTCTTCGTCTATAGAGCAGATTTTCTAATGCCTTGTTACAAAGGTTAACATAATAAACATACAACACAGATAATGTTAGAAGTAGATTTAAAAGTCCTGAACATGAGACAAAATGAAATGAAATACAGGTGTATAAAATTATCACAAATGTAACAGTTGAAATTCTGAGTAAATGAACTCCTGAGCAGCCACAATGAGGACACTGGAAGTATTAAGAACCAATATGAGAGCTTTTGTGATTGCTCAATTAGGCTTCGGGAGAAAGAAAAGGACTCAGGAGAATAAAGAAAGAGCTAGAGAGAATGGTATATTTATGTAATAAACATGAACAACTATCTGCTAGGCTCTTGGGAGACCAAGATGGTTAAAACATGGACTGCAAGACCACAATAAAGTCATCATTTGTTCTGGTAAGAGGTAAACTGTAGATACTGCAAACATTTGTATAGGTTGAAGATTGGAGTCCTCAGAGATGATAAAGGGACAAGATAGAAGCTAGGCTCTGGCTCTTTCATTCTCCCATTTATCTGCTTGGAACTTTAAAGGTTCTCCATAATCCTTGTACCTTTCTACAATTTTTTTTTTTTTAAAGATTTTATTTATTTATTCGACAGAGATAGAGACAGCCAGCGAGAGAGGGAACACAAGCAGGGGGAGTGGGAGAGGAAGAAGCAGGCTCATAGCGGAGGAGCCTGATGTGGGGCTCGATCCCAGAACGCCGGGATCACGCCCTGAGCCGAAGGCAGACGCTTAACCGCTGTGCCACCCAGGCGCCCCTACAATTTTCTGTTTATGTGCATAGTAGAAGGGCAAATCCTGGCATTAAGGCCTGAAAGGTAGTGACTCACTTAGGAAAGATAGGTACTCTGGACAGACAAAGGTGGAAAAAAATGAGGCCTGATAATGGGTCTTAAGCAAACGGGAAGGGTCATTAAGTCTGATTCCAGGTGTTAACTAACAAGGAAATGGAATGTGGCTGTCACAAAAAATGAGAAGAATCTATGTGCTCATAAAGATCTGAGAAATAAAAAGTGAAAAAAGCAGTGAGAACTGGATGAGTAATATTCTTTAATTTTATGTAGAAAATGGGAGAGGAAGTATAAATATCTGTATTCATATTTCCTTTATATGCATAAGGAAACCCTGAAGGAACACTAAAACAATAAAAATGGTTGCCTATGCATTTGTGTAGGTGGTGAGTACAATGAGAACTGGTGACGGAACTTGGGTAGAACGGCAACTTCACTATATACCACATACGTTTAAATACATATATTTTAAGTTTTCTAAATAAAATTGAAATACCACTTATTAAAGAAAGAAAGAAAGAAAGAAAGAAAGAAAGGAAGAAAGAAAGAAAGAAAGAAAGAAAGAAAGAAAGAAAGAAAGAAAGAAAGAAAAGAAAGAAAAGAAAGAAAGAAAGAAAGAAAGAAAGGAAATGAAAGAAGAACGAAAGAATGAATGAAAGAACGAAAAGAAAAGAAAGAAATGGGGCGCCTGGGTGGCACAGCGGTTAAGCGTCTGCCTTCAGCTCATCGGCTCAGGGCATGATGAGCCTGCTTCTTCCTCTCCCACTCCCCCTGCTTGTGTTCCCTCTCTCGCTGGCTGTCTCTATCTCTGTCGAATAAATAAATAAAATCTTTAAAAAAAAGAAAAGAAAAGAAAAGAAAAGAAAGAAATGTATTTAAGGAGCAATAAAAGGAGGGGCCATAAAAAATTCCAAGAATTTGACTTCAAGTGCAAAGAAAAAAATTGGAAAGTAACTAGGTAGAGAGTAAAGATAGTTTTGTCTTTCTTTTGAACACGGGTTATCAGATACACAGTTAAAGAAAGAAAATCTAATTTTGATGCCCATTTGGCAGCCTAAAGTAAAAGACCCTGCTGGTTTCATTCTCCCATTTTAAGTTATGATAATTAATTAATCAGTCTTTCTTCCTCTTCACTTTTAATAACAAATTTTAATAACAAATTCAAAGTTAATTTGTCAAAAAACATGAGTGACTACAACAAAGAATCCACTGATGGTTTACTGAGGATACAAAATACTACTAGCTGGTACCAATGTCACAGAAGATGTGATTAAAAAAAATTTTTTTTTTGGCTTGTGCTTTTTTAGATTCTAAAGATACTTATCCCCAGGAAGATCAGCATCATAGGATTCTAGACATCTGATCATAATCTTTTCCAGAAGGCACTCATCTTAAATTTTGTTAAATCATGTGTTTCTTTTAACAGCACTAATCAAATGTTTTAATTCCTTGGAAATTAAAGGTCAAGTATACAAGCAATGGCTGAACTATTTCTAAGGACACCAAGAGAACAAATGTTTCCCTTGCCTACATCCATTAATTAGTATACACTTTACATATTAACAAACAAATATGGCATAGCAATGTACATTACATTACAAGAGTGGCAGCTGGCTATAAAATGAAAAATGGAGTAAGAGCAACAAACATGGCAGAACACTTCAGATGTCCAGACTCCCAGACCTCATCTCATGTGAATTCTGAAGGTAACCTTCAGACTTTTGTTCTACACAGACAGCTCCAAAATTAGCTGCGTATTCATAAACACAAGCTACAAAGTCATTCCAGTAATGAAAAAGATTTCCAGAGTAAAGTTTATGAGTCTAAGAGCTGAAAACCAGACACAAAGGCTAACAATGAACATGGAGAAAGGGGGGAAAAATCCTATCAACTTAAAACATAAGGTCTTTGAACAGAGAAAATCAAATGTAACAGCTCTGGTGGAAACATCACATACTCTGTAATGGCAGAATATAATATTTGTAGTTTATAAGAATGACTTTAAGTCACCAAGAAAAGATTAATGTCTTTACTATTTCCTAGTCATTAAAAATGAAGAGAATATAAAATAGCAGTTCCATCCCAGTTGTTGAAGTTAGGTGGCTGGGACACCCTCAGGTAAGAGGAAGCACTGCTGAGAAACTGAAGACAATTAAGATAGCAATTTAAGGATGATATCACTGGTAACTACTGCAAATGAACATTTCCAAAAAACCTCTCAAGTGCTAGGAGCACATCTCATTAAATCCAAGATAGTTATGTCCAATTGTGTATCAAATACTTTCTTTTTTTTTTTTTTTAAAGATTTTATTTATTTATTTGACAGAGATAGAGACAGCCAGCGAGAGAGGGAACACAAGCAGGGGGAGTGGGAGAGGAAGAAGCAGGCTCATAGTGGAGGAGCCTGATATGGGGCTCGATCCCACAATGCTGGGATCACGCCCTGAGCCGAAGGCAGACGCTTAACCGCTGTGCCACCCAGGCGCCCCTATCAAATACTTTCTTTACTAGTCTCCCCTCCCCCTCAAATCCACGTAAAAGGGAAATTCATGAGCTCTCCCTTAAGATGATAAATAAGCAGCCAGCACAAATGCCACATCAAATATCTAAATTTAGATTCATCTTCCAGAGTAGAGATGTGATTAGATTTCTGAAATGTTAAAAGCAAAAAGAAAAAAAGCAAGCAAAAACCAACCATAGAGTAACCCAACAGGTTGTACCCATTTGATACCACCATTAGATGATATAGAAAAATTCAGATAACCAGCTTCCTCTCACCCATCTTTTCATTTAATAATTCATACATATAAAAACGTACTCTGACAGCTTTTGAAAGAAAAAAAATTAAGGTTAGATTTCCAGAATTAGGTCAATGTCTAGCTCATGTGAAGATGAACAAGAAAATAATTTTAAAAAATAAAAAATCGGGGGCACCCAGGTGGCACAGTCAGCTAAGCACCTAACTCTTGGTTTCAGTTCAGGTAATGATCTCAGGGTTGTGAGATCAAGCCCCGTGGTCCAGCTCCATGCTCAGTACAGAGTCTGCTTAAAACACACTCTCTCCCCTCTGCACACTCTGTCTCTAAAATAAATAAATAATCTGATTTACTTACATCAGTCTATTCTGGGCTCTAGACAACAATGCAGCTGAAGAGAAGTCTGGACTTGTGAGGAGACAGCCAGGCATTAGGGGAAGGAGCCCAGGAGCAGGACCTATGATCTAATAATGGCTCTGTAACAGCACGCTGTGTGACCTGGGGCTGTTCCCCAGAGCCTAGACCTTCATGTTATAAATCATAACCTCTGCCTCCTACGCCTCGTGTGTGTACATGGAGGAGTGGGGGCAGAGGGTGAGGGAGGACAGGCCCAAGCTGAAACAACACAGGGAGCCCTGTTTCTGCAAAGTGGGTTCCACGAATCAGGAACTCAAACCAGGAGCATCCCATTTAACTCTAGGTCTCAACTCATCTGTTTTCTCCTTAATCTAATCAATCAACAAGATTTGCCAATTCTTTGAGCTTTGAAACTAAATTATCAGTAAAACAACGCTGTGCTAAGTGACCTGTATGATCCATTTCCTATTATAACATTCTATCCTATTTTGAAATAGGTACCCAGAATAAATTATTTCATACTTATTAAATACCTTGCCCTACTTTAATAGTAAGTAGATAAGGTAGCATCTTTATAATCTATACCAGGGTGTCTTCAATTACAGTTCACAGACTGCCAGCCACCTATTTTGTAAATAAAGTTTTAGTGCAATACAGTTACACCTATTCACTGAAAGGGTTAACTATGTAGCTTTCACATTACAGAGGTAGAATTAAGTAGTTGCCGGATGTCTTTCTCGCCCTTTACATAAAATGTCTGTTGACCTCTGATCTAGGCTAAGTACTTGATAGTAGATACTATTAAAGTTATTTCTATTTCCACAGGTGTTTATAATAATTATGAGTAGTCCCACTAATAATTTTCTAAAACTTCTGCTTGCCAAGAATAGTTCTCTTCTCTACTCCTAAGCCTCAGAGGAGACAGTCCATGCCCAATGAGCTGGGCTAAGAGCTAAATACTTTCATTACTCTTCTCAAACTGGCAATAATGCTTTCCTTTGGCTGCCTACCAAAAGTAATGACAAAAGCTTCAGATTCTGTTTTCAGGTTGGGAGTGGAATAAGCAAAAAACTACATTTCTACTTTTCCACCTGCAATGCAGTGGGGGGAACAGATGCTGCATTGTATCATTAAGAAGGTGATCTTATTTGGAAATAGGGTCTTTACAGAGGTAATTAAGTTAAAATGAAGTAATTAAGGTGGGCCCTAATCCAATATGACTGATATTTGTACAAGCAGAAGAAATGTGGACACAGAGAAGTACAGATGAAAGACATAAAAAGAAGTTGGTCATCTACAAAAAAGGAGAGAGGCCAAGAACAACAGATCCTTCCCTCACGGCCCTCAGGAGTTAATGCTGCAACACCTTGATCTTACACTTCTAACCTCTAGAAATGTAAAAAAAAAAAATAAATTTGTTGTTTAAGTCACTCACCTTGTGGTATTTTGTTTTGGCTGTCGTAGCAAACTAATATACCAGCACTTTAAGTTTTCAAGGGTCACATACTTTAGGTCTAATTCCTAATACATAACATTCATATTTCCTTATTAAGGGCTATTATTTTCTATAACAGACTGATCAAATAAATTTTTGACTAATGCCTTACAGAACACAGTCATTTAACCACTTAACCACATACTGGAAACAGTCTGAGGTACTGCTAAATCTATGGTTTTAAATACAAACATTAAATGAATAGCTCCCATAAAAGTATCTATACTTATGTAGCCAGAAAATTCAGTCCTTAAAACATAAGTCCTTCAATAAAAGTAACTGGCTCCCCAAATTCTGCTTAGGGGGGACACGGACAGGGGGAGGGGAGTGTAGAAGGGAGAAAGAGACTCTAGCAGAGTAACTTTTGGCCAGTTATTGAATCTCTAAATTCCTCAGTTCCCCTATCCATAATAATACCTTCAGAGAGTTAAGAGTGAAAAAAGTAAATTTAGCATAGTATTTGAGATACAGTAAGTACTCACAATTTCATTATTTTACCCCAATCAATAATAATCGTGAAATTAATTACATTAGACTCCAGTGTTACTATAGACTCTATGGAAGGATTCACTTGTTTGATTAGATATGTCTCAAATGATACCTCTCACTCAAAAATCCTGGAGCTGCATCATGCATAAACATATGATTTTCAATGAATTTAGTTCTGGACTGCAGGTTAAAGGGAATGAGTAGTTTTACTCTTAAAAAGAAAAAACTCACCAAAATATAAGAGATTGTGAAGAAATACTATCCTCAATACAACAAGAAAACAGCTGTAACTGCAAACCAAGTTATGAAAATTTCTACCAAATACAGTGAAATTTATACCAAAATGAGGAAGGATACCCAATCAAGTGACGCTTCTTCAGATTCTGGGAAGGCTACTGAGTCCTCTAAAAGAGTGTGTTTGTTTGCAAGTCTTTTGCTCTGCTGTGTCCCAGAATCCCTAACAATCTCTTAGACGATCTAGAGCTGTGTGAGTAAACCATAGAACTCTAACTTTATAACACAGAAGAACAAAGTGGGGCAGTGGTAAAGTAAGAACCAACAGGAATCTACTGTTGTTTTTTTTTTTTTTTTTAAGATTTTTTATTTATTCGACAGAGATAGAGACAGCCAGCGAGAGAGGGAACACAAGCAGGGGGAGTGGGAGAGGAAGAAGCAGGCTCATAGCGGAGGAGCCTGATATGGGGCTCGATCCCATAGCCGGGATCACGCCCTGAGCCGAAGGCAGATGCTTAACTACGCTGTGCCACCCAGGCGCCCTGGAATCTACTGTTTTTGACACAGCTGAAGATGGAGGGAAAGGGCCAAACACCAGCGGATCATTACCTAAGACTGTGATCTAAGTAGCTGCCAAGTGACCCCAATTACATACAGTACACCAAGAACTAAAAGAAACTACTCTCCTAGACTGAGAGAAAACCCATTTAGTTTGAGAACTACTGGAACAGACAAACCTAACTGATGGCTCACTTTTTGCCCCTCCCTACTCTATTCATTAGCAAAAAACTGTTCTGGAGAGAAGCAAATTCTTCAAAGATATGTGAGGATCCAGCACAGGACAAGAGGAAAATACCGGGAGCAGAGTAAACTGAGTAAAATACAGTTAATAAGTATATCTGAATGAAATTATCCCAGGAAAGGAGAGGATGAATTTGCATACTACTCTCTATGCACAAATTCAGAGAGCATAAGCACTAAAGAGAGATCTTAAAAGAGTTCCAAGATAGAGGCAAGACAATGCAAAGAGCTGAGAGCTGGCAGAGATCAGGAAAGAACAAAAGGAAAATAAAACAATTACAGATAAAAGCCTAGAAATAACAAAAAGCAGAATAAACACAATTTAAAACACAGCTAAGAATCTGATCTGCAACCTTGACACCTCCTCTACTTCATTTCCTACTGTTCTTTTCACTTGCCTCCAAACGTGCTACCACCTCATGGTGTTTGTTCTTGGATCTCTCAGTTTCCTCCTAATACCTGCCTGGTGTGCAAGGCTTGCTTCCTCAGATACTTCAGTTATTGGCTCAAATGTCAGATATCACTGAACACTTTCCTGATAATCTAATATAAAACTGCAACTGATCCCCACCCAACATATACTCTTTTAATCTTCCCATAGCAATTATCACCACAGGACAAGCTATGTATATTAACTTGTTACATCTCCCCCACTGAAACATAAACTCCACGAAGGCTGGGACTTCCATCTATTTTATTCATTGCTCTACCCACAGCACCTAGAATAGTGTCTGATACACAGATATGCTCATTAAATATCTGATGAATGAACAAAGGACAGGTATAAGGCAATAACCTAAAACTAAATGGAAGAGACAAAACTACAATCAGAGAAAAGCTCACAGAAAAACATATGGTAGAAAAATTTACTGACAGAAAAACATGGAAATAAAATATTCAAAGGTTTAATGGAAAATATACATAAAATAAAAATCCGAATTTCAGAACTAAAAATGCACACTCACACTATGTCCCAGCAAAGATCATCAATAGATTTAGCCTAAGTTAGTAGTGAATTTTAGGGATAAGAATTGAATCCTACAGACACCTAGGCAGAAAAGAAGTGACCATGGTGGTGAAGGGTGGTAAGGGGGGATGGAAATGGTAAGCAGAAAAGAGCCTGATCCAAGACTTCCACTCAATGTTAGAAGACACTGGAGTAACATCTATAAAGTTGAGAGGAAAGAGCATGAATCAAGAATTTTATAACTAGCCAATCTACCCTTCACTTAAATAAAAAAGGCAACAGTCTCAATAAATAAGAATATGACATTCATGATCTCTTACTGAATATTAAGAAAAAACAAAACCCAACCCTCCAAAAAATTGATGATGATGATATCTATTCAACCAAGAGATAAATTAAAAATAAAAAACTTGGGGCTAGAGAAGCTATGAATAAGGACTGGGGTGTGTGTGTGAAAACAGTGGGAATTCTGATTACAAAACAATATAAAGTCATAATTTTTAAGAATGAAAACACAAGACTGGAACACATGGAGAACATAGTTTCCTAATTTCTCACCACAGGAAGTCAGAAAACAATCAAAACCTGAAACATGAACATGGAAGGGCATGACTCTATAGACCGATGTCAACCTTTTTATCTTCTTCGTTTTTCATTTTAGAGAAATATTGTAGCAACAACTGACCTTGCCATTGATACCTAAAGTAGGTTTTATAATACAAAATTACAGTATTTATTGGGTTTTTATTGAAGCATATCAAGACTTTGGTGTAATGCAAGAGCTGAATGGAGATTATTTCATATTGCTTAATTTTCTTAAGATTACACCAGTTAAGGTTAACCTAATTACTACTGTAAAATGTCACTAATAATTAACATGAAAGGCAGGAGCAATCCACCCTGAATTTTCTACACTATCAGTTTTTGCAGCTAGCACAAACAAACTAGCCTAATTTTGTTTCCTCTCCATGTATTTCATTCTCTTCTCAATCTAGACACTTGATCAGGTAAAAAAACTTAGATTAAATTCTAATTTCTAACTAAACTTATTAAAAATTCATTCAATATGATTGTAACGTTAGTAGTGGAGGCAGAATTTGAAATAAGTGTCTAACCTCCTCAACAACCACAGCATTCACACCAAATTTTTGTATAACCCTTGAAGTACCACTACCCAAACTTAAAGTCTACTTTTGTAAACTTAAAGTACACTGTTTGAAGACTACTGCTCCAAATGATACTTATTCTTTTTCTCACCATTTTATTGAGATATAATTGACATAACATTGTATTAGTTTAAAATGTACAACATAATTTCATACACATACATTATAAAAAATTATAAGTTTAGTTAATATCCATCGCCTCACATAGTTAAAATTTTTCTTGTGTGAAAAGAACTCTGATGATCTACTTTCCTAGTAACTTTCAAATAAACAATATTGTTTACTGTAGGTTGCCTTTTCATTTTGTTGGTTTCCTTTGCTGTACTGAACAAGCCTTTTAGTTCAATGTAGTCCTGCTTATTATTTCTACTTCTGGTGTCAAATGCAAAAAATTACTGTAAAGACTGATATCAAGGAGCTTATCCCCTATGTTTTCTTCTAGGAATTTTATGGTTTCAGGTCTTATATTCAAGTCTTTAATCCATTCTGAGTTTATTTTTGTGTATGGTGTAAGATAGTGATCCAATTTCATTTTTTGCACGTGACTGTTCAGTGTTCCCTATACCAATTATTGAAGAGATTGTCCTTAACCCATTGCACATTTTTGGCTTTGTCACAAATTATCATATATACATATGTTTATTTCTGGGCTCTCTCTTTGTTCCATTGATACATGTGTCTGTTTTTATGCCAATACCATGCTGGTATGGTTACTACAGCTTTGTGATGTGGTTTGAAATCAGAAAATGTGATGTTTCTAGCCTGGTTCTTTTTCAAGATTGCTTGGACTATTTGGGGTCTTTGTGGTTCCATACAAATTTCAGCACTGGTTTTTCTACTTCTGTGAAAATGCCATTGGAATTCTGATAAGGACTGAACTGAATCTGTACATTTAACATTAATTCTTCCAATCCATAAGCATGGAATATCTTCCCATTTACTTTTATATTCTTCAATTTCTTTAATTATGTCTTATTAGTTTTCAATGTACAGATCTTTGACCTGCTTAACTAAATTTGTTCCTCACTTTTACTCTTTTTGATGCAACTGTAAATGGGATTGTTTTAATTTCTCTTTCTGATAGTGCATTATCAATGTATAGAAAAAAATGCAACACATTTATGTATATCGATTCTGTATCCTGAAACTTCACTGAATTTATTTATTAGCTCTAACAGTTTTTTGGTGAAGTTTACAGTTTTCTATATACAACATTATGTCATCTACAAATAGAGACAGTTTCACTTCTTTTCAATTTGGATTGCGTTTAAATTCTTTTTCTTGCCTAATTGCTCTGGCTGGGACTTCCAGGGCTAAGTTGAGTAAAACTGATGAGAATTGTATCTACATCTTGCTCCTGTTTTTAGCGGAAAAGTTTTCAGCTCTTCACCATTGAGTATGAAGATAGCTGTGGGCTTGTCAGGTATGGCTTTATTATACTGAGGTATGTTCCCTCTATATGCACTTTGTTGAATGTTTTTATCATGAATGGATGTTGTATTTTGTCAAACGTTTTTTTCTGCATCTACTGAGATGATCATACAATTTTTATCCTTCATTTTGTTAATTGGTGTATCTCACTGCTTTGCAGATGTTGAACCATTCTTGCATCCCTGCAGTAAATACCATTTGAAAATGGTGTATGGGGGCACCTGGGTGGCTCAGTCATTAAGCGTCTGCCTTCGGCTCAGGGCGTGATCTCAGCGTTATGGGCTCGAGCCCCGCATCAGGCTCCTCCGCTAGGAGCCTGCTTCTTCCTCTCCCACTCCCCCTGCTTGTGTTCCCTCTCTCGCTGGCTGTCTCTATCTCTGTCAAACGAATGAATGAATGAATGAATGAATGAATGAATGAATGAAAAAAGAAAATGGTGTATGACCCTTTTAATGTACTCCTGAATTTGGTTTGCTAATATTGTGTTGAGGATTTCTACATCTATGTTCATCAGGAATACTGGCCTATACTTTTCATTTCTTAAAGTATTGTTGTTTGGTTTTTTTATCAGGGCAATACTTGCCTCATTAAAAAAAGAAGTTTGGAAGTGTTCCTTCCACTTCTTTAAAATCTGGTAGAATTCACCAGTGAAGCCATCTGCCCTGACTTGTCTTTGTTGGGAGGTTTTTGATTACTGACTCTATCCCCTTACTAGTAATTGGTCTGTTCAGATTTCCTATTTCTTCATGATGCAATCTTGATAGGTTGTATGTTTCTACAAATTTATCCATTTTTCCTTGGCTGTCCAATTTGTTGGTATATAACAATTCATTGTCTCTTATGATCCTTTGTATTTCTGTATTATTAGCTGGAAGGTCTCCTGATCTTATTTAACTTGAGTACTCTCCTTTTTTCTTGATAAGTCTAGTTAAAGGTTTTATTTTGTTTATGTTTTTAAAAATGAGCTCTTAGTTTCACTGATTTTTCTTTTGTTTTTAAAATTTCACTTATTTCTATTCTGATCTTTGTTATTTTCTTTCTAGTAACTTTGGGCTTGTTTTTCTTTTTCTTGTTCCTGGAGGTGAAAAGCCAGGTTGAGTTCTTTCTTTCTTCTATTAATGCAGGCATTTACTGCTATGAACTTCTCTATCAGAATTGCTTTTGTCATATCCCATTAAGTTTTAGGTATGTTGTATTTCCATTTTCATTTGTCTCAAGATATTTTTTGCTCTTTTATTTCTTTTTTGACCCATTGGTTGTTCAGTAATGTTTAATCCCCACATATTTGTGAATTTTCAGTTTTACTCTTTTAATTGATTTCCAGTTTCAGATCACTGTGGTTGAAAAGATGCTAAATGGGATTTCGATCTTAATTATGAAAAACTGTTTTGTGGCCTCACATGATCCTGGAGAATCTTTCACGTTTGTTTGAGAAGAACATGTATTTTGCTGCTTTTGGATAGAATGTTCTGTAAACATCTGCTAAATCGACCTGCTCTAATGTGTACTTTAAGCCCAATGTGCTCTTATTTATTTACTATCTGGATGATCTTTCTATTGTTGAAAATTCTTTGAATATAATTAGTTTTTTATTAGCTTGTTATTCTGGAAATCTATTTGTAATACTTAGAATTCAGTAGCTAGCTTATACTTGTTGATTTCTAAGTTATCTACTATATCCTCCATAAAACTATTCTAATCAACTTTCAAAGAGCTAATAGGAATTTTAAATTGATATAACATGAATGAATAATTATTTTAAAAATTGTTAATTTTATACAAATCAGCATGAACCTTCAAATACATAAAATTATAGCAAATGTTATAACCCATCAAACTAAAATTCCTTCTGACTCAGGTTTCAGTCTTCAACTACGTAAAGAGGTACTTTTATAAAAGGTCATGACAGTCATCCTATACGGCATCAACTCTAAAAGTTAAGAACACATTTCTGATTACTCCCTATCTTCTGACTTGTTAGAGCTCTATTCTGTGCAAATTATATGAGCCTTCACTCATTATTTGCTGAGCTACTGGGGACTGTGTTCAGTAAGACACTTATGTACTTCTGTATAGTTGTAAAGTCTTTTTTTTTAAATTCTAGAATTTGTTGAGTAAGAATATTCTGTACAGAGTCTATTTTGTTTCATTGTCTCTCTAGACTGTGGAAATAAACTCTTATCTGTATTTCCTCCATAGTTAAATAACTCCTTCTAGTTTATCATTTCAGAATATGACTGGATTTCACAATGTGGAGGAGAAAAGTTTTAGAAGACTGTATCTAAAAATCACACAAAAAAGGTAATTCCTGACATCAGGAATTTATTTATTTGGCAGGACCAAATAAAGTTGAGGAAAGAAAGAAGGGTTGCTTAAAAAAATAGTAACAGCCAAATTTTGAGTATCTATGATGTACCAGGTACTTTTCTAGGTATCTTAACTACATCATCTCATTTGCTTCAAACCTATAAAATTTATAGTATCCCCACTTTTCAGAAAAGGAAGTTAAGGCTGAGAGATTAAATAACTTCCCAAAAGATCACAGAGGTGCTAAGAGGTGGGACCAAGATTTGTACCTAAATCTGTCTGGCTACTATCTGCAGTGCCTCTCATTGCAACACAGAGCCTGGTTTCTCTATTTACTTTTCATTTGTAAGTTGAAAATGGAGGTTCTGGTTTAAGCAGAAACCTAGCCTTGGGGGCGCCTGGGTGGCACAGCGGTTAAGCGTCTGCCTTCGGCTCAGGGCGTGATCCCGGCGTTCTGGGATCGAGCCCCACATCAGGCTCTTCTGCTGGAGGCCTGTTTCTTCCTCTCCCACTCCCCCTGCTTGTGTTCCCTCTCTCGCTGTCTGTCTCTATCTCTGTTGAATGAATAAATAAAATAAAATCTTTAAAAAAAAAAAAAAAAAGAAACCTAGCCTTGGATTTCATTCCAGCTCATTTTATTCCAGATCCAAGTAAGTTTTTATTTATTTTCCTTTTCTTAGAGCCTAGATGGTAGTCTGAGGAGAAACAAAGTCTAAGCAAGAGCTTGATTTGCATCCATAGAAAACAAATCATTTGTCTTCTTTCCTTTTTCACTTATCCAAACTCCTGCAACCCCACATTTCTACCATATTTCCACATCTCCCATTCTCACTTCAACTAAAGACTTGGGAAACTGAGACCAAAATGTTAAGCCTAAACTTATACTGCTGGGGCCTCTGGGTGGCTCAGTCAGTTAAGCATCTGACTCTTGATTTCAGCTCAGGTCATGATCTCAGGGTTGTGGGATGGAGCCGCCTCCCCATCTCTGCTGGGTGAGGAGCCTGCTTAAGATTCTCTCCCTCTCCCCCTCCCACCTGCCTTGGGAGTTTACATTTTAGTAAGGAGAGAATGATAGGAAATGACTAAGTAAAATTTTAAAAGGGTATCAGATAACAATAAGTACTAAGAAAAAAGATAACACAGGAGAGGGAAAGGATGGTGGCTGTGGTGGCAGTGCTCAGGGACAATTTCACCCCGGGGGTAACATTTAAGCAAGGACATAAAAAAGGTGAGTAAAGGCACAAGTCATGTGGCTACCTGAGAAAAGAGAGCTTGAGGCTAAAGAAGGAGCAGTTCAAATACTCAGAGATGGTAAGCCAGTGGCATTAGAGCAGAATGTGCAAAAGGGAGAGTAGTAGAAATTGAAGTCAAAAGAAATTTGGAACAGGGAAATAACACAGTTTGAGACCAATGTAAAAACTTAATTTTACTCTGAAAACTATAAATTAATTTGTGACTTTATTTTTCCACCCAAAAACAGCTACATGAGCTCATGAAACTGATAAAATGCAATATAATACTAAAAGTAGTTCTCAAAGACAAGTTGAAATAGCATTTATACATGTATGGTGGTTAATTTTATACATTATTTCTCTTTGAATTATTTAAAAGAAATTAAGCAATCTCTCAAATGCTTATTTCAAAGCTGATATCTAATATTATCACATTCATAAGGCTCATGTGACTTATCATACTCAAAAAGACCAGGAAGTCAACCTTCTGTAAGTAGCTAAAAATCCTTGATGCAAACATCCACTTTAAAAGGCAGGGAGTAAGTCAAATGCAGCATCTGAAAAGTTTTTCCTAGGTTAAATATTAAAAATGGGAAAAAGAACCCTCCACGTTAAGTCATACAATCTTTATTACAATGAAATGGAAATAAATGAACAGAATTGTGTTAAAATAAAAATGTAGCAGTAGAGTTCTTATCCAATGTCGAAGACATTAAACTAGCTAGAATGTATTGTTTCTAGCATAGCTATGTCTTAAAGAAAAAAGAAACTGTTTTTTAGACAATGTTTGTAAAGAAAATTCCATATATAAACCTATATCCCATCAATTCATATTATTATAGTAGAAGCCTCAATTAAGAGGAAATATGATTTTTTCTCTTGTACCTCCTCAGTTATTTCTAGTAAATTTAAGCTGGTAACTAGTAAGTTAGCATCCACAGAGGAACATATATCCTCAAGGAAATGCAACTATGATGAAGTTACTCATGAAGAAACTAATATGAGACTATCAGCTGGGGAGGACTGAAGCACTGAGTAATGTATATGCTGTACCCCTGAAACTAATACTTCAATTAAAAAAATACTAGCTGGGTCATTATTTAGCTATATTTAATTCTGTATGATCATGCAATTTGTTATAAAACCCAGATTTTAAAAATTTTAATAAATTTATGAAATGGCAAATTCTATTTAGGTCTTTCTTTCTTTCTTTCTTTCTTTCTTTCTTTCTTTCTTTCTCTTTCTTTTTTTTCTAAGAGAGAAAGAAAGAGAGCATAACAGAGGGAGAAGGAAAGAGAATCTCAAGCAGGTTCCATGCCCAGCATGGAGCCTGACACAAGGCTCAATCTCATGACCCTGAGATCATGACCTAAGCCTAAATCAAGAGTAAGACATTTAACTGACTGAGCTACCCAGATACCCCAATATTTAGGCTACTGAATGAGATCTTCACTCAAAAATTCTCTCAGTGCTCCTACTCCCAAATATTAAATGAATTTCTACAATTGCATTATGTGTATATCTACAATCTGGCAACACAAGCACAATTCAAACATGTGCATCCTTTTCCAATAAATGTAATTTACAATAATTTGGCTACAACAAAAATATTTCTAAGCTCTGTTTGACTGCAGGCAGTCTGATCACAATAGGAGCTATTCCATACGAAACAGTTCTACCATACTTCATATTGCAAAGTCTTAATCAGTTTAGGAGAAATTAAAAGATAAGAGTACAGGCTCCTAAAATGTATTTTACAGGCCCTAAAAGAGTTAGATGAAAGCTATTTAAAGACAGACATCTTGCTGGCATCACTTTCAAAATATATCACAATCATACGATTTCTCACTACCTCCACTACTGCACTTGGTCTGAGCCACCTCGCCTCCCCTAACAGAACTGCAACTGTCTCCTAGTTACTCTACAGTTAATCAGGCCTACTACGAATATTCTATATAATGCCTGAGCCTATATATTGTTCATCTCACCCTATTATCCTGACCTACTTTTTCATTTTTCTATAGCACTTAACATCATCTAACATGCTGTAATATTTACTTGTATTTACAGCCCGTGTTTCCTTATTGGAGTATATACCCCTCAAGGGCAGTCATCTTTGTTTTGCTCTCCGACAAACTCTAAGCACTAGAACAGTACCTGGCACATGGTGTAAGATCAGCTGTAGAATGAACGAGCAAGTTTCAGCTTTGAAACAAATACAAAGAAATAGTCAACAGGTCTGATAAATATTAATTATGACAAAAATATGCATGATGTGCTCTTATTAACCAGAGCTTTACCATACCAGATAAAATAAGCAGTTCAATGATTTCTGCATCTCCAAGATAGGCAGCAGCATGCAGTGGAGTTCTCTTTTCATTGTCCTGTAAGAGGAGGAAAGGTGGAACATAAGTTTTAATATAAAATTAAATTCAGTATACTGTAAATGAAGAAAAACCATTAACTACCAACTTACTAGTTCCATAACCCTAGTCTAAGTCAGCAACCCATTAAAAGAGTATTTCCTTGCTAGGAGAAAAAAGGCCTAAAAAAAATATCTTGGCCTTAAAGGAATGGCTTTATTAAGTACAACAAAAAAATCTAAGGTGACTGAGAAATAGCTTCTTAGGCTGTCTTTGAATATGATGCCTATGCTGCTGATATACATATGCAAATTTCCTTTACTTCATCCTATTTTCCCCCCAATATACTTCCACAGTTTTACACAGTTTGGAATTGTTGTCCTAACTAAATAAAACAAACCTTAACGAAACAAAAGGTTTGCCTATCAAAATGTTTCTACAGGTACCC
The DNA here is from genome assembly GCF_023065955.2 of Ursus arctos. Taxonomy (NCBI): domain Eukaryota; kingdom Metazoa; phylum Chordata; class Mammalia; order Carnivora; family Ursidae; genus Ursus; species Ursus arctos. The sequence goes on from NW_026622875.1 coordinate 31,975,059, forward strand.
CAAATTTTTTCTCTGGGGATTTAAAGTTATCCCTTTAAACAATCTTAAGATTTTCTTAAAATTCCTGCCAACTTTGTTTGTGGCTTTAAAATATATTCTTATCTTTGTAAATATAAAAAATACAGTCTTCCATTTTGCACAGTGAAGGAAACCATCAACAAAACAAAAAGGCAATCTACTGAATGGGAAGAGATACTTGCAAATGATACATCCCATAAGGGGTTAATATCCAAAATATATCAAGAATCTTTATGACTCAAGACCAAAAAGGCAAACAATCCAATTAAAAAATGGGCAAAGGACCTGAATAGACATTTTTCCAAAGAAGACTTACAGATAGTCAACAGACACATGAAACTAACTAGCATCACTTATCATCAGGAAATGCAAATTAAAACCATAATGAGATATCACTTTATACCTGTCAGAATGGCTAAAATAAAAAAGACAAGAAATAACAAGAGTTTGCAAGGATGTGGAGAAAAAGGAACCCTTGTGCTCTGTTGGTGGGAATGCAAATTGGTGTAGCCACTGTGCAAAACAGTATGAAGGTTCCTCAAAAAATTAAAAATAGAATTACCATTTGATCCAGTAATTCCACTACTATTTACCCAAAGAAAACAAAAACACTAATTCAAAGGGATACACATGCACCTCTATGTTTATTGTAGCATTGTATACAATAGCTAAGCTATGAAAGCAGCCCAAATGTCCATCCACAGGTAACTGGATAAAGAAGATGTGGTACACATACACAATGGACTATTATTTAGCCATAAAAAAGAACAAAATCTTGCCATTTACAACATGGATGGACCTAAAGGGTACCTAAGTGAAATAAGTCAGTCAGAGAAAGACAAATAACCATATGAATTTATGTGGAATTTATGAAACAAAACAAATAAACAAAGAAAAAAAGAGACAACAACAACAACAAAACCACTCTAAAATAGAGAACAAACTGGTGGTTGCCAGAGGGGAGGTGGGTTGAGGGAATGGGTAAAAGAGATAAAGGGGATTCAGAGTACACTTATCTTGATAAGCACTGAGAAATGTATAAAACTGTTGAATCATTACACTGTACATCTGAAACAAATATAATAATAATGTATTTAATTATACTTCAATTAAAAAAATACACACTCTTCAAATTTTTCTTCAAGAAAAGAAGATACATCTAATGTCAGGCTTCATGTACCTCCCCCCATCAAACACCAATGATCTCCAGTTTGAGAAGCAAGATCTTGAGGTAGAGTCACATTCAGGGAGTTTTAATTCATATTTATATCTCATCTAAAGTTACAGAGTGTTTTTTTTTAAGATTTTATTTATTTATTTGAGAGAGAGAGAGAGAGAGAAATAATGAGAGAGAGACAGCAAAACCCAGAGGAGAGGGAGAAGCAGTCTCTCTGCTGAGCAGGGAGCCCGACATGGGGCTCTATTCCAGGACCCTGGGATCATAACCTGAGCTGACTGAACCACTGTGCCACCCAGGCGCCCCGAGAAATTTCTCATGTTTAAAAATTTATTTGTCGGGGGCTCCTGGGCAGCTCAGTCGTTAAGCGTCTGCCTTCGGCTCAGGACGTGATCCCAGAGTCCTGGGATCGAGCCCCACATCGGGCTCCTCTGCTGGGAGCCTGCTTCTTCCTCTCCCACTCCCCGTGCTTGTGTTCCCTCTCTCACTGGGCTGTGTCTCTCTCTCTGTCAAATAAATAAATAAAATCTTTAAAAAAATAAAATAAAATTAAAATAAATAAATAAATAAATAAATAAATAAATAAATAAATAAATTTGTCAGAGAGTGAGAGAGAGCGCACACAAGCCAAGGGAGAGGTAGGCAGAGGGAGAAGCAGGCTCCCCGTTGAGGAAGGAGCCTGATGTGGGACTTGATCCCAGGACTCTGGGATCATGTTCTGAGCGGAAGGCAGACGCTTAGCTGACTGAGCCACCTAGGCGTCCCTAAATTTCTCATTTAAATAGGTATTGTATTTCGGGGCCTTTTACCATATTAGAATATTATAGCTTTCAAGATTTAAGAAAATGAAGAAGTTCATTTCATGTCTAATAATTTTCTAGTTTGGCAATACCCCAATTACTCTAAGAAAGTATAGTTAGACAAGTGAGAATAAATTAGGGAAAAAAGCTGCTAGTCAAAAAAGGAGTTAAAAAAATATTAGTAGGTAATCCAAAAATGGTCTAATAGTAGCATATAAAGGTATTATAAAGATGTGTGTAACACAATTATCACTGGCTCTTCACTGGCTTCTTTATATAATTTTAATATATTTGTGAGATTGTTTTTGTCCTTACAGTAACAGGTACTTCAGTAAAACGACGTTGGTATAGTAACTGTTAATGTTATTTAGTAAGCTAAGAGGTCTTGTCTCTCTAACCACAATTTCTACAAGACCATGTTTTTTTATTCCAATGCATACCTCAGCAAACAGAATGCTTTGCACAAAAATCACTGAATAGTTGTTGAAAAATCTAACATAGAACCACCAAAATCTCAGGCTTTTATTCAAAGCTGAGTCCTAGTTTAGTCATATTAATAAAAGGATCCTTGGTTTAAGGCTTTTCAGTGTTAATCATTAAGACAGCAAACTTCCCTAGAATGTTTAAATATGATCAGACTTACTCAAATTGAGAAATATATCTATTACAAAGGATAAACCACATACACACAGAGCACACACAAAGTGAGTCATTTATGTGTGAGAGATGTCTGGAATTCTGTGACTCAATGCCTTGAATACTATTCGTGTATTTTATGACTCATGAGCATAGTTTTCCTCTCTACAAACTGAACTGAAGGAAAAAGGGAAAACTTTGGTTAATTTTAAAAGAAATAAATTTACCTATCATATTTTACTTTGCTACGCATAAATACTGAAAATTACACAATAAAATATTTATTTAAGGTCTCTTCAGCAAAATTTATTAATACAAAAAAATTACTATCCCCTTGTATGTACTAATCCTATTTCAAGGAATCATTTGAAGATATTCTAATGTATATGCAAACAAAATAATTAAGTATATTTACTGATTATTGTAGGAAGGAAAATGATGAAAACAACTTCAATGCCCACCAAAGGGGAATGGTTAAAATGAAACACAAGAAGTTCTTAACCAACCTTCATTTAACCAACTCACATGATTAATCAATATTCTCTGTTTCCTGAGTAAAACTAAACGTGACTTTGGCACACCATGTATTTTGACTATTCGGCTACCACTAGTAAATCCTTGCACTTTCGTTCCCACCACTGGGCCTCTATTTATCAAGGTAGAACATGTTTGTTACCACAATAGTATGTGCAAATTGTACCTGCAATCATAACTATGTGATTTATTTAAATATTATTTAAACTGATAAAACAGGAATGAAAAAAGAAAACTGTTTCTATGATCACTAGGTTGAACACCACATGAAGACTCAATAAAGGTAGCTACCAAAAAAAGTGCTACTGAATTGGGTGTGGCTAAGAATTGAATCACTAAGGCAAACAGTAAACAAATGGAGATGTTTGATTCTTCAATGTCTAAATTCTCCCATCACTTAAAGAAACCCAAAATGGGTTACAGATAACGCACTGGGGGTAGGGTCTGTACAAGGAAGATAAACAATGAACAATGGTGTCAACAAAAAAGCCTCGGCTCAATTATGAAACAAATGGCAATACACATTGCTTAAAGATCACTTTTCATGGTTCCCTCTGTCAGACTGATTAACTTACTAACTATCAGTTATGGAAGTTATCAGATGAGAGGACTTCTGGTTGTACATCCATAAAACGACACACTATGTAAGGGTTCTACATCCAATCCCATTATGTGGTTTTTTTCCTCTACGCATCTAGGCAGTGCTCCAATACCAGCTGGTCTTACCATTCAACCCAATTCTGACACTATCAACTAGGAGAGAGCATCAGATCCCACAGGCTCTAAGTCCTATAAAATTCTGCTCCACGCGCCCCCTTCAAATGCCAATAGCAAGTCCAGGTTGCGTACACCTATACCTCTTCTAACCCAACAGCTATTAATCAGAGGTTCCCCTGGCTCCCACCTTGCTACGGTGTTCGCAGGGTTCAGGAAACCAGTCTTCTCACTAGATTACCAGTTTATTACAAGGATATTAGAAGATACGAATCAACAGCCAGATGTCAGAGAAACAGAGTGAGATGCTGAACAAAGAACTTCCATCCTGGTAACATCTGGGGTCCAGCACAGTGGTGTGTTTCTGGTTAACCAACCCAGAAGCTCTCCAAACTCCCTCCTTTGGGGTTTTTACGGAGGTTTCATTATGTAGGCACAACTGATTAAACTGACTGGAGTCCACCGGCAACTGAGCTTAATCTCCAGCTCCTTCATTCCCCAGAGGTGAAGGTACTGGGGGGCGGGGGTGTAAGGGGCCCAAAAGTCCCCACCCTTTAATCACAAGGTTGACTCCACAGGCAACTAGCCCCCATTCTAAGCTTTCTAAAAGTTACCTGATTAACATAAAAAAGACATCTTTCATTGCTCTCTCACAGGAAACTTCAAGGGTTTTTAGAAGCTCAGTTCCAGAAATAGGAATGAAGACCAAATATGTACTTTTTATTATAAATCACAATATCACACCATGCTCCCAATTTAAAATAATAAGCAGACCTCAATAAGACCTTGATAAGCAGCTCCTTATCAATGGAAAAGTCTCTAAAGCACAGTGTTAAATGAAAAAAATGAAGACTCAGAACGACGGTATGATAAAAGTAGTTATACACCCACTTAGTCCTGAATATGCATAAAATATCTTTGGAAGGATACTCAAGACACTAATACAGTGATTATCTCTGGGTGAACTGGCAGACTAGGGTTTAAAGTGTGAGAAAGAGTTATTTTTCACTGATTTGTGGCCTTTGGTATTGTTTGGAATTATTACCATGTACATGTTTCAAAAAGTAAAAGAGAAAAAGAAAAAAAATAACATTTAAACCAACTGAAAAGCTATTTATTAAAAATTCTAAAAATAATTTACCATACCAGACATTTCATAAGTATCAGGTACCCATTTCAAAAAGAAAATGTTTCTTAGATATTAAGTCAGTTTTTAAAGAAACTATTGCATCTCAATGTAGTATTCCTAAAATAATCTCAACTAGAATTATTAAATACACACACCAGACTCGAACAACAAATGTTAACTCATTTGATCATATAGTTTTGATCATCTGATCATAGTTTTTGAACTACACTTTTCTTACAGTTCTTAGGTAAGTACTCAGAAAAGATTTTGTGCATAAGATTAGGAAAACAAAAAATTAACTCCCCGCCCTCACCAAATAAAAACAAACAAAAAATAGCTATAACTTTTATAAGCAATTATCCTGAATGATGATGATATACATTAGATGGGTTAGGAAGATCAGTGATTGCTAACCACTTGGGGTTGGGCCACAGGCACATGCTGGGCTGGTACCTTACAGAAGAGCTACACAAGTGACTGGAACATGAAGGAGCTCTGTATGGTGATGTACATGTCCATGTACGGTTCTGTACCTTAAACATGTTGGTGATTATACCAATCTATACATGTCACAAAATGTCATAAAATTATTCACAAGGACATTACCACTACTACCACATCTGGTCCTCCTCCAAATGAGTGAATGCAAAAAACCTGGTGAAATCCAAAAGAAACTGCCACTTTAATTAGTTGTATTGTGCCTAATATTAGTTTCCTGGTTTTGGTAATGTATGGTATGATGTCACCATTTGAAGAATCTCGTTGATGGAAACAAAGGGTCTCTCTGTACCATTTCTGCAATTCTGGTGTATCTATAATTTCTTCCAAACAAAGTTTTAAAAAAAGTATTCAGAAAAATCCTGAATTATATTTTTATTTATATGCTGTGTTACAGTGAGCTCCAGAAACAGTTTACAGAACATAGGCAAACAAGGTTGGATAACCTAGGAAATGAGGCTGTGAGAAAAAGGGAATCCATGGTGGATCCCAAGCACAGGCCAGGAAAAGGGTTAGATGCAAGGGAGGTAACGTAAGTAAAATCTGGGAACTAAAAACTGCACTTGTATATTCTCAATATTTTGTGTAGAAGCTTTAATGTAAAGCAGATTTCAGGATCAGGTTGGAATAAGAGGAAACTATACAGGGTAGGAAAATAGAAAAGTGAAAAGTTAGAAATGATAAAGTGAAAGAAAGTGAAACAGAACATTTGTACAAGGATGGGGCGCCTGGGTGGCACAGTCATTAAGTGTCTGCCTTCAGCTCAGGGCGTGATCCCAGAGTCCTGGGATCGAGCCCCACATCAGGCTCCTCCACTAGGAGCCTGCTTCTTCCTCTCCTACTCCCCCTGCTTGTGTTCCCTCTCTCGCTGACTGTCTCTGTCAAATAAATAAATAAAATCTTAAAAAAAAAAAAAAAAGAACATTTGTACAAGGAGAAATACTTAGAGACTGTGAGAATTCATCCACTTAATATGGATTCAACCAGAACCTTCATAGCAAGGACTCAATTCTGTAATTCTGCCCTTGTCCGGGTACTGAAAGTGTTCATGTATATTAGCTACAATTTAAGAATAGTAATCCTAGCAATCACAACAATTAACACTTATCTAGTGCTTACTTTATGCTAGGACTGCTCTAGGCACTTAACCGTGCAGAGTTTAAGAACTGAATGTGTTTCCTTATTTAACAGAAAAATCAAGGCACAGAAAGGTTTAAAGGAACTTATTAATCAAGATCATATGGCAGTGGCAGAATCAGTATTCAACCACAGGCAGCTGGGCTCCAAAGTATGTGCTGTTTGTTAATTTACCATATAGCTTCTATTTGTAATGCTTCACTATCCATTTAACACAGTCTGCTTAAAACTAATCATTCTCCTTCAAAACATTCTGTGGCTTGACTTCATTTTTTAATCAATTTTTTATCATAATTTTTTTAAAGATTTTATTTATTTATTTGACAGAGAGACAGCCAGCGAGAGAGGGAACACAAGCAGGGGGAGTGGGAGAAGAAAAAGCAGGCTCCCAGAGGAGAAGGGAGCCTGATGTGGGGCTTGATCCTAGGACCCTGGGATCATGACCTGAGCCAAAGGCAGACACTTAACGACTGAGCCACCCAGGCGCCCTTATCATAATTTTCTTAGTAATTTTTTCCCCTTTCTCTTTTATTTGTACTGCTATCAGACTGACACTCCCATATTTAGTACTTGGATATTATCCTCCAATGTTCAGTTTCCAGTCCACAGAGCTCAGTTGGACTTGACCTAGGTCTTATCAGATCCAAACTTCTCTTACCCCTTCATAAATAAGTTATGATGCCTGGTTGTTCTCAAAACTGCACTCAAGGAAGTTCCATGGTGAACCTCAGCCTTGGGGATATGGTTCTGTAGGGTGCTGGTGGATGTCTGTAGCTGCTTCAAGTAAGAGAACTCTAGCTGACTTTGGTATAGAAGTGATGCTTTGTATATTTATAGCTATTTGGAAAAATCCTTAGATTGTGTTTTTAGTTAATTTTATTTTTAAATTCACTACTACCCACCAACCTTATCCTCTCATCCTCAAAGCATATTAGAAATCCAACTGGTTTACCTGCTAACAGATCAAGCTTGGAAGGCAATTTCACATGCATCAAACCATTAGCTACTCTGCTCAATCACCTTTAGTGGTTGTCATCACCATGAATCATCTCCGTTCTACCCCCAAAACTTGATATTCAAAAGCCACTAACCTGTAGCTGGTTAATCTCTACTAACAGTTAATCTCTACTAACAGAATGAGTAATAGCACATTTTCATCTTTCACCTTCGTTCCTTTGCCCAGAATGACTTTCTCCTGCCCAAATTCCTTCTACTCTTCATGGCCCAGTTCTATCTCCTTCACCAAGTGTTCAGGACCATTGTTGGTACACTCAGATCTCTCTATCCTGACATTATCACACAGCTGGCATTTTGGTAACTGCTCAATTTAAGGTTTATGTCATGGCTTCGTAATTAAGTAATAAATATCTAGAGAAAGCAAACTCTAGTTTTATGCCCATAGAGCATCTGGCTCAAAGCTGTGTATCTCACAGGCACTAGAGAGGTTTAAATAAAATAAAATGTTAATGAAGAAAACCTGCTATGAATCATGATATTCTAATGTGTTGGAAGTTGTAGAAGACTTCTATAATTGATTTTGGGGTCCTAGAACAAAGCACATTCTAGAACTGCCTCTAACAGACGGTTATCTGAATTCCTAGGTACAGACAACCCTCCATAAATGAATTAAAAACCAGTTCTAAGATGTATGCTATGATGTCCAAGAAATACTTTGAAAACCTCTACGTAACCTTAAAGTTTCAGATTATAAGATGAAAAATCATCAGCATTTAGCAAAGTAAGTTGAAGTAAAAAGTGTTTTAACTAAGTACATTAAATAGTCTAGTACTCATATTGTCCTTAATAGATACTATTAAATATATACATTAGAGGGGTGCCTGCGTGGCTCAGTCTGTTAAGCGTCTGCCTTCGGCTCAGGTCATACTCCTGGGGTCCTGGGATCAAGCCCTGTGTGGGGTTCCCTGCTCGGTGGGGATCCTGCTTCTCCCTCTCCCTTTGCCACTCTCCCTGCTTGTGCTGTCTTGCTCGCTCTCTCCCATTCTCTCTCAAATAAATAAATAAATAAAATCTTAAAAAAAAATAAATACATATATTAGGTAGCACTACTGGGTGCAAGTGACAGAAATCTAAATTAAACCAGTCAGGCAAAATATATTTATTAAAAGGAGTGAAATAACTCATGGAATTGAGTACCAAACAACCAAAATTTAGATAAGGAAGGGGATGGCTAGGCCACAAGGACAACTAGAATCAAACACTTGAAACATTCAGGACTATCTTTTATCTCTGTTTTTCCATGTATCAGCTGCTGCTGCTTCTTTTTCTTTTCTTTCTTTCTTTCCTTTCTTTCTTTCTTTTCTTTTTCTTTTTTTTTTTTTTTGTCTTCACCAACAACACTTTTCCTCACAGTAGGAAACAAAGCGATCCATCACAGATCCTGAGATTTACTCTTAGAACTTAGGCAGTCCAAACAGAAGTCTTTTAATTCCAAAACCATAAACTAGTATTCTGATTGACTCAATTTTGGTTAGATCCTCACTTGTGTACCAATCAGGTAAGAATAGGTAAAAGAGTTATATTGTATGTACAAATATTGTATCAACATACTGTATCACAGTAACTACATGGAATGGGGAGAATTTCTCAGAAAATGAGGGCAACCCTACAGATCTTTATTTTGTGGCAGGCACTGCATAAAGTACTTGAAATAGCTGTTTTATTTTGCAAAACTACTGTATAGTGTAACATATTTTTAAAGATAAGGAAACAGCCTCCAAACTCATGCTCTTCATAAAAATGCTCTACTGACAACTTCAATTAAATGTAAGCAATCAGTTCAATCCCTATTTATTCAAAGCTAGACCAGCTGTGTCTTCTCTTGAGAATCTTGAGAGCAACAAAACTGCTGCAAGTAAATTGCTCAGCAATTTGGGCTGGAGGCTGAGTTTCCACACACCTTAAGGAAGCTGAAATCCAGCTTATTACTTCTACACATAGAACAGAATTATCACTAGCCTATCAATGATGCATTTCTCTATTCCCTTTCTATGATGGCACAGAATGAGAAAGGAATGGCTAAGGAATAATTAGGTAATAAAGCATGCTATCTTTCCTTCCATCCCTTTAGAAAAGCTGCAATAGTTAGAGATCCAGGATTGTACATACTTAAATACTAGAGACACTGCATAAGTATGTATGTCTAAACTCCTAAGCTTCTGAAAACATGTAGCAAGAATAATTCTACCAGATAACTCACCAATGAATACATAACTTATAATCAGCTATATTTTAAATAATATAATTAATTCTGCTGGTTAAACTAAAAAACAAAAATATTTCATCTCAAATAAGGTATCTTACACATGGCAAGGATGCTTTATAAAACCTACTCTCTTCTCTATAACAAAAGAAGTCCAGAGCAATACAATGGATGCTCAATAAATATTTGTTGGCTCAAATGTATCAAACTCATGGACAAAATTTGTAAGACAGATAAAAATTAAAGTCAAATAGAAGCACAATTCAAAATGTAAAGTAACTAGAAATGTTTAGCTTTTAAGAATAACAATCACTTTGGGGGGCAGCAGACAAAGATTTTCCATACCCCTCAATCATCTCTGTAAAAGAACACAGTAATGAACATATTCTAAGGAAGCTGAGGAAAGGGGGGTGAGAGACAGGGAAGGGGGAAAGAAAGGCAGGAGAGAAAAGTTATTCTCTTAATACGGTATTAATAAGATTTTTAATGCAGCACTATCTTTCAGGACACAAAATTAATGTTTATAGTTAGTCCTTTAATTGTATTCTTTGTAGCTTTCAAATGCAGAATAACACCATTTAAAAGTGTTTTAAAAAATGAAAGATTTACTTTTACATAGGATGGGGACAAAGCTGGTTGATTTAGCAACTCAAAGACCTCATGTAGGTCTCTCTCAAAAATTCTACCTTTCTACTTTTCCAACCGCAACTATATAACCACAGTGTATAGGCTCATCTCAAGCTAGTTCACCCCAAACAATAGTCAGCAGCAGAAGAGAAGCCATCTCTTCATCTCACTCCTATTTTTTATATTAAAATTCTTTTTTCTCAGTTAAGACAGTTTTAGGTTCACAGAAAAATTGAGGGCAAAGCACAGAGACTTCCAACATAGTCCCTACCTCCACACAAGCATAACCCGCCTTCACCATTATCAACAGCCCCTAACAGAGTGACAGATTTGTTACAAATGGTGAAACTATACTGACACCATCATGATCATCCAAAATCCAAAGTTTACCTTGGGTTTTACTCTTGGTGATGTAAATTCTATGGATTTGGATAAATGTATAATGACGTGTATCCATCATTTTGGTATTAGACTATTTTCACTACCCTAAAAATCCTCTGTGTTTCTTATTCATCTCCACCCCCCACCAACCCTTCATTTTTATACTAGTCTCCATAGTTTGGATTTTTCCATAATGTCATCTAGTTGGAATCATAAAGTATGTAGTTTCTTCTGATTGGCTTCTTTCACTCAGCAATATTCATTTAAGGTTTCTGTGTCTTTTTGTGGCTTGATAGTTCATTTCTTTTTAGTGTTAAATAATATTCCATTGTTTGGGTGTACCACAGTATGTTTACCCATTAACCTACTGAAGGATATCTTGGTTCCTTCCAAGTTTGGGAAATTATGTATAAAGTGGCTATATAAACACCTGTGTGCAGGTTTTTGATGGAGATAAGTTTTCAACGCATTTAGATAAATATGATGGCTGGATTATAAAAGTATGTTTAGTTTTTTTAACAAACTGCCAAACTGTTTTCCAGAGTGGCTGTACCATTGTGCATTCCAACCAGCAATGAATAAGTTCCCTGTTTATCTACATCCTGGATACGGTATTGTCAGTATTCCCAATTTTGGCCGTTCTATTCAGTATGCAGTTGTATCTCCCTCTTGTTTAACTTGCATTTCCACGATGACAGATGATGTGGAACAGCTCTTCACATGCTTATTTATCTCTTTATCTTCTTTAGATAAGTGTCTGTTGAGGACTTTGACTCATTTTAAAAATCAGGCTGATTGTCCTATTTTTTAGTTTTAAGAGCCCTTTATATTAGATGGATCTTTGCAAATATATTCTCCCGTTCTGGGGCTTGTTTTCTCACTCTACTGACCTTGCCTTTCCCAGAAGTTTTTTTAATTTTAATGAAGCCCGGCTTATCAATTCTTTCATTGATTGTGCCTTTGCTGTGTATCTAAAAAGACAGTACCATACACAAGATCATTCTCCAATATTATGTGCCAAGAACTTTACAGTTTTGTATATAACATTTAGGTCTGTGATCCATTTTGAGTTAAATTTGTGAATGGTGAAATATTAATCTATTTAGATTATCATTTAGAATATAAATGTTACATTATATATAATATTATTTAGAATATTAACCTAAAAGGATTAATATTTTTCCATGTGGATGACACCTGTTCTAGTACTTTTGTTTATATAGCTACTCCTGCCTTCTCTGGATAAGTGTTAGCATGGTATATTTTCATCACCCATTTACTTTTACTCTTTAAATTTCTTTTTATTTAAAATGGGTTTCTTGAAAACAACATACAATTGGGTCTTTTTGGTTTTTGATCCACTATGACAATCTCTGCCTTTTAACTGGTATATTTAGTGCATTATTGATACAACTGGGTTAATATCTACTATATTTGTTACGGTTTTCTATTTGTTTCCCTCATTTTTTGTTCCTATTTTTATCCTCCACTTTTTCTGCCTTCTGTGGTTTTAACTGAGCATACAGTATGAATCCATCTTCTCTCTATTCTTAGCATACTGTTATACTTTAAAAACAATTTTTTAATGGTTGCCCTAGAGTTTACAATATGTATTTACAACTAATCTAAATCTATTTTCAAATATCACATACCACTTAATAAGTAGTGTTATCTTTTTAACAAATTAATCCTAATTCCCCTTCCTTTCCTTTGTATCACTGCTTTCATTTATTTCACTAACATATAAGTATAAATAAGCACATATATATAAAAGATATATATACACACATACTATATATACATAAGATATAATATATATATAGCACACATAATGGAATACATTGTTACTTTATTTTTTTTAAGATTTTATTTATTTATTTGACAGAGCGTGCACAGAATCAGGGGGAGCTGCAGAGGGAGAAGCAGGCTCCCCGCTCAGCAGAGAGCCCGATGCGATGCAGGGCTTGATCCCGGGACCCTGGGATCATGACCTGAGCCAAAAGCAGATGATTAACCGACTGAGCCACCCAGGTGCCCCTACACTGTTATTTTAAACACGCTTTATATTAGATCAATTAGAAATAAGAAAACTATTTTCATTTTACTTTGACATATTTCTTCTTCAACGCTCTTCCTTATGTAGATCTGAGTTTCTGGTCTCTATTATTCTCCTTCTATGTAAGAACTTCTTTTAACATTTAACCATGAGGGGTTTTCTCCGATATTTACTGTGAGAACCCAGTCCAGTTCCTGAAGGTAAACTTTATAATATTCTGGTAGCCTGTGACTGGGTCCCTTAGTGTTTTTAACTCTGAGAGTTATCCATACTGAACCTCCAACAATTTGTCAACTAAAGTTCAGTTTATTCCTTCCCTAGCACTGATTCCTGGGCAGTTTATGCTAATGAGTCATTGCTCTTCAAGCCTCAGCTTTCTGTGTGCATCTGTGACTCTCCCAATCTTGGGAGTAGTGGTTTGCCCTTGGGTCCTCTCCCTTATGGACCGAGGAAGAACTGTTAATTTTTCAGTCTGTTCAGCTTTGTACTTGTTAGGACAGAGTGGTGACTTCCAAGTTTCTTACATGTGGAACTGGAAACTAGAAGTCTCCTTTGTGCCTATTTATTTGAGAGAGAGAGGGGGGCAGAGAGAGAGGGAGAGAGACAGAAAGCACAAGTGGGGGGGGGGGGCCAGAGGAAAAAGGAGAAACACACTCCCCGCTGAGCAGGGAGTCTATGTGGCATGTAGGGCTCGATCCCAGGACCTTGAGATCACGACCTGAGCCAAAGGCAAATGCTTAACCGACTGAGCTACCCAGGCACCCCCCACCCCCACCATGTCTATTTTTAATCAGTGAGGAAACTGCCCAGAAGGCATTCATATAACCTCCTTTCACTTCTCATTGGCCAGTCTTGGGTCACTTGCTATGCCTAAATCAGCCACGTGATTATGACACCGCTGGAGGTGGGAAAGGGATCATTTTCCAGTGAGATGGGGAATAAAATGCCCAAATAAAACCAAAGTACTGTGCATTAGAGGAAGTTGGGGAATAAATGGACACTAAGTAGCCAAAGTTTCTGCCACTTTGTGATTTTTATATAGCCTCTGATGTGGTAACAGGGAAATAGCAGAATAAGAAGGACACCCAGAGAAAATATTCAGATCAACGTGTTACTACCCACTGAAATGAAAAAGGTAACAGAAGAAAAAGGAATCATTTAGCTGATTCTAAGCTAAAATCTGCTGAAATATTCTCCCTTCTGCTTAATGTGAAATAACCTAAGCTTATGTGATATAATTCATAAAGCAAATACAATGCTTTGCAGAATTGTCAAAGTAATACATTAAGGACAGAAATAGCCTTAGAGATAAAGTTTAGTCACCTCATTTTACAAATGAGAAAAGTGTCTAGCTTGCCTAACTTACAGATCAAGGTCCCTGAGGACCTCTTCACTTCCTTACAGTTTAAGTAAGTTAACAGCAATAGTGATGTAGCAATCATTCTTCACGTGCATGTGTTTATCTCTAAATATCCAGGCATATGTTAAATTCTGGAAAAGAATATATTTTTAAAAATCATATCAGTAACAAGGGATTCCTCACCCTTCTCTAACTGTAGAAGTATGGTCCCACTCTAGAAAATTTTTCCACAATGTGGCAATCTTAATGCTATTTTTTACAGTTCTCTATTTTGGTTAGTTACAAGTAGGTGATACTTAAAAAGTACAAAGTCTGGGAAGAAGAGTGAGAGATTTTCATTTCTTAGAAAAGAATCACAGAAAACAGGTGAACCTATCATAAGACAAATCATTTGAGCATAAAAATATCACATTCTTGTCTACAAGACTATACAAGTAACTTAAAGATTTATACATTTAAACCAATTATTAACAATTTCAGTTTATGGCTAGTAAACAAGGAAGATACATCTAACAAATAATTTCACTACTCATATGTCCTGATCAAGCTTTTTTTGAAACCAAATCAGTACCTTGGAGTGACAGGATAACCCACTCCATTTATAAACAAGGACCTGAACAAGGCTACCCAAACATGCCCTCACTCAACTTTCAGTATTAATCTGCAGCACAAAGTAACATTTTATACAGTAACAACTTGAGAAAAAGAAATCTACAATGTCAAAAATATATGCACATATATTACCCATAGCCATGATATCTGACTGTTAAATTAAGCATATATCCCAAATAAATAAAGGTGATCTGAATATGCAATACTAGAAAATTACGTATTTTAAAAGCCTTAAACTTTAACTTAGAGTAGAACTGACAAGTATCAGATTATAGAGCTACTATCAAGGGGGAAAAAAATCTTAAACTTGAAATATACCAGTTAAATCACTAGCTTTACTAGAAAGATTTTATTTCAATTCTAAAACTCTATGCACAAACTCCAGTATTGTGGGCATATACCAACAAGGCTATCTGTGCTTGGTAGATACCAGTGAAATCAATGTAAATATATAACACAGAGAAACCTTTTTGGAGGGGGGACAGGGAACAAAATGATCCATCTTGCTAAATTACAAAAGTGTTTTAAAATCAAGTCTGTATGTTGACTTCCTATAATTTTGTATTTTCTTGAAGTGATTTATATAATTTATATATATATATAATTTATATGCTGCTTTTAATTTAGCAGCTGAATTAAAAGCAGGTTTTGTCCCCCTTAGTTATCTATCAAACAGAGTTTTCAACACCTTTAAAAAAATTATCTTTTATCCAGGAGGATCTTCAGTATGAAAATTTGTATTTAATACAATACCAACTGGCACAACATCAAAGGTCTTAATACTTATGTCACTGGAGTCCCAGAAGGAGAAGAGAAAGTGCTGCAGAAAAAAATGTTTTGAGGAAATAATTGCTGGAAATTTCCCAAATTGGTAAAAGACATAATACAGATTCAAGAAGTTTAGTGAACCACAAGTAGGATAAACACAAAGAAAATCATGCCAAGACACATAATCAAATTGTTAAAACACAAAGATAAAAATTGTTTTTCTTAGACTGCTTTAAAGACTAGTTACATATAAAAAAAAAAAAAAAAGATTTGAAAGACAATGAATTTCTAATTAGAAACCACGGAGGCCAGAAGACTAAAAAACAAAAACAAAACCCTTGTCAAACAAGAATTCTGCATCACATTAAAACATCCTTTAGAAATGAAGGCAAGCTAGTAAAATTCTCAGATGAAAGCCTACTAAAGAAAATTCATTTCCAGCAATCTTGGTCTAAAAAGAAATGCCAAAGGAAGTTCTTCAAGCTGAAGGGAAATGATACCAGAGGGAAACATACATCTTTAAGTATGAAGGAAGCACAATTTATTGAAAGCAAAAATTTTTAATGTTTTCTGGGAAAGAGTTCAATGTATTACATATATTACATGGCAACTCTAATATAAAGTGGGGAGAATAGGAGCTTTTGGTTTTTTAAAACTTGAAGTGGTACAGATCCTTTGCCTCTTTGGTTAGGTTTATTCCTAGGTATCCTATGGTTTTGGGTGCAATCGTAAATGGAATCGACTCCTTAATTTCTCTTTCTTCTGTCTCACTGTCAGTGTATAGAAATGCAACTGATTTCTGCGCACTGATTTTTTTATCTTGCCACTTTGCTGAATTTCTGTATTAAGTTCTAGCGATTTGGGGGTCTAGTCTTTTGGGTTTTCCACAGAGCATCATGTCATCTGCAAAGAGTGAGAGCTTGACTACTTCTTTGCTGATTCAGATGCCTTTTCTTTTTGTTGTCTGACTGCTGAGGCTAGGACTTCTAGTACTATGTTGAAGAACAGTGGTAATAGTGGACACCCCTGCCATGTTCCTGACCTTAGGGAAAAAGTTCTTAGTTTTTCCCTACTGAGAAAGATATTCACTGTAGGCTTTTTGTATGTTGCTTTCATCATATTGAAGTACTCCCTCTATCCCTACTCTGAAGAGTTTTAATCAATAAAGGATGCTGTACTTTGTCAAATGCTTTTTCTGCATCTATTGAGAGGATCATATGGTTCTTGTCTTTTCTTGTATTTATGTGGTGTATCACACTGATTGATTTGCGGATGTTGAACCACCCGCGCAGCCCAGAGATATATCCCACTTGGTCGTAGTGAATAAGCCTTTTAATGTACTGTTGGATCCTACTGGCTAGTATTTTTGCATCCATGTTTATCAGGGATATTGGTCTGTAATTCTCCTTTTCAGTGGGATCTTTGTCCGGTTTGGGGATCAAGGTAATGCTGGCCTAACAAAAAGAGTTTGGAAATTTTCCTTCCATTTCTGATTTTTGAATCAGCTTCAGAAGAATGAGTATTAATTCTTCTTTAAATGTTTGGTACTCAGAAAATTATAGAGCAATCACGAAAGAAATTGAGGAAGACACACAAAAAATGGAAAAATGTTCCATGCTCATGGATTGGAAGAACAAATATTGTGAAAATGTCAATGCTACCTAGAGCAATCTACACATTCAATGCAGTCCCTATCATAATACCATCAACTTTTTTTCACAGAGCTGGAACAAATAATCCTAAAATTTGAATGGAACCAGAAAGAGCCCCAAATAGGCAGAGGAATGTTGAAAATGAAAAACAAAACTGGTGGCATCACAATTTCGGACTTCAAGCTCTAAAACAAACCTGTAATCATCAAGATAGTATGGTACTGGCATGAAAACAGACACACAGATCAATGGAACAGAATAGAGAACCCAGAAATGGACCTATAACTAGTCAACTAATCTTCAACAAAGCAGAAAAGACTATCCAATGGAAAAAGACAGTCCCTTCAACAAATGGTGTTGGGAAAATTGGACGGCCATGAGCAGAAGAATGAAAGTGGACCATTTCCTTACACCATACACAAAAATATATTCAAAATGGAAGGAAGACCTAACTGTGAAACAAGAATCCATCACAATCCTAGAGGAGAACAAGGAGGCAACCTCTTCAACCTCAACCACAACAACTTCTTGTTAGACACGCCTCCAAAGGCAAAAAGGAACTACTGGTACTTCATCAACATAAAAAGCTTTTGCACAGTCAAGTAAACAGTCAACAAAACCAAAAAACAACCAACAGAATCGGAGAAGATATTTGCAAATGTCTAGTCAGAGAAAGGGCTAGTATCCAAAATCTATAAAGAACTTTTTTTTTTTAAGATTTTATATATTTATGTAACAGAGAGAGAGAGACAGCCAGTGAGAGAGGGAACACAAGCAGGGGCAGTGGGAGAGGAAGAAGCAGGCTCCCAGTGGAGGAACCTGATGTGGGGCTTGATCCCCAAACACCGGGGATCACGCCCTGAGCCTAAGGCAGACGCTTAACGACTGAGCCACCCAGGCGCCCCTATAAAGAACTTATTAAACTCAACATCCAAAGAACAAATAATCCATTCAAGAAATGGGCAGAAGACATGAACAGACATTTCCCCAGAAGAGACATCCAAATGGACAACAGACATATGAAAAAATGCTCAACATCACCTGGCATCAGGGAAATACAAATCAAAACCACAATGAGATACCACCTCACACTAGTCAGAATGGCTAATATGAACAAGTCAGGAAATGACAGATATTGCGAGGATGTGGAGAAAGGGGAACCCTCCACATTTCCACTGTTGGTGGAAATGCAAGAGGGTGCAGCCACTCTGGAAAACAGTATGGAGGTTCCTCAAAAAGTTGAAAATAGAGCTACCTTATGACCCAGCAATTGTACTATGGGTATTTACCCCAAAGATACAAATGCAGTGATCTGAAGGAGAACCTGCACCCCAATGTTTATAGCAGCAATAGCCACAATAGCCAAACTATGGAAAGAGCCCAGATGTCCATCAACACATAAATGGATAAAGAAGATGTGGTGTGTGTGTACACATATACATACATATCTACACATATATATATACACACACACAGAAACACACAAACAATGGAATATTATGCAACCATCAAAAACCTTGCTATTTGCACTGATGTGGATAGAACTAGAGGGTATTATGCTAAGCGAAATAAGTCAATCAGAGAAAGACAATTATCATATGATCTCACTGATATGTGGAATTCAAGAAACAAAACAGAGGATCATAGGGCAAGAGAGGAAAAAATATAACAAAATGAAACCAGAGAGGGAGAAAACCATAAGAGACTCTTAATCTCAGAAAACAAACTGAGGGTTGTGGGTGCAGGGTGGAGGGATAACTAGGTGATAGATATTAAGGAGGGCACATGATGTAATGAGCACTGGGTATAAGACTGATCACAGACCTGTACCTCTGAAACCCATAATACAGTGTATTTTAATAAAAAATACAAAAAAATGAAATGAAAAAGAAAAACTTGAAGTGGTAAAATATGAGCTCTATGTAGACTGTGTAAAGATATATATATATATCATAATCCCTAGATCAACTATTAAAGAAAATAATAAACAGAGATATGGTCAAAATGCCAACGAAGAACATAAAAATAGCTCTAAATAAATCAAAATAATCCAAAAGAAGGAAAGAAAGAGGGGACAGGAACAAAAATTGGAAGGCACAAATAAAAACAGCAGACCTAAATCCAGCCAAAACAATAAACGCATTTAATGTAAAGATCTAAACTCACCCAATTAAAGATACAGATTGTCATTTTGGATATAAATACCTAATTATACACTATTATAAGAAGTCATTTTAAATGTAATGATACAGATATGCTTAACGTTGACAAGATGTTAAAAGATATATCATATAAGCAGTAATGTAGAGACAGCTAATATGGCTATATCAATAATATCACTTAGAATGCAGAATAAAAAAAATTACCAGAGACAAAGAAGGACATTATATAATGGTAAAAGGGTGAATTTATCTAAAAGACATCACAATCTTAACATATATACAACTAATAATGGAGCTTCAGAGTATATGCAAGCAAAAACTGGTAAAAATGATGGGAAAGATAGCTAATCCACAATTATAGGAAACCTCACATGTCTCTCCCAATAACCAACAGAACCAAGTAAATACATAAAATCAGCAAAGACACAGATGACCTGAACAACACTACCAACTAAACCTAATTGATATTTATAGAACACTCTACCTAACAACAAAATAATATACTTTATTTTCAACTGCACTTGAAACATTCATCAAGATAGACCAAATTCTGAGCCCCAGACCACACCTTAACATATTAAAATACATTGAAAACATACAAGTATGTACTATGGCCATAATAGAATTAAATTAGAAATCAGTAACAGAAAGATGCTTGGAAAATCCCTAAGTATTTGGAAATCAAAGTTGATACTCTAATAGTAGAGAAAAAAGAAAACTAATTCTAAATAACTCATGTAAAGAGGAAGTCTCATGAGACATCAGAAAATATTCTGAATTTTACTGAATGAAAATTAAAATATAGTATGTCAAAATTTTAAGGAAAAAGTTATAAGCAGTATTTAGAGGGTAATTTATCTATTAAATGTTTCTATCACAAAACTTCTCAAATTAGTAATTTAAGCTTTAAGAAACTAGAAAAAGAATAAAGTAACCATACAGCAAGCAGAAAGACTAAAGAACAGAAATCAACAAAGGTGAAAACAGAAAAACTACAGAAAATTAATGAATGGAATTCATTTTCCAAAGCTAGTTCTTTGAAAAGATCAGTAAAATTGATAATCCTCTAACCAGAATAACAAAAGAAAAAAAAAGAACCAGCATCAGGAATGAAAGAGGGGATTATTGGTAAAAACCTCAAAGACATTAAAAAGATTAAGGGAATATTATGAACAACGTTAGACATATAAATTCTACAATTTGGATGAAAAGACCAAGTCCTTCAAAGACGCAAATGTTACTCAAGGGGAGAAAAAAAAAAAAAAAGTAACCCAAGTAGTCCTACATCTATTAAAGAAATTAAACTCATAGGTAAAAACATTCCAAGAAAGAAAATTCCACACCCAGATGGTTTCAATGGTCAATTCTATCAAACATTTAAAAAATAATACCAATCTGCATATCTAGAAAGCAGAAGAGGGACTACATCCCACTTTATGAGGCCAACATGTCATAATTCTAATACGAAAACCAGGCATAGATATTACAAGAACACTATAGACCGTATCCTTCATCAACATAGACATCCTTAACTAAATATCAGCAAATTGAATCCAATAATACACGAAAAGAATAATGTTTCACAACCAAGTAGGGTTTATTCTGAGATCATAACTCTAGAATCAACCAATGTAATTAAACATATTAATGGACTAAATGAAAAACATCATCAGTACATTTAACAAAACAATACCATTTCATTATTGGAAACAAAAAACAGAAAACCTCTCACCAGACTAGGAATAGAAGGTAACTCCTTTAACCTGATCAAGGGTATTTATAAAAGTTACAGACAATATCCTATTTAATGGTGAAGATTTCTAAGATCAGAAATAAAGCAAAGATGTCTACTCTTGTCACTCCTATTCATTCTCAGACTGGTAGTCCTAGTCAGTAAAAAGAAAAAGAAACAAAAGGCATACAGATTGGGAAAGAAAACATAAAGCTGTCTCTACTCATAGATGGCATTATTGTTTACCTAGAAAAATCTATTAAAAAAATCCAAGAATGAGTTTAGAAAAGTTGCTGAATGCAAGGTCAATAAACAAAAAGCAACTGTATTTCCACATCTTAGCAATTAATTGGAAATCTGTACATTTACAATACAAAAGAATGGAAGAGAGAAAGTGAAAAAAACAAAACAGAAAAATGTTTGGATATAAACTTAAAAAAAAGTGCAGGATTTGTATGCCGAAAACTACAAGACACTCATGAAGGACTTAAAGAAAATCTACATAAATAGGAATAACATGTTCATGAACTGGAAAACTCATTATTGCTAAAATGTCAATTTTATCTATACATTCAATGTAATCTGAATCAAAATCCCAGCAGGATTCCTTGTATATATTAAGGATCTAAAATTTACATGGAAAGGCAGAGATATTAGAATAGCCAGAGCAATTCTGAGTGAACAGAACATTGTTGGGGATCTCCCACAGAGCGATTTCAAGAATTACTATAAAGCTGCAGCAATCAAGGCAGTGCGATATAAGAAAAACAGACATACCTAGAATAAAGAATCCAGAAATAAACCCATGTAAATTTGATCAATTCATTTTTAACAAAAGTACAAAGGCAATTAAATGGAGCTATAACCTTTCCAACAATTGGTCCTGGATATCCACATGCCAAAAAATGAATGCCAATCTATACTTAACACGAGTACAAAAATTAACTCAAAAAGGATCTTAGATCTAACTGCCAAATCGAAGATTTTTTAACATCTAGAGGAAAAGATAGGAGAAAATGTGTAGGCTGGGCAAAGAGCTCTTGCATAGGACACCAAAAGCACAATCCACAAAGTTGATAAATTAAATTTCATAAAATGAAAAACTTTCGCTCTGAGGAAAACATATTAAGAAGATGAAAGGACAAGGCATACACTGGAAGAAAACATTGGCAAATCATATACCTGACAGAGAACCTGCATGCATAATATACAAAGAACTCTCAAAACTCAAAAAATAAGAAAACGGCTCAACAAAATATGATAATTACACTGTGTTGGGACAACTTAGTACCCATCTGGGAAAGGAAAAAAACAAAAACCCAAAAACCACTACCTCCCATTATATGCCTAATTTAATTGCAAGTATATCATAAAACTAAATGTAAAGAGCAAAATGATAAAGCTCTCAGAAACAAATATAGGATATTATCTTTATCACTCAGGTTAAGGAAAGACTTCTTAAGATATGAAAAGCTCAAAAGCTTTAACCATGAAGGAAAATACTGAAAAATTTGACTACCTTAAGACCTCATGTTCAATGACACAAGAAAGAGTGAAAAGTCAAGTTGGAACGGGAGAAGACACCTGCAACATACAGAACTCACAAAAAGTTCATATCTGGGATATATAAAGAACCGTAAATTAATAAGAGAGAAAATTCAAAAGAAAAATAGGAAAGAGATTTGATAGGCACTTCATAAAAGAGGCTATGTGAATGTCTAATAAACATATAAAAAGGTACTTGACACCGTCATCAAAAAAACTCAAACTTTACAAATGATGAGATACTACTACATAACAAATGGAATGGCTAAATAAAGTCTGACAAAAACCAAAAACCTAGAATGTGTCTGAAAATGTGGTGCGACAAGAAATCTCATACAGTTCTCATGGAAGTATAAATTGTTTAATAATATGGTATTCTCTATTAAGCTGAACATATGCATAGCCTATCTGCCAGAAATTCTATGCCTTAGGTATATACCCTAGAGAAATGCTCATGTGCAACACAGGCATGTTTATGAATAGCTGCATTGTTCATAATAAGCAAAACCTGGAAACAACCCAACTATCCATCAATAGCAGAATATGGATAAACTGTGGTACACGGACCTGGTGGAATATTATGAATAATATTAGATACATATAACACAGGTAAATTTTGGAAATAAGATAGTGTCATGCAAAAGAACCCAGAACCAAAAGAATACATGTTTTAAGATTTAATTTAAAAACATGCAAAATTAAACTATACTGGTTAGAGAGGAATAATTAGGTGGCAAAATTATAAAAGAAAACTGAGAGAGAGAGACTTTCATAAAAGTCAGATTAATGGCCACATTGCAGGGTGGGAGTAAAAAGTTCTGATCATACGATGGGCACCAAGGGCACTTCTGTGGCAATAGCAATGTTCTATTTCCTGATCTGGGTAGAGGTTACATTTAAATAATTCATAGTAGTCTACATTTGTTTTACTATTTTGAGTGTGTTATACTTCACAATTTTTAAAAAGATTAAAAGAAAGAAAAACACTGCACATGAGTGTTCAATCATTCTTCTAAAGTATCAGTTAAAATACAACTGAACTAAAAGGAAAAGCATATAAAAAAATTGGCAGAAGATACAGGCTCTGACATGGTATTTCAACTTAAGAACAAGAACAGTAGCTTCCTTTGTTGGTTTGGCACATTTTGGTCAAAATGAAAATGAAAGAGTCACCTGAAAATTGAAAAAGGAAGTTACTCACCCCTTGCACCCATGCCCTTCCCCCAACCACCAATTTCAGTCTCCAAAGGGATTAAGAATAAAAATAGAAATTATGTTATCAGAAATTTGTGTAAGGCAATCTTAAACACCCTGAAAAATTAATCTAGTAATCTAGTTTCTATGTAAACAAAAACCAAAATACTCACTGTACACATTCATCTTCCAAACTAATGATAAAAGTTTGACATAAAGCATTCAGTAAATCGTATTTTTTCTCATATACAAAAATAAATGTATTCTGAAATGACTAACTTATTATTTATTATTAACTTATTGAGCTCATACAGGAGAACATGCTTTAAATCACTTTGGTAAGTAATATTCTTTTTTTTTTTAGGCTCGTTTATTTATTTGAGAGAGAGAGAAAGAGCATGAGCGAGCACGAGGCAGGGGGGGAGGGACAAGCAGACTCCCTGCTGGGCTGGAAGCCAGCCATGGGGCTCAATCCCAGGACCCTGGGATCATGACCTGAGCCAAAGGCAGACGCTTAACTGACTGAGCCACCCAAGCACCCAGTAAGTAATATCCAAATCCTTAATTGTCTATAAAAACTACCAAAGAAAACAATGGTACATTAGTTTAAAATATTTATGTAATTGGGCACCTGGGTGGCTCAGTCGGTTAAGAGTCTGTCTTTGGCTCAGGTCATGATCCTAGGGTCCTGGGATCAAGTCCCGCATTGGGCTCCCTGCTCAGCAGGGAGTCTGCTTCTCTCTCTCTCTCTCTCTGCTGTGCTCTCTCTCTCTTGTTCTGTGAAATAAACAAATAAAATCTTTAAAATAAGATAAAATATTTATGTAATTTACATGTTTTAGTCAACAAGTAATTCTAACACTGGAAAAAATGTATCTCAAGGTTTTGTCACTGTAATTTTATGAAAAATATTCATTTACTAATTCATCTATTAATTAAATCACTCGTTTTATACTAGATAATTTATAATTACACAATTCAAATAAGTACATTTTCTTTGTGAATACATGATTTGGGGTGTGATGGGACAAGAAGTTCCTTTTCCCAAATCTAACTGGCTATTACAGGTTAACACATAATTACCAATATATTAGCTATTTAGACTTGTTTATAGTTTATATGTGCCACCATTCTGGCAGCATGAAAAGTGAACCCCACATTATCAAAAACTATACACTTGTCTTATTAGGCAGTTCTTAACAATGAATGGCAGCTCCCAGCATGCCCTCTTTGCCTGTGAAGTTTCCATTTTTTCCTTTGTAAATCTGAAAACATCCAGTGGAATGTCAGTCAGTTGTTTCAATCAATAAAATTATTTTCATTTTTTTATTTTTTTTAAAGATTTTATTTATTTATTCGACAGAGATAGAGACAGCCAGAGAGAGAGGGAACACAAGCAGGGGGAGTGGGAGAGGAAGAAGCAGGCTCATAGCGGAGGAGCCTGATATGGGGCTCGATCCCATAGCCGGGATCACGCCCTGAGCTGAAGGCAGACGCTCAACCGCCGTGCCACCCAGGCGCCCCAATAAAATTATTTTTAATGGCTTTTACAGAGCTATGTATATTTTAATAGGCATATTTGCCTGAGTTAAGGAGACAGTGCTGACAGTCTGGGAAGAACACAGGGGCTAGAATTCTCAGGACAGAGTAAGAGAGAGAGGTTGGTACAGCTAGCAAATCCCACAGATCTGTAGATTATCCCCCTTGTGTACTCAGCTAAGTACAAAACAGCACATGTGTATAAAAATACTGAGTCTGGTGAAAAGAAGCATTCAAAGTAATTAAAGCAATGTTTCTCAACCTTTTTCTCCTTATCACCCTGACCCAAGAGGTTTTTTGAGACTTTTTTTTTTCTTCCCTAACTGCCCCATGACATTTTAATACTACTGTGTGCCTAATCTCTACAGTTTGGCCCTTTGGAGGACCATAAATCTTTGTAATAATGTGATCGATCTCTCTTTTTCTCACACATATATACATACCCACAGCAAAAAAATAAATTTTGCCAAGTTGGGGGTGTTATCACCCCCAGTGAGAATAGATGGATTTTGAAGGAACAGTGCTTGGTTGCATACAGGGAAGGGTCCTGTTCCCATCAACTAGGGTGAAAAACTCGTATTTCCTGGAGCACTGGACAGAGTACTCAAGAAAAGCTTAACTCAGTACAGAATATTTAGCATTTTTTGAAATTAAATAAAGTAACATTTATAGTAGCAACAAAATTTATAAAATATAAATTTGACAAAATATAAAAGATATCCACAGTGAAATTATAAAATTTGCTGAGAGAAATTAAAAATGACCTAAATAGAAGGAGAGCTATAACTTGTTCATGGGTCAGAAGACAAATACACTGTTAATTTTTCCCAAGTTGACCTACAGATCATCACACTCCAATTTTGCCCCTAGAAATTGACAAGCTGATTCTAAAATTTATATGAAAACACAAAGGACCGACCCAAAACAGTTTTGAAAAAGGGAAAAGTTGGTGCTCGAGATTTATTATAAAGCTATAGCATCACAACAGTATGGTACTGGCATTCACAACAGACTTTTAATAAAGATATAAAGACAATTCAGTGAAAAAATAGTCTTTTCAACAAATATTTTAATAACTGAATATAGCCACATATTAAAAAAGTGAACTCTGGTATGTATCATGCATAGTATACAAATATTTTTTAAAAGACTTATTTATTTATTTGAGAGAGATAGAGAGCACACAGAGAGAGAGGGAAAAGCAGACTCCCTGCTGAGCAGTGAGCCCAATGCAGGGCTCGATCCCAGAACCCTGGGATCATGACTTGAGCCAAAGGCATACACTTAACGGACTGAGCCACCCAGGCGCCCCTCCATAATATACAAATATTAACTCAAAACAGATTATAGATCTAAATGTGAAATTTAAAACTATAAAACCTCTGGAAGATACAAGAAAACCTATGCAACGCTGAAGTAGGTATCTTTTTAGATACAACACCAAAACCAAGATCCATAAAAAAAATTAATTGATAAACTGGACATCACAAAATTTAAAACTTCTGCTCTTCAAATAAGCTCTTAAGAGAATGAAAACACAGCCACAGACTGAGTATTTATATCCAGAACACATAAAGAACTCTCAAAACTCAACAGCAAGAAAACAATCCAATTAAGAAAAAAACTAGCAGAAACATTTGAAAAGACATTTCACCACCGAGAATATACAGACTGCCAAGAGGCACATGAAAAGATGTTCAATATCATTAGTCATCACAGAAATGAAAATTAAAACCACAATGAGATACACTGTGGGATGGATACAGTGTATCCATTCTATTAGAATTTTTACGATTAGAAAAGACTGATCATACCAAATATTGGTGACAATGTGGAAAAATAGATTTTCATATCTTGTTGGTGGGAACGTATAATGATACAACCAATTTGGAAACAGTTGGCAAATTCTTTTTTTTTTTTTTAAAGATTTTATTTTTATTTATTTGACAGAGAGAGAGAGACAGCGAGAGAGGGAACACAAGCAGGGGGAGTGGGAGAGGAAGAAGCAGGCTCCCAGCAGAGGAGCCTGATGCGGGGCTCGATCCCAGGACTCTGGGATCACGCCCTGAGCCGAAGGCAGACGCTTAACGACTGAGCCACCCAGGCGACCCTAGTTGGCAATTTCTTAAAAAGTTAAACATATACCTACCATATTGGTCTGCCTTACCACTAGATATTTATCCAAGAGAAAGGAAAGACTATCTTCATATAAAGACTTATACAGAAAGGCTCAGAGTAACTTTATTTGTAATAGATGAAAAGGGAAACAACTCAAATGTCTATCAATAGTTCAGTGGATAAACAAATTGTGTTTATAGATACAATGGAATACTACTCACCAACAGAAAAAAATAAACTGTTAGCACATGCAGCATGGATGAAATTCAAAATAATTATGCTGAGTGAAAAAAAAAGCTAGACAAAAGGAGGATATACTGTACCATTTTATTTATATAAACCTCTAGAAAATACAAATTAACCTATAGTGAGACAAAACAGATCAGAGGTTGGGGCAAATGGAATCGTCTGGGAGTGATGGAAATGTTAGCTACCTTAATTAAGGTGATGGTTTTATAGATATATGCATATGCCAAAACTTATGAAATAGTACCATTTAAATATATGCAATTTATTGTATGTTAATTATACCTCACTAAAAGTTTAATTTAAAAAAGCCTGAGGTGCTAGCTGAGACCTCACAGACCAATTAGTAACTTCAGCTCCATCTGAAGTTTAGGACAGAATTTATGACATTTTGCTATACTATATAACTATCATTGTTTATTTATATGTAATAATAAGTTAAAAAATCATGAGCTTTATTGCTGAGTATACGAGTAAAGACATTTCATCTCTATTAAAAATATCATTGTTTATATATACATGTCCAGTAAAATTACTTCAAAGAACTTAGACTACATTTAGTCTATTTGGAAATACAATAATTTGTTTAATAATTCATAATAAATACACTCTAAAATTTCTGCATGTCCACTGAAGCAGAATTTTTGTTTTCTTGGATCCCAATTTATTTCCAATTGGCAAGATTTAAAATAATCCAAATGCTCTCTAAAAGGGCGACTGGTAAAATGAATTACATTAAAAACAATGCAAAACTATGTGGCTATGAAGAAAAATTAGGAAGCTTTCATTACTAATAAGGACTACTAATATACCACATTCCCAATATACATTCCCCAAATATACTGGGGATGAAAAATAGAAGATGCAAAATGTGTATATGCTAAATAAAAAACAACACATGACTGGAATATAAAAATAAGCCACCATCAGTTTCTAGCTGCAAAAACAGCTGGTTTCATTTAGACAATACCTTCTTTGTTTCAGAACCACCCAAAAGCCATTTAGTCACAATGACATTTAGTAGATATACTCATTTATAGATCTTTGGGGAAAACTGAACATTGGTGAAAAAAATTTAAAAATCTGAGGCTGGAATCTAGAAGCACTGGAAAGAATAGAGGAGAAGCCATTTCTAGGCCTGGAGAAACTATAGGGGAATTCTCTCCTGGGTGGTAATTGAGTTGATTCTTCTCTCTTCTTCACTTCCCCCTTTTTACTCCACATCCCATGGAAGCCAGCTGGAAGCTGGGTGGGTACACTTGAGATGGGGCTGAGAGTTACAGGTTCCAATACTAGTAACTGTGAGTAGCTACAGAAGACCATGTACATACATACAGTGTGTACACGTGTACAGTTTTAGGACAGGGAGTACACAGGACCTCAAGTAACTGAGTGAAGAGGTTTTAAGAGCTTAGGAACATCAATAGCTTGGTATACTGGCAGCCACCAGAAGTGACATGTAACCACATGAAAGACTGTATGAAGATTAGAGCACTTCTTGCTAATTTCCAGAAAAGACTAGAGAACACGGTGAAGGGTGGGGGTGCATGGAATTCAGGCAATCTGTGTAAACTTAGGGTTTACTACTTTGTGTTTACTGCCAACAATATTATTACAATAATAATGAAAACTAATGATCTGCTTGTGTGATAGGTATGTGTATGTATGTGTACATGCCGAGCACTTCATCTGACAAAGTAAAATCAACATCATTTCAATGATCCCACAAAGTATTTGTGAAAGCTTAAAAGATGTTAATAATTTGGAAGGCTACACTGGCAAATCAATCCCCAAATATTTTGAATGACAATGCTAAATTCAGAAGCGAATAAAATATACAAATAGCATTTTCAAAAATATTAAGTTATATGATAAATATAGGCAAGATCTACTTATTGATTAGCTCTTAAATCAACTCTTTTGTGTTTAAAAAGGGTCACTCATAATCTAAGCTTTCCTCTGTTTTAAACACTAAAAACAGCACTAGCTAAGATTGTAATTATCCCTAGTTTGATATTACTTTGAATGACATTTTTATCTAGCCAAAAAATTAGGCACCAGGGAGGCTTATGTATTCATTCATCTGCAATGCCGACATTTAATAGCATTTGGTATCATGAAAATTAGGATCACACTTATATTATAGTTTAAAAGGTAGGAATCCATAGAACATGGCCATAGCTTTTAGGGGGAAAAATCCATATTTGAACCATCACTGCTTTATGGCACTATTTGACAAAAGAAAAAATATTTCTCTTTCCCCAATTTACTTTATTTCCCCAGTTACTATAAAGTCTGCCATGGGTTCAAATTCCTGTTCTGCTGTACTTACTGATCCTGGAGATGTTCAACTTTTCTGAGTTTTAGTTTTGTTAACTATTGGTGGAATGGAAATGCTAACCTACAAACTTAACAAGATTGTTGTATGAACTGAATCACGTAACGTAAGAAGGCTTAGGCATATCACTGCCTCTGAAATAAAATTCCTGAATTAACACCAATTTTTATCACTCTGGATAGAAGAAAACTTCTATGTGTAGAAAATAATTTTCTTACAAAGTCAGACCTTTCCTCTGAAATGTGTTATTAGTATTTCAGACTAAATCATTTGGGTTCCACAACATGGAAAAAAATCCTAGGAAAATTAAGTAATAATAATAATTATTATTATTTTGGCTACATTTATTTATTTATAAAGATTTTTATTTACTTATTTGAAAGAGAGAGAGTGAGTGAGAGAGAGAGCATGAGTAGGAGGAGGAGGAGAAGCAGACTCCCCTGCTGAATAGGGAGCCTTATGTGGGACTTGATCCCAGCACTCTGGGATCATGACCTGAGCTGAAGGCAGTTGCTTAACCGACTGAGCCACTCAGGTGCCCTTGGCTACGTATATTTAGAAATACAAATGAAACCATCTGGGCAAAAGCAGGTCATTAGAAGGTCATTCAGAATTTTTAGAGCATCTTAAATTTGGAGTGGAAAAAGCACTGAAGTCCATTACTGTAACCCCATACATTTTACAAAAGAAAAGTGAATCCCAAAGAACTTAAATGGATTGCAAGTAGTATTTATAGGTAATACGGTAAAAAAAATATGAGTACTTAGGTCTAATAACTTATATTCCAATTGTTCTCTACACTATATATACATACCACTCTGCCTTTATAAATTTTTGACTGTGTTTCACCTTTTTGATTAACAGTGCTTCTTCCATGTCCAAGTGACTTTTATTTTTCCAAAAGTTTGCTATTTCAACTGCTTCTAGGCAATCAAAAATCTTCTGTTAGGTCACCTACCCAAACAACTATTTCCCCTTTATGCCTTCCCATGAAAATGCTGATTTTCTCCATATATGGAATGGCAATATAACCAGTGATGGTAGTAAGCCTCTATTCTTGCCCCCGATAAACAATGATTGACTTCTTTTAAGAGGCCATGTATACATTTGTTTAGTAAAACAATGTTTTGTCATATAAAATGACTCTTGATAGGTAATAAAATATATTTAAGCGTCATGTCAGTGTGACAGTAGTGTTTTTCAAAAATAAATTTAATTGAGAATAACATCTTTTTGAAACTTATGGTGTTTGAAGTTATTTTTATAAATTTTTAGAATGGATATACAAATTCAGCAGTTGAAATAGCAAACTTTTGGAAAAATAAAAGTCACTTGGACATGGAAGAAGCACTGTTAATCAAATATGTACATCCTGAATTAGGTGCATGTATCCAATAAACATCAACTTAAAGCCAATTCACTGAGGAAGGTTTAAAATATATATAATGATAGCGTTTTGTTTGGTAACTACCTGATGTTAGAATGAACCATTTTAGCTGAAGATCAAATTTATTTGGATAATCCAACTTTTAAAAGATAAATACTTTTTATATCTACTTAATATTACCACAGTAGTATTATATGAAAGAATGAAGGAAAAGATGAGAGTCTGAGATGAATTTGTAGGCTTTCATAGAATTACCAATCATTTTAGGTCATCTGTTTTTGTGCTGCTATAGCAACTTCATGAATCATGACCTCCTCACCCCAATAATTCAGAGGACTGAATTATGTATGAAAAATGTATTGTCAATGTGTTTCCAGTATTAATAACACACATTAATGAATCTGATCTTATTACAGTAAATTATATATTTTTAGCCTCAATTTAGTAAATTAAAGAAACTACTGGCCACTAGAGAAACACAGAGGATATTATCCATATACCCAAACTTTATAAAGCTGTGTCTCATGTCAGTCCTCAATGTTAAATCCACCATATCTTTCAGTTTGGAGACTTTTCAAATATGTCCTTCTTTACTGAGAGACTCAAACAGATGAGTCTATGTATAATGCTTACAATGCTTATTTACAGAAAACAAATTTGATCTCATAATTAAATTAGATATATTATAAATTTAATAGAAATGTCTTTTAAAGTTCACAAAAAAAGAACCCTCATCTAAAATGCATATAAGTATTTAACAGTGAAGTGTCATGATGTCTACAACTTACTTTCAAATGGGATTCAGCAAAAGAAAAAGAAAAACCATGTGTGTGTATCTATAATATGTGTAAATATAAGAGGGAAAGCAAATGTGGCAAAATGTTATCAGTGCTGGATCTATGTGGAAGGTATATGGGTATTCAGAGTATTTTCAGCTTTTCTGTGGAAAAATTTCCAAGTAAAAAGCTGGGGAAACAAAGGACCCTCACAG
Source organism: Ursus arctos (assembly GCF_023065955.2). Taxonomy (NCBI): domain Eukaryota; kingdom Metazoa; phylum Chordata; class Mammalia; order Carnivora; family Ursidae; genus Ursus; species Ursus arctos. Next base: position 32,007,630 of record NW_026622875.1, read on the forward strand.
GCTCCTAGTTCTCTTGTGTTATAGTTTTTATCCTGAGTATATGTCCAGTCCCTTTCTTTTGAGGCAACTGCCTCAAGACCCTTCTGCACTCATTTAAAACAACTGTTACAGAACTGTGTTATGTCTTTTTAACAAAATCATAACTCCAGGAAACAATTTTTATAAGTAGATTTAAGGCCAGTATCAGTGAATTAATTGTTTTACCTGAAAGTTAACATCTTCTTTCTTAAATATTAGTGCTCGAACTTCATCAGGATCTCCATTAAATATAGCTTGCACCAGTGATGGCTGAAATACAAGAGAACAACAAATATATTAATTACACTGCATGGATGATTCTAAAGATATTTCCATATAACTTTTAAATCTAAAATTTTTTTCCCCTTTAGCAACAATAATCAATTTGGTTTTTGACATAAACCAAAAGTTTCATGAAGTCAAATCATATGAAAGTACAGGATTCCTCCCTGAATAAAAAAGGCCTATTAAAAAAAATCAATTCAGTACAACCAAAATTAGGTAGATAATAAACACAAACTTTGTGTGAGTAGAAATCTTCTGTTTATATATATGTGTATATATATGGTAAAAACAAAGTCTCTTCCAAAATACAGGTGTGACATCTCAACATCTACATAACTTGTCAAACAAGCCATTCTTAGGCCACACTGAGGCCCAAGAAGGTAGGTCTTTTTGAAAAGTTCTGTTTGGGGCATTAAATAACTTGCATGGGTTAGCATTACACATTATACAGACAGAAATCCAAGAAAGAAAATCTGGCAATTGATGAAAATCACTACTATCCAAACACCAAAAAATATCATACACCTGAAAAACATGAAGAGGTAAACATGTGTGTATCTAAATATAACAATTTCTTAACAACACAGCCTCTCTGATAAGGTATCATATTATACTAGTCAAACAAGAAACCAATTGACAACAACATTAAAAGGTTAAGGATGAAGTCTGATTCTTTTTCATATAAAAGTGCTACATGTAAATACATAAAATTCATTACAGAAAAGGCTGTGCCTCGGTATTGCTAGCAGTAGCTTTCCTAAAACATACTGTTCCTCATTCTTGTTATAGCAGTTTTTAAAACCACAAAATGAAAACAGAAACGTGGTTGCTAGAAGTACAATTCTCAATTTAAAAAAAAAAAGTTTTTAAGAGAGTAAAAGATATGAAGTAAAGTCTGAAATGTTATCTAAACATCTAAAGAAGTAAAAATCAGAAACGTGTGCATTTTATAGCCAAGTAATACTGTAGCATATTTATATACCTATATTGCTTTATTTGGGTTTTTAATGAAACTAGTGGAAACCAACTTATGTTTATTTTTAAAAGATAAATTTTACCCTACTAGTTCAGTAGAAGACAGTAAACATAAACTCTCATATCTTACCAATACACTTCCAGAAGGTGGTGAATGCAGGGATTTATTTTCCTGTGGCAATTTAGAAATGAATGCAGGAGATTCATCTTCTACCTCCTCCAAAACAACAATACACACGCGACTCATTCGCTCTTTTAAAATACTAAATCCCAAGCTATGTGATAAAAGTCACAGTTGGAAGAGCACAAGTAGTTTTTCCTCCTCTTCTGTACAACACTTGGGATCATTCTCTGAACAGCGCAGCTGGTTTTTTAAAGTTAATAAGTACTATCAGAAAAACTGAAGTTTAAAATTATGACTACATAACATAACTTCCTAAAAACAAGAAAATTCTATTATTTCCTGTTGGGTTACTATAATACTTGCAAGAAATTTCACATCAACATCTCAATAACTAAAACGGGAGTCCAGTACAAGCTCATTTAAAAATATTTTTCCCCTACCAAAATAGTCATATTGCTCTGTCTCAAAGAAATTTACTTGCATAAACAGATCATTGTTTAGGGTGACAACACTGCACAATACAAAATGAAATGAGAAACAATTACTGTGACAGAGATGATTACAGCTATACCCACTCTTGCCTGCAAGGTCATATAGTTACCAGTAGCTGACTTGCTTATAATTGAAAATAATAATAAAAAAAATCTCACTATTCTGTTTCAACTTCTAACTTGTCTTCATTTCTTCAGCTTCTGGTTTAATGTAGATACTATCCAGAAAAAAAAATATCTAGAGCTCAGCACAAATTCTTAAAATAAAGCTCAGAGGTTGACAATTCTTTCTGTGTTTGGGAAAGAAAGAAAAAAAAAAAACCACTCTGCATTAATAGCAAAGCTGCAGTACATTTACATGCGATGAGTCAGACCACAAGAGACAATGGGACTCTTGGTACTAGAATACAGCTTGATTAATCCAGATATCCCATATAATAGAAGAAACACAGATAGCTTTATTCCCATCGATAGCATAAGCAAGGCAGAGCGTTCATTCTTTCTCCATCAGGCAGTTGTCTGTGGCTGCTCCAGCAAAAGGGCACAGCACCAGGCAGAAATAGTGTTAGCAGAGGATCCTAATGGAACAGGCAGGCTGCGAAGGAATTAGAAGGCATTTGAGCTCAAATAACTGCTTCAGGCTTTTCATTTAAAAAAAGAGAAAAAAGCCCAGTAGTTTATCATTCCAGTGTTTCCTTTGATCTCCACATGAATACAGCTTCCGTTAAATAGTCTTCATTCACAGGAAAAAACAGCAGACTGTGCATCTTCTTTGAGCCAACTACTTTATTCAATCATCTGCTCTGTGCCAATATAGTTTCCTTCCACTGTAAAAACCGCTACAGTTATCCTTTTCAGTAGATTTCAGATGCTTTCCCGTTCCTCAGATGATCTTGCAAAACGCCACTGATACCTCCAATGAGTAGGTCCTTAAAAAATATCTACCGAACCTCAGGATCGGCCCCACAGAAGCATTCCAACTGAGCAACAGTCTGAATAGCAAAGACTGCAGAACCGCAGGATGAAATGCCTAGTAATGCTCACATGTTACACTTACCAGAGATCTGAGCTACTGCTCGGGATGTAACTTCCTCTAGCAGGAGAAAAAAATAGTGCATTTGGACAGCCTTCACAATTAGAAGGTTCATGCCAGTTCTGTGACTAATCCAGATCAAACTGAAAAATTCTATAACTGAAAAATGAGTGCGCTTTTAACATTTTCCACTAAAAGCCACAAGGAAATCTGGTGTACTGCCTCTGCTGACTAACACTGGTTTTAGCAAGTAAACAATTCCAAACAGCTTAACTGCTTTCGTATGTTACAATATAGCAAATGTTTAACCCTATAATGACAGCTGCAGTTAGCCCATAAAAGAGAGATGAAGGAGAAACATTTTAGAATATAAAAACACAAATCTAACTTTTTATTCTTAGTTTTTACCAAGATCATTTTTTAATAAGCTAGATGTATTTATGTTCAAAACTGCAAAGAAGTTCAAACAATGAAATTTAAGATTTACTAAAAATTTCTAGGTTGTTGAATTTAATCTATCAGGTCATATATTTAAAGAGAAAAAACAAAAATTTCACAATGTAAAAGTCCTAGATTGAAACTTCTATGGATCATCTGAATTTCACGGAAGAAATTAATCCCACCTTCCCATGTGGAAATGGAATAAAGCTTTAAACTCTGTTAAATAGCTTCACAAAACTATTGTTTAAAGTCCTTAGCATTAATTTTCTATATGTCAAAAAGGCACAGGGTAACATAAAGAAAGCAAAGACTCTCCTTCCTCTATAAAGTTAATTTCCCCAAAGCTACAAATTAAGTGTCAAAACAACCAATTTATGGTTCGGTTTCCCCTTCTTTATTTACTGAACAAGTCGGATATTTCCCAACAAAAAATTACAAAGAAAATACAGTGGTTTTCCTTCAATCTTTGTTCTTTCACCTATCAACTAGCATTTTTATTCATAAACTAATAGCTATTTTTGAACATTTATGATACGCTAAATGTTGAACATTCTCATTTAATACAATAACCTTGTTATGTTTCCATATAATTAAGAGGAAAAAAACAGAAACAAAAATTAAGTATTTTATCCAAAGGCATATAAATTAGTAAAGTGCCTAATTCCACACACATTGCTCTTTCAAATATATTCTGCTCCCACTGAGTGTACACCGTTGTACACGTACGCCCCACCCTTCCACTCTGTCTCAAGATCTTTGCAACCTGTAATACTAGACTATAAACACTTTTACAGTCTTAAAAGACTGTAACCTATATACACTTATTCAGTCTTAAAAGACCAGTAACCTATAATGGTTATGAAAAGTTTAGGTAACAAAGGAATACATTATTTATTGTCATAAAATTCCTAAGCAAGTTATTTTTAAATGGGTATTTCAGGGCTAGTGTTATCATGTGTGTTTAAGCCAGTTTACTTATCAAAACATTAAAAAAAATAGCATGATATAGATAATGCCAGAATTTAAGACAAAAACCATTAAATGTCAATCTATTAAAAAAAATACCCTGTAATCCTAACGTAACTGTATATCAAGATACTAAAATATGCTAACAATTCACATGGTTGTATTATAAAACACAAAATGGTTTTAAGCCAAATTAAAGATATGCAAATATTTTGACATACAAAATGATGTTAACTATCTCCACATGGCTAAATCAAAAATATCATCTTGATATGTGAAACGTGAAAATGAAACCACTATGGTAACAGTATCCTATATTCTATCTTCAGGGGTTTCTTTTTCCCCCACCCCAAACAAAATCTTTTTTTATACAGACAATTTTAACTTGTTCCTAAGTATCCAGTGTATAAATTCACCTACTTAAACAGGTACATCCTGTCTCTTGTTCTAGGTCAATTTCCATACTTAGGTCTTTCCTGGCTAGAGCACAAGCTCCTTGAAGGCAGGGACTATGTTTTCGTATACACCATGCGTGCACAAACACTCCCCTTCCACTTTCTTCCACTTAACAATGTCATTGAAAAGAATCCCATTATGTCACAAGACTCTGGAATTGAGTGGCAAAATTATAAAAGACAACAGGGAATTCATATGTATATATGAATAATATATATTAAGAGTATATATAGGGGCTCCTGGGAGGTGCAGACAGTTAAGCTTCTGACTCTTGGTTTCAGCTCAGGTCATGATTTCAGGGTCCTGAGATCAAGCCTCATGACAGTTCACACTCAGCCTGGAGTCTGCTTGAGAGTCTCTCTCCCTCTCCCTCTGCCCCTTCCAATTGTGCGTGCTCTCTCGCTCTCTCTAAAATAAATAAATTTAATTTTTTAAAAAAGAGTGTATATATATACACACACACACACACACACTTTAATCAGAAAACACAAGAGGCATTAAAGTTCAGTAAAATGAGTTTTGTACCTCTAGGAGGTAAGCAACTTAACATGCAGAAGTTGACAGGATATAAAACAATGATATAGGATGACAGCTAAAATTAAGGCCTCAGGAGTCAGCCTACCTGGAATTCAAATTCTGATTCCATTATTGATTAGCTGTGCCCTTGGGAAGGTAAATTCCTTGAGCCTAAATTTCTTTACACTTATAAGAATAATAACCTCCAGAGATTTTTATCTAGAAGAAATACAGTAATAGCACCGTGATTGATTGAGAACGTAGGCTTTGTAGCCAACTGCCTGTGTTCTAATCTAGCTTCCCACTAACAAAAGTAACCGTGACCTTGAGCAAGTTACTTAACCTCTCTGTGTCTCATTTCAACATCTATTAAAGTACATTAATAGAATCTAGTTTGAAATAAAATGAAGACAGTCTTATTATTATGGATATTTAGGGTAACAGAATGATATCCCCATCAGGGCAGGAGTACATAGAGGACTACAGATGATTTCTCTCCCTACTGGTGACGTGATTCAGACTGTTGTCTGGAAATTGCAATTCAGTAGCTAAGTACACAAACTGCACCCCACAACCCCACCCTTTTCAGGCCTCTTAAGAGATTGCTAGAAGTTTGTCATAACACTCCAGTAACCACACTAAGCATTAAGAGGGAGGAACCAGTAAACTTAAGCAAGAAGTAGGGCTGGGGGTTTTACCATTCTTCCACATTCACTGTATTTTACAGTCTAAGGGAAGAGAAAGGGTAAAAATTAATGGCCCATGATATCCTATATAATCAAAAACAGATGAAAAAAAAGAGAATTTTTTTAATTTAAGCTATTTTTTCACTATTTTTTTAATTTATTTTTTTATTATTTAAGCTAACAGCACCATATGGAACCATTTTATACCTTCTACTGAATAAGACCGGCCCCTAATCTCAAGGAATACATATCCTAAAGGAAAAGGAGACAGTCAATAACTATTTAAGAAATTAGAAATGTACAAAGTATGTATGATGAAAAATTATTTACAAAGATCGTGCAAACTTAAGTTCAACAATTTTTTTTTCAGCTGAACAATGGCAAAGGGATGTGATTTTTTTTTTCTTGAGGCACTTACTTTTTAGGCCAAATTAGATTAAATTTTTAATAAGCCAACAAATTCAAGGTCTGACAACTTCATAATGCTTCCATTCTTTATGCTACAATGTATCCTATCAACAGCTTACTCCTACTCTTCACAGAATCACGTAACAACAGTAAAGCTGGTTTAAACCTTTAATGAAAAGATATTTAACGTCCTGAAAGACTTTTTTTTTTTTTTAGGTCCCTAATTTGGTTACACCAGAATTTCTTTTTCTGACACAAATGGTTTTTTCTTTCTGTTTAGAAACTCAATCCAAAGCTCATCTTATTTGTGCTCCTCCATATTGACTTGTGACCTCCACACTGATTATCATAGAAAAGGAATTTTACTCAGGGTGTGTAAAGTGGCTACTCTGTACCATGCTAGTCTCTGAGTATTAAAAAATAAAAAGCTTGTGGGAAAAGATGGTAAGGAAGTGGGTTTAAACCATGTTTCAGAAACATTTCTCATAGTTCAAGAATCTTGAACAATCCTCTTGAGCTAGGCTTCATCTGCCCATATACCTTAGAAAAAGTCCTATGAACAGATTTAAAAGAAAACAGGGCAGGAGAGGGACAGAAAAAAAATTTTTAAATAGCCGTTCTTTAGGTTATTGGTCAGATTTCCCTGTTCTTAGTACAGCCATAGAAAAATGACGTCACATATTTAAAAAATAATGAATTCAAAATACTTCTCACACATGCAAATTAATTCTCTGCATGTACTGTATTTATAAACTAGGCTATTTTTTTAAATGTTTACCCACCCATACTTCCAAAATGGCTGACAGCCACTGTAATCCACCGATCTCAAGTGGTTTGATCCCACTGGTATGTTATAATGGTAATAAATTGTTAACACTTCCATTATTAATATTATCATATACCACATATTGTTAACATATAGTAATATTACCTATTATTACTCTGAAGTGTTCTTTACAAAGACCTATCTATATTCTGCATCCATTCTTCCCATCTTCCATTCAACTAGAACATTTAATTTTTAGGTAAGTTCAGAGCCTCACAGAACAAAGTCCATATTTCTCACTCTCCCTTGTAGCTGGGAGCCACAAGACAAATTTCTGACCAGCATTTTAAGTAGAGGCATTATGTGGTTTCCAGAAAACTTCCTATTCCTACAAGAACAAATGGTATAATATCCACCCTGCTTCCTGGAACATAGGTGACTTGCCATCATCTTAAACCAAACAAAGACCAGAATCTAGAGTGGTGGAAAAGTAGGCTAGAGGGGATCTGGGTCCCTTGAGGACTCTGTGGGGCAGAACTGCCATAAAAGCCCTAGACTGCACACTTCCCAATTCTTGTATTACAAAGAAACAGAAATTCTACCTTGTTTAAGTCAATGTGATTTTGAGTCTCTTTTACTCAGAGCTGAAGCTAACACCAAATGATAACCTTACTCTTCCTTCAGTCATCCATCAGTGATCCACATTTTAGTACAGTATACTTAAATTTTCAATAAATAAAATGGATTATAAACATTAACTGCAACAAACTGCAATAGAAACAATAAGCAGAAAACAGCTCAAAGAACAGATCTGCTATATTACCCTGGGTAAGCAAAGAAAAATCAGTGGAGGGAGAAGGAAACAAATATTTATCACAAATGTTCTCACTGTGGGGTGCCTGGGTGGCTCAGTCGGTTAGGCATCTGACTTTTGATTTCGGCTCAGGTCATGATCTCAGGGTCATGGGATTGGGACCTGCATCAGGCTCTGTGCTCAGCATGGAGTCTGCTTGAGATTCTCTCTCCCTCTGCCCCTACTCCTGCTCTCTCTCAATAAATAAATAAAATTTTAAAAAAATATATTCTCACTGAATCCTCATCACTTCTTGTGGGTACTACTACCCAAGTTATATATGGGAAGTGGAGGCTCAGTTAGTACCATCCAGTCAGTCAATGACTCATCCGTTCATCTTTATTTATTCATCATCTACTATGTGCCAGGCTTTCTGTTATGCCAAGGAAACAAAATTATGAATAAACAGTAATTCCTTACTCCAACGGAGCTTACATACAAATAAATACTATATGATTGCAAACTGTGATAAACTGTAGAAGGAAAAAATTTCTTGGAGGGGAAAAAAACTAGAGGAAGGTCCATGCGGCTACAGCAAACAACCATGAGGAACAGTAACAGATGTAGCTGGGAGAAATAGGTAAACTCAAGACTATGAAGGGCTTTGGAAGCCAAGTTATAAAGTTTGTATTTTCTAAGTGATTTGAAAAGTCATTAGAAATTTTGAAGCAAGACAATCATCTTGATTTGCTTTACAAAGATTATGTGGCTTCAGTGTAGAGAACAAATTTGAGGAGAAGAGCCAAAGGACTAGTTTGAAGACTGTTGCAATAATCCAAAGTAGGTAATTTGAACTAGGATGTTGGGCATGTAAATGCAGAGAATGGGATTTACAGGACATGCTGTAGATGGGCCGTAGGGGTGAGGGAGAAGGTGGTGATCACAAACAACTCCCAGGTTTTTTACATAAGCAACTAGTGCTTACAAGAGTTTAAGCAATCTAGGCCTTCTTCAGTTTACAAATTTATTAAAATGAGTAATATGACTTGTTGTATCATATCCAAGGACCCTTCAGGCTCTACGTCAGTTCCAAATCCTAATCCAAAATCTATATCCTGACATCTACTCCCATGATTTAAAAATGAAATGTTAACAATCCCGAACTTGTCTGAGTATAAAAAAGTTTCTAAAGGGTAAGATTTGGTTCCATCCCACTCAAAATTCAGTACACTGAAGTAATCTAAAAACCTTTTGGCAAGAATACCTCATTTTTAAAACATTCAAAATTGTAATAGCAACTGATTCAACAAATATTTCATATTAATATTTCCACTCCACTATAAACACACCAAGAGATTACAAAATGTCATATATCATCTCCACCTTCATCTTATGCAACCTAATGATTTTTTTTGGATATTACACTGAAAGCACAGGCAACAAAGGCAAACAGAAACACGTGGGACTACATCAAACTAAAAAACTTCTGCACAGCAAAGGAAAATATCAACAAAATGAAAAGACAACCTATGGAATGAGAGAAAATATCTGTAATCTATATATACCCAATAACAGATTAATATCCAAAATATATAAGGTACTCATATGACTCAATTGCAAAAAAACAAAAACAAACAAACAAAAAGACACATCCAAACAACCTGATTTTTTAAAATAGGCAAAGGACCTAAATAAATATTTCTCTAGAAAAGACATACAATTGGCCACAGGTAAATGAAAAGGTGCTCTACTCACTAATCATTAGGGAAATGGAAAGCAAAATCACAATGAGTTTTCACCTCACACTTGATAGGACAACTACTATCAAAAAGACAAGAGATAACATGTTGGCAAAGATGTGGAGAAAAGAGAATGGTTGTACGCTCTTAGCTGAATGTAAACTGGGTACAGCCACCATGGAAAACAGTATGAAGGTCACTCAAAATGTTAAATATAAAACTACGGTAGGATCCTGCAATCTCACTTCTGGGTATATATCCAAAGAAAATGAAATCAGTATCTTAAAAAGCCGTCTATACTCCCAAGTTCCCTGCAACATTAACAAAGACAAGAAATAGAAACAAACTGTTTGTCAACAGATGAATGGATTAAAAAACATATGCTATATGTATATACAATGGAGTATTATTCAGTCATTAAAAAAATGAAGGATCCTGCCATCTCCAACAACATGGATGAACCTGGAGGACATTTATGTTAATAAAATAAGCATCAATAAGCCAGACACAAAAAGACAAATACTGTATTATTCCACTTACATGTGGAATCTAAAAAATTGAACTCATAGAAGCAGAATAGAATGGGGGTTGCCAGAGGCAAGGGGGTAAGGGAAATGGGAAGGCTATGGTCAGAGGGTACAAACTTTCAGTTTTAAGAATAGTAACTTTTGGGGATCTATACACACAGCATGATGGCTACAGTTAACAATACTGAACTATACACTTTAAATCTGCCGAGAGTAGATATTATGTTCTTATCACAAAAGAAAAAAAAAAGGTAACTATGAGGGGTGATGGATGTGTTAATTAACACACTTTTTGCTTGATAGCAGTAATCATTTCACAATGGATATGTACATCAAATCATCACATTGTACACCTTTAATAATACGATTTTTACTTATCAATTATACCTCAGTAGAGCAGAGGATAAAAAGACCTTATGCAGCCTAAATGAGGTACACAAGAAAAACTACCTAGTACAAGGTAAGAAAACAAAAGATAGTAAAAGGCAGTATATACAGAAGACGTAAATAAGAGGTACAAGACAAAACTGCCACTAATTAAGTCACTGGTAAGAGTACAGCATATGAATTTATTAATTGTAACTGGTATATAAAGATATCTTCTAATTGTCCATTCTCTTAAAAACTGATGGCTTTTATAAAGCTATCCATAATCTTCACTGTTGCTACTCTTTGCTCTGATTTATTGAAAGAGTACTTTCTCAAACCAATGGTCAACTAGTTCGAACACCTAATTTCAAAACTTCCTCTTGGTGATCACATTTCTGAGAAAATGGTTGAAACTATTTTATTTATTTATTAGGTTTATTTAACATTAAAACTATTTACAATGCCAGAATAATAAGTTTAGTTACAAAGTGTAGACAAGTGCCATACAACAGAAATGAAAAATGAGCCACAGAAGCAATTTAAAATTTTCTAGCAAACACACTTTAAAATGGTGGAACAAACAGGTAAAATTATAACAACATTTTATGTAATCAAATATATCCCAAATATTATTATTTTAGCTTGTAGTCAATATAGAGTTAACAGATATTTTACGTTCTTTTATTGTCTTCAAATTTTGTTTGTATTTTATACTTAAAGCCTATCTCAATGTGAACATTAAATTTTCATTAGAAATAATGGATCTGTATTTACAGCTGAAGAAATTTACAGTTGAGGATGTAAATATATGTGCTTGTGTTGCTGCAAACATATTTTAAAGTTCCAATAACTAAATCAAGTATTTTTAGAATTTAGATTAAACTAAATCAAGAATTCAGTTCCTCAGTTACATTAGCCAGCCATATATATCTGGTTAATGACAATCATTACACAACACTGGTTTAGACCTATAAAGACTAACTTTTTAAAAGTTTAACTGTTCTACAAAGAAACCTAAAACATGCTGCTACCTACCTTACTGTCTTAAGGAAAAGAATATAGTTTAGAGTTTTATGATGGTTCAGAGTCAGTAATATGAATATGCATTGTTAGACTGTTCCATAGTAAATAAGCCACAAGAGGAGCTAGCAGCCTTGGTTGACTCTTCTTAAATATTTCCGTCATAACCTGAATGGCTCACTAGTTCTTTCTTTTACCTTTTGTTTCTTCCCTGAAACACATACACACCTCTCTAATTTAATCACAATATTAACCCTGGTTTGAGGCAACATTATTTTCATATGAAACAAAGCACATCAACTTTATAGGTGCCATTTTCTTCAGTATTTAGAGGCCTCTTCACATACATTAGGGTTCCACACAGAATTCGTAAGTTGAAGTTAATAAAAGTTGACTAGCTGTCAGCATACTTCATTTCTCTTGGCATCTTCATTTTACTGCTGAAGCAAGTGAAAGTGATTAAATGATTTTTACAGTTTTCAGGTCTAGCATTTTATGACTTTATGTCCCTTTTCTGAGAAAAACAGGTTGACTCATGAAAACAAGGTATCAAAAGTAGAGGTAGTGACCATAGATTAGATTTCTTCAATAAATGTGACCCTGAGAAAAAAATAAATTAGGCAATTTTGACCCAAAAAAGGTTACAGAAGAAAAGGCAATGATCAAGATAAACATGTTAAAGGCTAAAGAACTCGATTTTCACAAAAGAACTAACCAATTGAAAGACACAGAATGATGGATTAAAGAAAACAAAAAAACAAGATCCAACTATATGCTGTCTACAAGAGATGCACTTCAAGATTTTTATTTATTTGTCAGAGAGAGAGAGCGCGAGAGCACAAGCAGGGGGAGTGTCAGGCAGAGGGAGAAGCAGGCTCCCCACTGAGCAAGGAGCCCAATGTAGGACTTGATCCCAGGACCCTGGGATCATGACCTGAGCTGAAGGCAGATGCTTAACTGACTGAGCCACCCACTTCAGATTTAAGGGCACATGTAGGCTGGATGTGAAGGGATGGAAAAAATATTCCCTGCAAATGTTAACGAAAAAAGAGCAGGGCAGCTAAACTTGTATCAGACAAAATAGACCTTAAGTCAATAACTGTCCTGTGAGACAAAGAACATTATATAAGGACAAAAATAGGGAAATGTAACAATTATAAATATACACACACCTAACATTAGAACATCTAAATACATGAAGCAAACACTGACAAACTGAAAGAACAACTTGACAGCAATATAATAATAAAAGTAGCAGACTTCAACAGCCCACTTTTAGTAATGGATAGAACATCCAAACAGGTAATCAACAAGGAAACAGTGGGCTTGAACACTATAGAGCAAATAGACCTAAGAGAAAAATACAGAACATTCCACCCAACAGCAGCAGAATACACACTGTCCTCAAGCACACCTAGAACATTCTCCAGGATAGATGACATCTTAGGTCACAAAACAAATTTTAACAAATTTAAGAGTGAAATCATACCAAATATCTTTTCTGACCAAAACAGAATGAAACTAGTAATCCACAGCAAAAGGAATGGAAAAGTGATAAATACATGGAAATTAAGCAACACACTCTTGAACAACCAATAGATCAAAGAAGGAATAAAAAGGAAAGTTGGAAATATCTCAGTATCTTGAGACAAAAACTAAAAGACAACATACCAAAACTTACGGGATGTAGCAAAGGCAGTACTAAGAGGGAAGTTTATTGTGATAAACACCTACCTTAAAAAAGAAAGTTCTCAAATAACCTAACTTTACACCTCAAGGAGTTAGAAAATGAACAAGATAAGCCCGAAATAAGGAAGAAAATAATATAGATTAAAACAGAACTAAAGAAAAGAGAAGAGAAAAAAAATCAACAAAACTGAGTCAGTTGTTTGAAAATATTAAATTGACAAAACTTTAGCTAGACTAAGATAAACAGAGAACTCAAATGAAGTAAAAAATTAAAGAGGAGACATTATAACTGATGTCATGGGGGGGGTGAGAAGGGGAAAGTGGGGAGGACAGGAAACTAAAGTGAACAAATATAATGCCAAGCAACTAAGCAACCTAGAATAAATGGATAAATTTCTAGAAACATACAACCTACCAAAGACTAAATCATGAATAGAAAAAGACTGAATCTATAATCAAAAATCTCCAACAAAGAAAAGCCCAGGACCAGATGGCTTTACTGGTAAATTCCACCAAACATTTAAAAACTTATTGCCAATCCTTCTCAAACTCTTCCAAAAAAGATTGAAGAGGAAGGAACACTTCTGAACTAATTTTATGGGCCAGCATTACCCTGATAACAAAACCAAACAAAGACACTACAAAAAAAATAAAATTACAGGTTAACACAGAATTCCTGATGAACATCATTACAAAAATTGTCAACAAAATACTAGCAAACCAAATTCAACAGTACATTAAAAATATCATACACAGGGTGCATTGGTGGCTCAGTTGGTTATAAGCATCTGCCTTTGGCTCAAGTCAACATCCCTGGGTCCTGGGATCAAAGCCCACAGCAGGCTCCCTGCTCGCTCATGCTCTCTCTCTCAAATAATAAAATCTTAAGAAATAAATAAATAAGTAAAAGGATCATACATCATGGCAAAATGGGACTTATGCCTGACATGCAACCATGGTTCATCACAAAAAAAATCAATGAACGTAACACATGACATTAACAGAACAAAGGAGGGGGGGAACCACACACAACATGATCATCTCAATAGATACAGCAAAAAACATTTGAAAAAATTCAACACCCTTTCATGATAAAAACTTGCAACAAACTACAAATAGAAGGAAATTATACAGGCCATATATGAAAAGCCCAGTAATGAAAAACTGAAAGCTTTTCCTCTAATATCAGGAATATGACCAAGATGTGCACTCTCACTACTTCTATTTAATGAAGTACTAGATTTCCTAGGCAGATAAGGCAAGAAAAAGAAATAAATGACATACAAATCAGAAAGAAAGAAAAGTAAAAAAATGTGAAGACATGATCTTATTATGTACAAAACCCTTAAGATGCCACAAAAATATCTTAGAACTAATTAATTCAGTAAAGGTGCAGGATACAAAAATCAACCAAATCACTTGCATTTCTATACACCAAGAATAAACTATCTATAAAGGAAATTTAAAAATTAACCTCATTTACAAGAGCATCATAAACAATAAAATACTTAGTAATAAATTTAACTAAGGAGGTAAAAGACTTGTACATTAAAAAATTACAAAACATAAATGAAATAAATTAAAATGACATAAATAAATGGAAACATATCCTGTGTTCATGAATTAGAAGCCTTAGTATTGCCAAAAAGGGGTAACTGTGTGTGATGGACATTAAGGAGGGTACACGATGTAAAGAGCACTGGGTGTTATATAAGACTGATGAATCACTGAACTCTACCTCTGAAACAAATAACACATTATATGTCAATTAATTGAACCTAAATTAAAAAATTTAAAAAATAAAATCTAATGCTAAAAACATCTAAAAAAAAAGTTAAAAAAGGGGAATAACTGGAAAAAAAAAAAGAATTGAGGAAGGAAGATCTCACACATGCAGAAAAAAGGGAGTTCTAGTAAGGAGGTGGAAAATTACCCTGAGTTTTGAATAGAAGATCTCTGTCTTCTGAAACAGGAAGGAAGGGTTGATATGGATAAGTAAGTGAAGAGAAAGTATAAAGTTGAAAAGGAGTAAGTGTTGAGTGTGTAGCAGTTGAAAGTAATGGGTCATGGGGTCTAGGCTGGATATAACAAAAATACAGAAGTGACGGTAGTACAAGAAAGAAATTGTGGGATGCGGTTATTGGAGTATGTGGTTAGAGCCAAGTGGAGAGGACTACTGGTGTGGAAGCTGTGACATTGTGAAGTATGATGTCATCTACAAAGAAATGAAATCATGTAGATGACTGATACAACTCTGGTCCAGATGTTAGAACTGGGGAGTGAGATCTGACAGACAATAGCAACAAACAACAAGAAGAGTCACCTAGCCAGATGGCATGTGCCTCAAAAGAAGGAAGATTTTTTTATTGTTAGGTAGACTAGTAACATTTTAAGAGCTATAGCGGATGATTAGAAGAATGCTGACTCGACTCCTCTCCTCTCCTTCCTTCATACACACACACACACACACACACACACACACACACATACACACACACACACACAGGCATTCCCAAGATATGCTGGCTATGAACAAAGGAACAATACAAGAGACCTCTGGAGAAGCATGTACTTATGAAAACACAGAATTCCAGTTAAGATAGGAGATGGAATGGGCTTCCTGGAAAGAGTATAGTTTCAAGAGTTATATATGAGAACTTAAGGTCTAAATCAACACTTAAATGATTGTTTTTAGACTTGAGTCTTAAAAGAAAAAATTATTTCCTTCAAAAAGTATGCAAGCAAAAAAATTAATAAGCCAAATATAACAATATAGGCAGTTTTCTAGAATACATCCAATATGCCAAACTAAGGGGAGGAAAACATTCTGTTGTCAAGTATGTAGTACTACATTTATGCAATATTTTAAAAAGCTGGATTATTTTCTTCATAATTCTGATTACCTCGAAGTAGTCTGAAATTATTTAGGCTGAACTGAAGGCCGGACTGAAGTAGTTATTTAAGCCGTATTACTTTTAAATATCCTATGTGATCTGTCTCTTATTAGTATAATTTTTGGCTGGGATTTATGTTAATTAGCAGAATCTCTGGCATATGACTTATGTCCTGCTAGGCCCAGGATAAATACATTCTCTGAAATATAATTTATATTATTTATGTAATTAAATATCTCTCAGCAACTGCATCAAAGACAACTTAGGTCCAATATTACAAATTAGAATGTAAAATTTTTAAACAGGCTGAACTTCTGCCTTTCTTTAAAAAAAAATGAGGAGAGGTTGTTCACAATTCATTCTGGTTTCTACAGTGTGGTAACACTGGGATAAATGTAATATCAAGTTACCACACTTGAAAAACTGGGGAAAATTTTCAATTTAAAAATAAGTTGCTATGGTTACCCATGTTTACCTTCATAAGCAGTAATTACATGAGACATCCAAGGGAATCCCACAAAGTGCAGTAAAATCAGTAACTGAAGTGTACCCTAGTTACTTCACACACAAATTGGGACCACATACACCACCTCCCTTTCAAAGTAGCTATCACTTGGGAAATACTAAAGAAAATGATTCACATCTTTCTAAACTATAGAAGGGTGGAGATGAAAATACTGAAACTTGTAACTATTTTAAAGTCCAAGTGATGACTCAGATAACAAGAACATTCTTCATATTCTTCAGTTCCCTTTACTAAAGAGTGCTATCTAAAATTTTATAGAACAGCTTCTATTGTTAAAAAAAGGAAAGGGTGTTTCTAATGTGTATCAGGCATGGAATTTTTTTTTTGCATAAATAGATTTTCATGCCCTTGATAAACTTGTAAAAAGCCATGCTTGTAACTTAATGTTACTTCAGAGTAAAACAATGTCAATTCCTTTAGATGTAGTGAATTTTGAACTTCTTAAATGGAAAGAAGGGGCCCCTGTCAGCATTGATAATTAGCTCATTCTTTAACTGGGTAATTAAATCTGCATCAGTTATTGCAGTGCAGAAATGTTTTTGTCTGTTTTGTTCACAATCAGAACATTTAGTATGTGAGAATACCCATGAAGCTTTTGACCTGATTATGATTCTAATGTGACCTTAAAATGATGAGACTCATCATTACATCTTTTTTTTTTTTTTAATTTTATTTATTTATTTAACACAGATAGAGACAGCCAGCGAGAGAGGGAACACAAGCAGGGGGAGTGGGAGAGGAAGAAGCAGGCTCATAGCGGAGGAGCCTGATGTGGGGCTCGATCCCATAACGCTGGGATCACGCCCTGAGCCGAAGGCAGACGCTTAACCGCTGTGCCACCCAGGCGCCCCTCATCATTACATCTTAATGGGCCTCCCACGAAGCGTCTACTGTTCTGTATAGCAGGCTTTCAAATATGTTTGTTTTTTAACATTAGGGCTATCCTAAACTAAAAGAAAACAGCACATTACATTCAATTGGCTTAAACAATAAAGAGACTTACGATAAACAACAAGAAGTGAAATTAAGGTAGCTCTAAGGACCTGACTGACCCTAGGCTCCAGCGGAGTCTTCTCTGTCAGACTCCGTATGGACCTTATGATAATTCCCTTCATAGTCAAAGATACCTGGCATACATCAAGGCATCATATCAGACACATATTGTTGCCCAGCAGAAAGGGAAGTTTCTTGCTGTGTCTCCCTTTTTAGGTACAAAAGGACTTTCCTAGAAGCTACCTAAGCTAACTTTTCCTGACATGTGACCAGTCTTGGCTCTTATGTTCCTTCTTAAACAAATCACAAAGAGGCAGAGTAGGATTACTACACTACTGAGGACTTGTCCAAGTCATGTAGGAGAGGAGTGAGCATCCAAACAAAACTGGGGGCCTGCAAGGAAGGAAGTGGGTAATGACTGGTGAGTAGACAACCAGAAGTATGCTATATATTACACTGAAAAATTGAATATTGACATTTTATTTCAATAATTTACTTTTTCCACCTTTATTAATGGAGCACGACACACTAGCGCTAGATGATACTGGAGGCTCTAGAGATTTATTTTTGAAAGGGGGAAAAAAAATCAGTCATCAGTACCTTATCTTAAAACAGACTAAAGGCAATCATTTTACAAATGCCTTGGCAAAAGAGTACACTTTAGAATATGAAATAGTAAAATTACACTTTAATTTTGACCAATTAAAATGAAAGTTTAATCTCAAAAATGTTTCCTATTAATCTCACTTTTCTCCTCTAGGAAAAGTATGCTATTTCCTGGACATATGTCAAAGCACATCTGAAGTAATGAGACTAGAACATACTCAAAGCCAGGATGATGGTGGATCTAAAAACCATATCATAAGTGTCAATGAAGGACACCTGAGTGTCTCAGTCTGTTAAGCATCTCCCTTCGGCTCAGGTCATGATCCCGGGTCCTGGGACCAAGTCCCACACCGGGCTCCTTGCTCAGTGAGGAACCTGCTTCTCCCTCTGCCTGCCGCTCCCCCTGCTTGTGCTCTCTTTCTGACAAATAAATAAATCTTAAAACAAACAAACAACAACAAAAAAAAACAAGTGTCAATGAAGCTGCAGGTATTTTGTCTGAAAAGGAGTCAGGGAGAATATGACAGCGTTAGAATATCTGAAGTCATTATAAAGAGATACCAAATTGCATAGGTCTAGAGATAAGAAATAGATCAATGAATAATAACAAGTAGCAAGATAAAATCTGGTTCAATATAAGATGCTACTTTTATCTAGCATTATTTTATGTGAAGATGGAACCGGGCTGGGATGAGCATCCCAGGTAATGTGAATACCTATGGTGATTCTATGCACTTTATGAGTACTCGGTTGTAACAACATGCTTGCAAAGTAGTTTCTACTCCCAATTTCATAGATAAAAATCTGAGCTGGAAAAGTTAAACACTGGAAATCACATGGCTGACAAGTGGAGAAAAATGGACTCTAACCCAGGACCATCTGTTTCCAAAACCTAGCTCTTCCTACAAATCACACATCTAAGAGAAGTTAAATTAGCAATTAAGGAAGCAAATGGGATTTCTGAGTTGGTGAGAACCAAACAACATCTGATTTGAAGTCCCTGATTTCAAAATTAAGATGCCAGAAATGAAACGTATTACTCCCTTCTATTTGTATCAGTACTTCCTAGTTTAAGAATGCTTTCACATCTATTCTCACATTGCTTCCTCACAGCTGTGCTTTGAGGTAAGCAAGCTGGGGAGGCACTATTTCTTGGCAGTCTACCTCAGAGAAAAAGAGAACAACAAGAATGATTTCCTCCAACTTCCTTCTGGTTTACCTTTAAACATATTTGTATCTTCAAGTTTCCTCTCCGATCTTTCATTCATATTCAGTAGTCATTTATTAAACACTTCTTACATGCCAGGTACCATACCTCAGTGACTTTGTAGTCATTGGGAAGGGGCTTATAGTCATAGAAGAAACAGTGAGTTTATTTAAAATTATTTCCACCTTTTTATAAACCTTATCAATCCTGATTCCTTTATCACTTTGATTTATCCTCTATTGCTGTCTCCATCCCTCTGTCTTGACCTACACAGAACTTCTCTGCTTCCTTAACAAGCTACCATTCCATTTTCTACTTGTTTCACCCCGCTGCAATGACTTCCATACTCACACTTCAACTGAAATTGGTCTAAGGTCACCAATGGTAATTTATTGCAAAATCTTCATTTTTCTCAAACTACAATACTGAATACCAATAATCTTTATTAAAATTCTCTTCCATAAAATTTTCACCTATATTTCTAAACCTTTTTTGGCCCCTTCTACATGGCTTTTCTTCCACCACCCATACTTAAATACGGGCTTTTCTTCCAGCCCACTCTTCTGTCTACAACCTCTTCCTGGACAATCTCATCTACATCTATAATATCAGCCATCACATGTGGTAACTTCCAAGTCTTTATTTCCAGTCCTAACCTCCAGATACAACTTCCAAATGCACAATGAGCCACTCTCCCTGCATATTCCAGATTATCTCAGATTCAGCATGTCAAAATTTAACTGACCATCTCTATCTAGTCCACTTCCCCAAAGTGTTCTTTTTCTAAACCTCCCAGGTTGATCAGTAGTAATGGCATCACCATACACACAATAGCCCAGAACACAAGGAATTATCTAGAAGCCTACCCTTGCCTCATCTCCCGCTTCTCATTAGTCACCCACTTGCAAGTATTTTACCTAAAATCCTCCTAAACATACTTTCTTCATAGTGATCTATTTCAGACCCACTTCAGTCCTCACCCAAGTTATTAAAACCACTTTTTAATTGGTCTGTCAATTCTTGATTCTCCTCTCACCAGTTCTATCCATCCTTCTAGTAAACACAGATTCTTTCACAAGAATCCCTTCTTTTCGGGAATTCAGCTGGTCCAAAGATATAGGAGACCCAGGACTGGCCAGAGTACCACCTACTCCTAGTCACACGTCTAATTCAGGGATGAACAAACGATCAAAGCTAGACAGGGTCTTCCTAGGATTTTGCTTTCTTACCAAGGCTATCAGGAAAGTTACTTTCTTTTCTGTAAGATTACAAGTAAGGACAATGTAAGCTATACTGCCTGTAGGAGAGAAAAAAAAAGGGACAAAATTTAAAAAGGGTGGGGAGTGGTGGGGAATCTATTGTCACCAAGTCCTAGATCTAGCTCTGCCTAACCACCCTGCTACTGCCTGGCCAATGTATTTCCTTTTGCATTTAAGTCATTTTGAGTTGGGATTTCTGTCATTGTAACCAAGAGTCTTCATTAATAATGCTCTTTATCACCAGTTACTTTCTAAATCATAGATAAAATGCTATATGTCTGCTTTTATTTAGTCAACTAAGTTTTATTAAAGTACACTATATTAAAGACCACCACTACCTTGCCTTTAAGTTTCACATATATAAATGTACTTGTTGCAATTTAAATGTACCATGCCGTTTCCTGCAGCTGTGCCTCTGAATATGATATTTCCCCTGCCTAGAACGTTCCCTTCCTACTTGCTTATCTACAAAATATATAGTAGGGTTGCATTAAAATAAGGCTAGAAAATCAGAGAGGGGCTAAATCATGAAGGGCCTTGAATGCCACATTAAAGTATATACATTTTAACCTGCAGAATGAGGAAACCACTAAAAAATTTTAAGTCAAAGAGTGACATAATCAGATTTGTATCTTAGAAGCCTCACTGTGGATGCAGTGTAAAAGATGGCCTAAAAATAAGGTGATAGTAAAGACAGAAAACAATAGCAGGCTACTGCATGCAATTGTCCAAGCCAGAGACCACGAGGGATGATAAAATGAGTAAACTGGAACTTTTCTGGGGGAAAAAAGTATGCCAACTGCTGTCAATAGCACTCACTAATAAGTCTTTCAAAGTTTTTAAGCTAGTGTTTCTTACAAGATTGTGGACAGAAGGAAAAGTGAGGCCTATAAAACTGCATATCATGATTTTACTGAAGGATCATTAATAACAATACATTAAAAACAACCTAAGTGCTGAACAATAAAATGATTTAAAATATAGCATATATCATACAATAAAATTGAATGATAAAGGTTTTTAAAAATTTATTTGAGAGAGACAGAGAGAGAGCACAAGTGGGGGAGGAGCAGAGGGAGAACAAGCAGCAGACTCCTGGCCTACCAGGGAGCCAGATGCAGGTCTTGATTCCAGGGCCTCGGGACCATGATACAAGCCAAAGGCAGCCGCTTAAACAACTGAGCCACCCAGCGGCCCCAACTGGATATTTAGAAACAAAATTTTTTAAGAATTTCAAAAAAAATGGGAAAAATAATACTTATAAAAGTATTAAGCAAAACCCTACAATATATAAAATAGGATTCTAATTATGTTAAATAATGATCAGAAGGATTTTTTTTTTATTTATTTATTTTTTTTAGCAACAACAGATTTGTTAACTCAGTGGCAGGATTATGGGTACTTTGTTCTCTCCTTCCAATATGCACATACATACTTTTTTCTGAGTAAGACTACCACTTAGTCATGATTCTTATTTGCTAAACTCAATCACTACTTTAGAGGTAAGAAAAATAAGCTCCATGGAGGTTAAATGACAAAAGTTCACATTCTACTAAGTAATAAAATTTATTTTTTTTAAAGATTTTATTTATCTCAGAGAGAGAGAGAACACAAGCAGGGAGGAGGAGCAGAGTGAGAGGGAGAAGTAGATCCCCTGCTGAACAGGGAGCCAGACAAGGGGCCCCATCCCAGGACCCCAGGACCACAACCCCCGCCGAAGGCAGAGGCCCAACCAAATGAGCCACTTAGGTGCCCCAGTAATAAAATTTAGGACCAAAATTTGAACACTGCCTAGGTGAAGATTCACTATTAAGAAGCAAGCCTATGAAGCCAAAGGCATTTAGCAGCTCCATACCCACAGCTCCAGGAACTAGAACAGCTGGGCACTGAATGCAGAGCAAAGCAACTGAGACTTGAAACTTGCTGGGCTATAACTGCCTCCCAATTCATACCTCAAAAGCTATCAAATAGCTACTGGCGAGCAGAATACAAGAAGGGGTAATTTCAGATGCTTGTTTTTATAACTTTGTTTTCATATAAATACTCCTTTAAAGAACAGAAAAGGAAACAACAGACTGAATTGGAGAAAGAAGGTCTCAGAGAAAGGTTTAAAGACACTGATGTTCTAGAGTTCTGCTTACTTTGCTTTTTAAAACATAAGTGAATGCTTTATTACTTAAGATTATTATTTCCTTGAATTGGGATCTCTAAAGCCTTGTTACAATCCCAATAAACTCAAGCTTTGTTTGCTACAATCCTAAAGAAACTCAAATTGCCAAAGCAGGATAACTATCAAAAAAGTCACTTGGCAACTAACAAAAGAGAATTTGAATATAGTATCGTGAAATAAAAGGCTTCAATAGATGGCTACTAGGGAGAAGAAAGATGATTATCAAAAACAATTTTAAAAGCCTGAGCTATCTGTATATATTTTTTAACATTACAAATCAAGAAACAGGTTTACTTAGATGCCATTCAAATTATAGTATTGTCTAAAAAAATCAAAACATCTAAAACGTTTCTAAGGTGGTAGACCGAAGACTATTAGAAAATACGGTTAGGTATAGCTCTTAACTGTTTCACACACAAAAATTTATCTTTTTAAAAATAATTACAGTATATATTATATCGCAAATAATGGTTATGTTTAACTAGTTCTAATCTGTCTGTGTGACCAACTATATCAAATTTTAATTTCATTGTTCTTTATGAATTTTAAAATGTTCCTTATGTAAGTAAATTTAGACAGTCTGCAGAAACCAATGTAAAAGCACCATCCAGTGGTAAAAGATGAAAATTACAATTTATACAATGATCATACAGCAAAAGTAGTTAAATTTGTGACCCTGAATTACCAGGAAAGAAAAAACAAATAAGCCATATGATACTGATGGTGTCTGCTATTTGTTACCATTTTCCCAATTAAATCTTATCCTTACTATCTTAAGTTTGACATTTTTTTCTTTTTCTGCCTTGCATACCCATTATTCAAATCCTTGACTGAATTAGGAGTATTTCAAGACTCATCCAAAGCTTTTACTGAACCAATGGTTAGAAAATTATTTATTTTTATCTTTAATTTTTTTTTGAAGATTTTATTAATTTTTATTTGAAAGAGAGAGGGAGTGCACGCGCGAGCAAGAGTACATGAAGGTGGTGGAGGGGAGACGGAAAAGCAGACTCCCAGGACCCTGAGATCATGACCTCAGCCAAAGTCAGATGCTTACCGACTGTACCACCCAGGCACCCCTAGAAAATGATTTATAAAGAACAGAAATAATGTTGTATAAGGGGATGAATTTCCAGTGGGATTCCAGTCAGCAAAAGCCATAGGATAACAAAAAAGGAGAGGCATCCTATGTGAGTTGTTTTTTTTAAGTGGTAATTTAGTAGACAATTATGAAAGGTCAGGTAAAGAGTCACAACTGGTTAGTTCACAGAAAATTCAAAATTTCTCCAGAGTATGAATCTTTAATGTCACCAAAATTATTCCATTTGGAAGAACAAACCTAATAAATGTTTTCCCAATAACCTGTTCCCCTCCTACCAGAATACAGATGGATAAAATTTTTAAGCTTTCAGCTTAAATAGCATTCTAGTCATCTTCTCTTCTTTAAAAAACAAAAAAAGTTTAATAAATTGTAACAAAACCCACTAAGGGTGATTTTTTTGTTGTTGTAAAACAACTTTGCATCAAGTCTATTTAATATCAAATGATATTACCATTTAGGATTAAAAATATTTAACAAGAAGTACAGCAAGTTGAAACCTGATGATGGTAAAGAAGCCAATTACTGAGCCAGACGTTTTTCCTTTCTACACAACCTTTCAATATGTTTTAATTTCAAATAAGAAGCCTAGCAAACAACGCCAATGGTATCAAACTAGCTTATATTGTCTTCACAAGTGCCTCCAGTCTAACACCCCTAGATTTTATGAGATTTTTAAACTACTTTCACTAAAAACATAGGAATCACTATGTAATTGAGGTTCCCCAGTGATACTGAATGGCTGATGTTTACAGAGTGCACCACAAACATATTACACATAAGAAAATGAGCTATGAGCAAGGTGACGCATACAACTTAGTAAGACAAGAATGAAAACATCTAGTAATTTACTAGTTTAAAAAAAAACAAAGAGAAAAAACTAACCGCAGTACCATAATATTCAACTGTTTCACATTCTCTTCTCCAAACTACAACACAGAGATCACAGAAATAAATCTTCAATTAGATTTTTAAGCACCTCCACTAAAAATCTATTTGAATTAAATTGTTACAATTAAGTTTTCCAGGAATACAGGGACCACCACACATAAACAAAATGTCTACAACAAAGGATTTTGGCTCTCAGGAAGGATTCGCATATAGTTATGTAGAATGGAGAAAAGCTATGCTTAATTTACGAGGAGGCGTAAATACCAACAAACTAATGAATTACAAGAGCTGCCTATATTATCGCAGAGAGACTACTGGAAAATAACCTACCATAATAGGAATTCCCATACTATTTTCCTCTGGTAGAAGCAGTAGTTGTATTGTTTCAATTTCAATCTCAGGCCTGTAGCAGAAAACAGATATCAAATGCAAGAATATGCTGACCCTAGAAATGAAGAGCTAGGTTACAAAAATAACTAGCACCTTAACAAAGCACTGAATTATTAGGTAATATTCAAAATCTTACTAATTCAGAAGTTTTATCCTTCTGTTAAGAAAGAAAATTACTAATCTGTGTAACAAGGCAGAGTTTTTATAAAGCTGTTCTTTAAACATGAACCAATCAGAAGAGACTCAAAAAGTGAAGTCTGAGTCAAAACTGTCTGCAATAAGACATTTCATTATTCAAACAAAAACAAAAACCCAAAAAACAAAACCAAGAAACTGTTCGAATATAAAGAAACTGTTCGAATATATTCACTATAATATAATCAAATGCTTCCAAGGGGATGTGTCTATAAAGCATAAAATATTCAACTACATAATTTCTGAATATTTAAAACATGTTCATTTCAGAAATGTATAAATTTAAGAAATCACAATATCTCCCAAATATAACACTGATAATTATTTTCTGTAAATGTACTTTTTAAAAAACTGTGATAATACACTATTTTGTAACTTACTTCTCCCCATCCCCCTCACTTAACTAATGTAGACCTTTAACCATCTCCTTAAATATTCCTCTATTACACTTTCAATAACTATGTAACATTAAATTAGAAAGTATCATCTTATTGTATTTAACCAATTTTCCTAAGATTGAAAATCTGGGTTGCTTCTATTTTTTTACACTCTTATATAATAATTTTTCCAGGATAATATCCCAATTATTTTAGTAAAATGGCTTATCTTCAAATAAATAAAATTAGGCCTAAAATATTATGGAGCCATCATTCTCAGGTACCATAACCCAGACAGAATAAATGTCAGAATTAAATTCCCTATATAAAAGTATATTGTCAAATACATTTCTTATTAGGTCTGAGTTATCAGTTTTTAATCATCTTTGTCATAGTGATTTCCACTATGTTCTAATGTCTTTTGATAAGTTAAAGAAGATAGAAACCAGCCTATATACTCTGGTAGAAGAGTTCTAAATGAATTAAAATGTTTTTTTCTTCTCTTGTCAAAACTATGAATTAACCTTGTCAGAACAATAGTAAAGGGGCCTTATGTTTAGTATGTCTTTTACAGTATTAACGTAACAGACATAGTAATATTATTAATTGGCCATTTGGTGGCAGTAAATACAAAGAAAGACACTTCTATCTACAACTAACACAAAGGTAGTTTTCTCTGAGTCATGTATTTTAAACAAGAATTTCAAATGAAAAAACTGGTGCTTTAAAGGTTTTAATGTTGTATTTTAATCTTGTTAACAGTCAAGCCCAAAACAATACCATAATCAAATTCGTGAATAACTGATTAAAAATAGTCTTGTTACTATATATTTACCAATACAATTTAATTGCCTCAAAAACTGCCAACTTCTTGATGCTTCTCAAACATGTGATTACAATAACTTTCCTCTGTACTAAAATCAACATTTCATGAAAAAATTACATTTTCTAACTGTAAGCAAATCCAGCTAGTTTAGCCTCCCCCTACCACAAATACTTATTTAATAATTATTTGTTAATAACTATTTATGTGCTAAGTGCAAGGAATATAACAGTGAACAAGAGAAACAGTTTCTGACTTCATGAAGCTTACACAAAGTCCCTCACAGATTCCTTTTCCCAGACTTGCAATATAGAGTAGTGAAAGACCAGCTTGAGAGCCTAAGTATTACACAAATATATATAATACAAAAATATTAGTTTCCTTCCACATATAATTTACAATAAAAAATTACACAAAAAATTGGAGTAGGAAATGCAAGAATTTTTTTTGTATTATGATTTCCTTAATGTCTTTCTTCTTTTAAAATATCAAGTTATTTCAAAACGAAATCTACAAGACACCAAGTGACTGAAAAAATGTCACATCAAAATGAACAATGTACAGAACGTATTTTCACATAAAATTATCACATATAAAAGCATGTCAAACTTCTTAGTAAGTTACAGTAATCACTGCCAAATGTCTTATAGTCCAAGATACCAAGAAGCATACTTCTTGGTAAGAAGTAAGATTACAAGTAATCTTGGTAAGCTAAGATTACAAGTAGATTCCAACTGAGATTAAATTTGTGCATATATTGACAGACCCACCACAGAATTAAACACATCTGAATGTTGTAAAGACCCTGTCTTCCACAGAGAGAGTATCTCCTTCAATGGCAGTGGTTGTATCCCATTTACATCAGTATTTCCAGGCTCCATGCTTATAAGCACACAACAGTGATGAACAATTTCTCATGCACGAACATTTCTCACATTGATAATTCGACAGAAAAAATTAATACTGGCAATTTCACATAGTCCAACCTAACACCAATTATTCACAACATTAGTTCCTTGAGGGCAGGCACCAGTTCTCATTTCCCCCCAAATGCTCATCTTTTATTAAGAGAGAAAGATAAGTAAAAAGTAAACAGCAAAGCAATGCATTAAGTTCTTTGAGGGAAGTTCATGTGTGGGGGGCACAGACATGGTGCACTAGTCAAGGAATGATATCAGGAAAACTGGAAGCCATCTGGAAAATAAATTCTTAGGATTCCTTTGCTAAGTGATCACTATACTGAAATGTTTGTGTTAAAAGAACTATAAAAGTACTCAGAAACCACTGACTGATTTCTCCCTAAGGCGAAACAAGGCAGGGATGTCTGCTCTCACCAAGTCTGATATTCAATATCATATTGGAAGTCCTAGCCACTGCAATAGGGCTACAAGAAGAAATAAAAGGCATAGAATTTAGAAAGAAAGAAAACTGCCTATGTTAGCACACAACACGATTATCTATGTGGAAAATGCCATGGAATCTCTGAAAACATTTTCATATCTAGTAAGGTTTAGCAAAGTCGTGGAATACAATTATATTTGCACATACTAGCAATGAACTCAAAGAATTTAAAAGCATGGCATTTAGGGGCGCCTGGGCAGCTCAGTCATTAAGAGTCTGCCTTCAGCTTGGGTCGTGATCCCAGGGTCCTGGGATCGAGCCCCGCATCGGGCTCCCTGCTCCACAGGAAGCCTGCTTCTCCCACTCCCACTCCCCCTGCTTGTGTTCCCTCTCTCGCTGTCTCTCTTTGTCAAATAAATAAAAATCTTAAAAAAAAACCAAAACACCATAGCATTTGTAGCAGCACCCCAAAACCTAAGGCATAAATTTAACAAAATATATGCAGAATCTGTATGCTAAAAACTAAAACAATGCTGAAGGAAATCAAAGACCTAAATAAATGAAGAAAGATACCACGTTCATGGATTGAAAGATTCAATACTGTTAAGATGTCAATTTTTCCACGTTAAAACTACAGATTCAATGCAATCCCAAAGAACCTTTGGTATTTATAGAAATTAATAAACTGACTCAAAAATTTATGTGGAAAGGCAAAATTTATATAGAAGACCAAAGCAGTATTTAAAAAGAAGAATAAAGTTGGAGGAGTCATACTCCTAGAAAGCTACAATAATCAAGACAGTGTGATACTGCAAGAGAGACACAGAATCTGATGAAATGGAACAGAAGAGTCCAGAAATAGATGCACACATATATGGTCAAGTGATTTTTGACTAAGGCACAAAAGCAAGTCAACAGAGAAAAAATAATCTTCCCCAAAAAATGGTCTGGAACAACTGGAGAAGCCACTGGCAAGGGAAAAAAAAAACACACCTCCAGCTAATATCGAACACAATAAATGACTGAAAATGGGTCACAGATATAAACATACAATCTGAAACTATAAAATTTCTAGGAAAAAGACACAGGATGAAATCTTTGTGGCTTGGAATAGGCAAAGATGTCTTAAAGACAATATCAAAAGTACAATCCAGCGATATAAATATTGATTTATTAAAATTCATCAAAATAAAGAATTTCTGCTCTTTGAAAAAGATCATTAAAAGAATGAAATTTACAAGCCACAGAATGAGAAAATCCTCACAAATCAGATGTATAACAAAGGATTTATATTCAAAATAAAGAACTCATATAACATAGTAACAGAAAAGCCCAATTTTTAAAATGGGCAAAAGATGTAAACAGTTTGACACTTCACAAAAGACAATACACAGACATTAATCACTAAGAAAATGCAAATTAAAGCACAATGAGATCCTATTACACACCTAGTAGAATGACTTTTAAAAGAAATGACAATACTGAATGCTGGAGAGAATGCAGAGCAATTACAATTCTCATACATTACTGGTGGGAATGCAAAATAGTACAGCCAGTTTGGAAGACGATTTGGCAGCTGCTTATAATCATACATATAGTTAACATAATTCAACAATTCTATTCCTAGGTATGAATCCAGTAAAATAAAAATTTATGCTCAGAAAAAATCTTGTACATGAACATTTATATTGGCTTTATTCATAACCTCCAAAACTTGGAAATAACCCAAACATTCCTCAACTAGAGAATGGATAAATAAGCTGTGGTAAATTCATATACTAGAAAATGATTCAGTAATTAAAAAAAGAAGCAATCAATGACTTAAACACACCTACAACATGGGTAAATCTTACATGCATTATGCTAAGTGAAACGCTGTATGCTCAATGATTCAATTTCTTACGACCCTCTCCAAAAGGCAAAACCTTAAGGACAGAGAAGAGATAAGTGGTTGCCAGGACCCGGGAACCTCAGGAGGGGATGAATACAAAAGGGCACAAATCAATTTTTAGGGATAATGGAAGTGTTTTATATCTGGATTCTGGTAGTCATTAAATGCATTTGTAAGATATCACAAAACTGTACACCAAAAAGGATAAATTTTATTATAGCAAAATTACACTTTTTAAAATTTTATTTGAGAGACAGAGCGCGTGTGAGCTTTAAGATTTTAATTCATTTATTTGAGAGAGTGCACATGCACCTAAAGCAACGAGCTGGGGAGAGTGGCAGAGGACAAGGGACAAGCAAGACTCCCTGCTTGAGCCCAGGACCATGGGATCATGACCTAAGATGAAGGCAGATGCTTAACCGACCGAGCCACCCAGGCACCCTGCTAAATTACACCTTAATAAACACAGAGAAAAAGTATAAAAGTACTAGAAAAAGCCACACAACAGTTTTATTAAAATAATCTAATAGGGAAGACACAAAAATTTAGAAAGCCATACAAAATTCATAAATCTATTTAAAAACATTAAATTTCTACACTGAAAAAGATATAACCACAAAGTAAAACAAATGATAAACATAAGAAAAAGAAATAACCATTCCACTAAAAAATAGGCAAAGAATAGAAACAACCAATTCATAGAAAAGGAAGCAAAAATGTGTAAACATATACAGATGCTCAACTTTGTAAGAGAAATTCGTATTAAAACTACATGTATAAACCACTGTTCATCTCTCAAACTGGCAAAGATCAAGAAGTCTGAAACTATTTGGGTTCTAGACTGAAATAATATATTAATATAATCTCTGTGGGAGAGCAATTTGTCAATATCTAACCAAACTGTGAATGCATATTCTACAGACAGATCCCGGATTATGTATTTCCATATTTTTAAATGAAAAAAGCAGGTTACCTTTAGACTCTTACCTTGGAGTCTATTCAGTGCAGACTGTATATAGAGAAAAATATATATTTGCTTTTATTTGCACATAGAAACAGGAAAGGTACAGAGGAAAACATGGTTATTCATCTGGAGTGGGTTGCACAAGTTTTTACTCATCGGACTCCAAGTGGGAGAAAGATTTCTCAAGTATAGCTCTATTGGTTTTGAGTATTAAATCATGTAAAGGTTGGAAAAGAAAGGGGGAGGAGGAAGACAAATTTACCTTTTAGTTGATATATTTGCACATGAACAAAGCAATATATGTAAAGTGTTAATAAAAACTTTGTCTTGTCTTTGTACTGGATACCTGAGAGCTTCTAAAACCTACCAATTTCCTGAGTGATACAAATGTCTTAGTTATTCACAGTGAGCCCCTAGGACCATATCTGGGTTAATGCTAATGAGGCAACTCATGGTAGTCCCCTAGATTGTTACAGATTGAGGTTGGCCATGCTGGAAAGAACAATCATGTGATAAGAGGGTTGAGGCTGTAAGCCATGTTCTATTAACCTGACCATCTGACCCCTAGGGAGAGGAACAGGGCTAAAGATTGAATTTAATCATATAACCAATGATTCAACCTATCATACCTATAAATTAAATCCTTGATAAAAAGTCTTGACACTGAAGTTCAGTTGAGCATCAACATGCTAGGAGGGTGACATGTCCTGAGGACAAAGAAACTTTTGAGTTTGGGGCCCTCTCAGACCTCATCTTATGTGTCTCCCTTTTACAGGTTCAGATCTCTATAAGAAAACTGTAAAATATGTATAGCACTTTCCTGAATTCTGGATCATATGGTTCTTATCCTTTCTTTTATTTATGTAGTGTATCACACTGATTGATTTATGGATGTTGAACCAAACTTACAGCCCAGGAATAAATCCTACTTGGTCATGGTGAATAATCCTTTTAGTGTACTGCTGGATCCTACTGGCTAGTATTTTGGTGAGAATTTTTACATCCATGTTCATCAGGGATATTGCTCTGTAATCCTCCTTTTTGGTGGGGGTCTTTGTCCAGTTTTGGAATCAAGGAAATGCTGATCTCATAGAGTTTGGAAGTTTTCCTTCCATTTCTATTTTTTGAAACAGCTTCAGAAGAACAGATAATATTTCTTCTTTACATAATTGGTAGAATTCCCCTGGGAAGCCATCTGGCCTTGGGCTCTTGTTTGTTGGGAAATTTTTGATTACTGCTTCAACTTCCTTGCTGGTTATGGGGCTGTTCAGGTTTTCTATTTCTTCCTGGTTCAGTTTTGGTAGTTTACACGTTTCTAGGAGTGCATCTATTTCTTCCAGATTGCCTAATTTGCTGGCATATAGAAGTTCATAATACGTTCTTTTTTTTTTTTTTTTAAGACTTTATTTATTTATTTATTTAACAGAGAGAGAGAGAGAGAGAGAGAGACAGACAGCCAGCGAGAGAGGGAACACAAGCAGGGGTGGGAGAGGGAGAAGCAGGCTCCCAGCGGAGGAGCCTGACGCGGGGCTTGATCCCAGAACTCTGGGATCACGCCCTGAGCCAAAGGCAGACGCTTAACGACTGAGCCACCCAGGCACCCCTCATAATACGTTCTTATAATTTTATTTCTTCAGTGTTGGTTGTGATCTCTCCTCTTTCATTCATGATTTATTTATTTGGGTCCTTTCTCTTTCCTTTGGATAAGTCTGGCCAGGGGTTTATCAATCTTACTCTTTCAAAGAACCAGCTCCTAGTTTTGCTGATCTGTTCTACTGTTCTTTTGGTTTCTTATTTCATTGATTTCTGCTCTAATCTTTATTATTTCTCTACTCCTGCTGGGTTTAGGCTTTATGTGCTGTTTTTTCTCCAGCTCCTTTAGGTGTAGGGTTAGGCTGTGTATTTGAGACCTTTTCTGTTTCTTGAGAAAGGCCTGTACTGCTATATACTTCCCTCTTAGGACCGCTTTTGCTGCAACCCAAAGATTTTGAACAGCTGTGTTTTCATTTTCATTTGTTTCCATGAGTTTTTTTAATTCTTTAATTTCCTGGTTGACCCATTCATTCTTCGGTAGGATGCTCTTTAGCCTCTATTGAGGTCTTTCCAAATTTCCTCTTGTGATTGAGTTCAAGTTTCAAAGCATTGTGGTCTAAAAATATGCAGGGAGGGGCGCCTGGGTGGCACAGCGGTTAAGCGTCTGCCTTTGGCTCAGGGTGTGATCCCGGCGTTATGGGATCGAGCCCCACGTCAGGCTCCTCTGCTGTGAGCCTGCTTCTTCCTCTCCCACTCCCCCTGCTTGTGTTCCCTCTCTCGCTGGCTGTCTCTATCTCTGTCAAATAAATAAATAAATAAATAAATAAATAAATAAATAAATAAAATCTTAAAAAAAAAAAATAAAAATATGCAGGGAATGATCCCAATCTTTTGGTACTGAGACCTGATTTGTGACCCAGGATGTGATCTATTCTGAAGAATGTTCCAGATGCACTAGAGAAAAAAGTGTATTCTGTTGCTTTAGGATGGAATGTTCTGAATATATCTGTGAAGTCCATCTGGTCCAGTGTGTCATTCAAAGCCCTTGTTTCCTTGCTGCTCTTCTGCTTAGATGATCTGTCCATTGCAGTGAGGAGGGTATTAAGTCCCCTACTATTATTATATTATTGTTGATGTGTTTCTTTGATTTTGTTATTAACTGGCTTATATAACTGGCTGCTCCCATGTTAGGAGCATAAATATTTATAATTGCTAGACCTTCTTGTTGGATAGACCCTTTACATTATGATAGAGTGTCCTTCCCTTATCTCTTATTAGTCTTTGGTTTAAAATCTAATTTGTCTGATATAAGGATTGCCACCCCAGCTTTCTTTTGATATCCATTAGCATGATAAATGGTTACCCACCCCCTCACTTTCAATCTGGAGGTGTCTTTGGGTGTAAAATGAGCCTCTTGCAGATAGCATATCAATGGACTTTGCTTTTTTATCCAATCTGATAACCCTGTGTCTTTTGATTGGGGCATTTAGCCCATTTACATTCAGAGTAACTACTGAAAGATATAAATTTAGTCCCATTGTACTGCCTGTAAAGTTACTGTGTATTGTCTCTGTTCCTTCCTGGTCTACATTACTTTTGGGCTCTCTCTTTGCTTAGAAGACCCCTGTCAGTATTTCCCATAGTGTTGATTTGGTTATAAAAATTATTTTAGTTTCTGTTTGTCCTGGAAGCTCTTTATCACTCCTTCTATTCTGAATGACATCCGAGCTGGATAAAGTGTTCTTGACTGCGTATTTTTCTCATTTAGCACCCTGAATATATCATGCCAGTCCTTTCCAGCCTGCCAGGTCTCTGTGGATAGGTCTCCTGCCAATCTAATGTTTCTACCCTTGTAGTAACGTTAGACACCTCTTGTCCCAAGCTTCTTTCAGGATTTTCTCTTTGTCTCTGAGATTTGCAGGTTTCAGTATTATATATGCTGGGGTGTTTCCCCCCCCCTTTTTTTTTTAATTTTGGGGGGGGTTCTTTGGCCTCCTAGATTTCGATGACTGTTTCTTTCCCCAGATTAGTAAAGTTCTCCACTATAATTTACTCCAATATACCTTCCACCCCTCTCTCTCTTAACTCTTCTGGGATCCCAATTATTCTAATATTGTTCTGCTTTATGGTATCACTTATCTCTCGAATTCTCCCCTTGTGATCCAGTAGTTGTTTATCTCTTTTTCTCAGCTTCCTTATTCTCCATCATTTGGTCTTCTATATCACTAATTCTCTCTTCTGCCTCATTTATCCTAGCAGTTAGAGCCCCCAGTTTTGATTGCATCTCATTAATAGCCTTTTTGATTTTGACTTGGTTAGATTTTAGTCCTTTTATTTTTCCACAAAGGGATTCTCTAGTGTCTTCTACGCTTTTTTCATGCCCAGCTAGTATCTTTATAATTGTTATTCTGAACTCTAGTTTCAACATCTTACTTATGTCCATACTAATTAGGTCCCTGGCAGTCAGTACTGCCTATTGTTCTCTTTCTTGAGGTGAGTTTTTCCATCGAGTCATTCTTGCAGAAAGTGGCTGCTTTTCTATTTGTAGAGTTGCAGCTATTCTCTTCTTAGCTATCCTGTTGAGTTCACAGGTGTTCAGAATGATTTGATAGCTATCTAGCTGAATTCCTGGGACCAGACGAAACTAAGGTCTCCTACTTCTCCACCATCTTGGACTCCCAACATGCTTTCATGGTAAAATCACTCAACAAACTAAAAGGGAGCTTCCCTGACATAATAAAGGGTGCTTACAAAAAACCCACAGCTAACATCATAGTTAATGCTGAAAGACTCAAAGCTTTCCTCCTAAGATCAGGAAAAAGACAAGGGACACCCACTTTTGCCACTTACATTTAACAGTGTTCTGGAAGGCAAGAAAAAGTAATAAAAGGCATCCAAATTAAAAAGGAAGAAGTAAAGCTATCTCTTACTTGATATGATCTTATATATAGAAAATCCTAAAGAATCTAAAAAAAAAAAAAAAGGCCTGTCAAAACTGATGAACAAATTCAGCAAAGTTACAGAATATAAGATCAACTCACAAAATCAGTTCTTTCCATACACTAGCAATTAACAATCCAAAATTAAAAAACATAATTCCACTTACAATAGCATCAAAAAGAATAAAATACTTTGGAATAAATTTAACCAAGGAGGTGCATGCAAGATTTATACATAGAAAACTATAAAACAGTGCTGAAAGAATAAAGAAATCTTAAATGGGAATTCTTCCTGTGTTTATGGATTGGAAGACTTAATATTGTTAAGATGGAAATATTCCCCAAAGTGATCTACAGATTCAATGCCATTACCATCAAAATCACAACAGCCTTTTTTGGGGGCAGAAATGGAAACGTTGATCTTAAAATTCATATGGAAATAAAAGGGACCCAAAATAGTGCAAACATTCCTGTTAAACAAGAACACAGAAAACTCACACTTCATAGTTTCTTTTCTTTTTTTTTTTTTTAAGATTTTATTTATTTATTTATTTGACAGAGAGAGAGACAGCCAGCGAGAGAGGGAACACAAGCAGGGGGAGTGGGAGAGGAAGTAGCAAGCTCCCAGTGGAGGAGCCTGATGTGGGACTCGATCCCAGAATGCTGGGATCACGCCCTGAGCCGACGGCAGATGCTTAATGACTGAGCCACCCAGGTGTCCCCACACTTCATAGTTTCAAATCTTATTACAAAGCTACAGTAATCAAAACAGTGTGGTACTAACATAAGGACAGATAGATACATAGGTCAACAGACTATAATTCAGAGTCTGAAAATAAACCCATATATCTGTGGTCAATTAGTTTGGATAAGGGTGCTAAGACTACTCAATGGGAAAGAATAGTTTCTTCAAAACTCAGTGCTAGGACAACTGGATATCTACTTGCAAAAGAATGAAACTGGAACCTCACCTCATGACATTCAAAAAAGATCAAAGACCTAAATGTAAGAGCTAACGCTGTAAAACTGAGAAAAAATTTCATTTTTAAAAAATTTTTATTTATTTAAATTCTAGTTAGTTAACATACAGGGCAATATTCGGGTTTTAAGGGTAGAATTCAGTGATTCATCACTTACATACAACACTCAGTACTCATTACAAATGCCCTCCTGAATAACCATCACCCATCTAGCCCATTTCCCACCCACAACCCACCATCAACCTTCCGTTTGTTCCCTATCATTAAGAGTCTCTTATGGTTTGTTTCCCTCTCTCTCATTTTATTGTATTCTCCCCTCTCCATATGTTCATCTGCTTTCTAAATTCCACATGAGTGAGATCATATAGTATTTGTCTTTCTCCGGCTTATTTCACTCAGCAATAATACACTCTAGCTCCATCCACATCACTTCAAATGGCAAGATTTCATTCTTTTTGATGGCTGAGTAATATTCGTGTGTGTGTGTGTGTGTGTGTGTGTGTGTGTGTGTGTGTGTAAACACTTCTTTATCCATTCATCTCTCTTTATAGTTTGGCTATTGTTGATAATGCTACTATAAACATCAGGGTGCATGTACCCCTTTGAATCTGTTTTTTGTTTGTTTGTTTGTTTTTAATCCTTTGGGTAAATACCTAGGAGTACAATTGCTGGATCATAGGGTAGTTCTATTTTCAATTTTTTAAGAACCTACATACTGTTCTCCAGTGCGGCTGCACCAGTTTGCATTCCCATCAACAGTGCAAGAGAGTTCCTTTCTCTGCATCCTCACCAACACCTGTTGTGTCTTGTATTAATTGTAGCCACTGTGACTCATGGGAACTGGTATCTCACTGTGGTTTTGATTTGCATTTCCCTGCTGATGAGTGATGTTGAGCATCTTTTCATGTATCTGTTAGCCATCTGAATATCTTCTTTGGAAAAGTGTCTTTTCATGTCTTCTCCCCCATTTCTTAACTGGATTGTTTTCTGGGTGTTGAGTTTGATAAGTTCTTTATAGATTTTGGATACTAACCCTTTATCAGATATGTCATTTGCAAATCCGTAGGCTGCCTTTTAGTTTTGTTGACTGTTTCCTTCGCTGTGCAGAAGCTTTTTATCTTGATGAAGTCCCAATAGTTCATTTTTGCCTTTGTTTTCCTTGCCTCCGGTGACATGTCTAGTAAGAGGCTGCTACAGCCAAGGTCAAAGAGGTTGCTGCCTTTGTTCTCCTCTAGGATTCTGATGGTTTCCTATTTCACATTTAGGTCTTTCATCCATTTTGAATTTATTTTTGTGTATGGTATAAGAAAGTGGTCCGGTTTCATTCTTCTGCATGTTGCTGTCCAGCAACCATTTGCTGAGGAGACTGCCTTTTTTCCATTGAGTATTCCTTCCTGCTGCATCAAAGATTAGTTGACCACAGAGCTGTGGGTCGATTTCTGGGCTTTCCATTCTGTTTCATTGATCTATGTGTCTATTTTTGTGCCAGCACCACACTGTCTTGATGACTATAGCTTTGTAATATAACTTGAAATCTGGAATTGTGACACCTCCAGTTTTGCTTTTCTTTTTCAGGATTGCTTTGGATACTTGGGATCTTTTGTGGTTCTACACAAATTTTAGGATTGTTCTAGCTCTGTGACAAATGCTGGTGGTATTTGAATAGCCATTCCATTAAATGTGTAGATTGCTTCTGGCAGTAGAGACATCTTAACCATGTTTGTTCTTCCAATCCATGAGCATGGGATGTTTTTTTTTCATTTCTCTGGGTCCTCTTCAATTTCTTTCATAAGTGTTCTATAGTTTTCAGGGTACAGATCTTTTACCTCTTTGGTTAGGCTTATTCCTTGGTATCTTATGGGTTTTGGTGAAATTGCAAATAGGATTGATTCCCTGATTTTTCTGCTGCTTTGTTACTGGTGTATAGAAATGCAACAGATTTCTGTACATTGATTTTACATCCTGCAACTTTGCTGAATTCATGTTATTAGTTCTAGCAATTTTTTGGTGGAGTCTTTCAGGTCTTCTACAGGGCATCATGTCATCTGCAAACAGTGGAAGTTTTACTTCTTCCTTGCTGATTTGGATGTCGTTTATTTCTTTTTGTTGTCTGATTGCTGAGGCTAAGACTTCCAATACTGTATTAAATAGTAATGGTGAAAATGGACATCACTATCTCGTTCCTGATCATAGGGGAAAGGCTCTGTTTTTCCCCATTGAGGATATTAGCTGTGGGTCTTTCATATATGGACTTTACAATGTTGAGGTACGTTCCATCTATCTCTGGTTTGTTGAGGGTTTTTATCAAGAATGGATGCTGCATTTTGTCAAATATTTTTTCTGCATCTATTGAGAGGATCATATGCTTCTTAGCTTTTCTTTTGTCAATGTGGTGTATCATGTTGATTAATTTGCAAATATTGAACCAGCCCTGCAGCCCAGAAATAAATCCCATTTGATTGTGGTGAATAATTCTTTTAATGTACTGTTGAATTCAATTTGCTACTATCTTGTCGAGAATTTTTTGCATCCATGTTCATCAGGGATATTGGCCTGTAATTCTCCCTTTTAGTGGGGTCTGCCATATAGAAATGACTGTTTCTGGTTTGTCTGGTTTTGGAATCAAGGTAATGTTGGCCTCGTGGGAGTATGGAAGTTTTCCTTCCATTTCTAGCTTTTGGAACAGTTTGAGAAGAATAAGTATTACATCTTCTTTAAATGTCTGGTAAAATTCCCCTGGTAAGCCACCTGGCCCTGGACTTTGGTTTGTTGGGAGATTTTTGATTCAATTTCTTTGCTGGTTATGGGTCTGTTCAAATTTTCTATTTCTTCCTCTGTTTCAGTTTTGGTAGTTTGTATGTTTCTAGGAATCTGCCCATTTCCTCCAGACTGCCCAGTTTATTAGCATATAATTTTTCATAATATTCTCTTAGATTGTATTTCTGTAATGTTTCTTGCTTCATTGATCTGTTCTACTGTTTTGTTTGTTTCTATATCATTTATTTCTGCTTTAGTCTTTATTACTTCCCTTCTGCTGGCTTTAGGCTTTATTTGCTATTCCTTTTCTAGCTCCTTTAGGTCTAAGGTTAGGCTGTGTATTTGAAACTTTTCTTGCATCTTGAGGTAGGCCTGTATTGCAATATACCTCCCTCCTAGGACTGCATCCCAAAGGTTTTGGACTGTCGTGTTTTCATTTTCATTGCTTCCATGTACTTTTTAAATTTCTTCTTTAATTTCCCGGTTAACCCATTCATTCTTTTTGTAGAATGTTCTGTAACCTCCATGTATTTGTAGTCTTTCCAAACTTTTTCTAGTGGTTGACTTCAAGTTTCATAGCATTGTGGTCTGAAAATATGCATGGTATATGATTTCAATCTTTTTGTATTTGTTGAGGGCTGATCTGTGACCCAGTATGTGATCTATTCTGGAGAATATTCCACGCGCACTTAGACAAAATTATAGAGTAAATTTCATCACATTGGATTTGGCAAGGTTTCTTAGATATGACACCAAAAGCATAGGCAACAACCCAAAATTGACAAATTGGACTTTACCAAAATTAAAATTTTTGTGCTTTAAAGAACACTATTTTAAAAAGTAGGAAAATGCCCCCCCAAAATTAAAAACTATTTGCAAATTACGAATCTGATAAGAGTCTAGTATCCAGAATATATATAAAGTATTCATACAACTCAACAGCAAAAAGACTAAATGATGGTTTTAATGAGTCATGTTCATATATGTAAAAGCATCTAGCATAAAACACTGTGCTAAATTCAGAAAGGTCATAAAACTGCATATATTCTCTCTTTAGAATTATGTATTATTCATTCCAACAGTTACTGAGTTGTTACTATGTGCTAGGTGCTGCCAACAAAGAAATAGCACAGCATTGTTCTACAGGATTACAGTTTAGTAAAGGAGACAAACACATACCCAATGTGTTTATGATAGAAGGATACACAATCACAACTGAAAAAAGCCCATGCCTATAAAGGGGCACAGAGAAAATGTTTATAATTAATGAAATATGTCATATAATCACAGAGAAAGCACAACTATCCTAATATAGTAGAGTAAGATGAACTGAGTATGTGCACGTGCATGCATACTGTCAGATTATTACTTCTGCCAGGAAGACGTCACAGTTTTTAAACAAAAAGGAGTTTACCAAATGAAGGTAAAACAATATTTTTAATAGGAGAACAGGATGCAGTTAGCCAGGATACAAAACAATAGAAAGTGACACACTATGGATGGAAATATAAACTGATACACCTCAGCAGGGGGCAGCTGACAAAAGCTAGCAAAATTGTAAACGTACATCCCATTGAAAAAGATCTCCAAAACAAATCAGTTGGGGGGTAAAGTACACAACAATCAAGCCCCCTTGTATGTAAAAGAGGGAGGGAAATAAGAACATATTTGTTTATGCCTCCTTGGCTTGTGTACTGCAAAATCTGCATCATCAATACCCACCCCCTTCCATAGTCTACTCTGCATCATGGGGCAGAAGTCTGGAACTACCCTTCCCAGACTCCCTTTCCCCTAAACGATTCAAGGCTAGCATCTGCCAATGAGGAACACTCATACAAGATTTAATGAACAGAAGGAAGAGCTATTATTGTTTGATGGCAACTGTGGGAAAATGCATGGGCAGACAACAGGCATAGGTCTGAGTAGCTGCTGCATAAGAATCATCCACTTTTTTCCAGACTCAGTATTGTACAATGTCAATTTTCCAAATTAAATCCATAATTTCAATGGAATACTAGTTAAACTCAATAATTTTCATGGGAATGTGAAATTTTAAAAAATGTATATAGAAAATCAAAGAGTAAGGAAAAGTCAATTATGGAAAAAAAATTGAATCTCACACCATATACAAAAATAAAATTCCAGGTGGGTCAGAAAACTAAGTGGGTAAAGAAACTGCAAATTTTAAGAAGAAACTGAATACTTTTAGAACCTTGATGGGTTTCTTACACAGGAAAGGAAAGAACATAAAATACTGTAAGTATGATTATGACACAATTTTAAAGTCCTGAACAAGATCCCGTAAATAAAGTGAAAACACTAGCAATATACCCAGATGTTTATATAGCAAAACCAATAAAATTCATAGTGAACACACACAAAAACATGACTGTGAGGTAAGAAAAAAACAAAATGGGCAATTCATACAAAAAATTCCAATTGGTCAAAACATGTGAAAATGTATGCAATCACACTAGGAACCTGGGAAATACAAATTAAAACAAGGTATTACTTTCACACACATCAAACTGTAAAAACCAAAGTCAAATTGAAACAACTATTAACAAGTCTGAGGGGCACTTGGGTGGCTCAGCTGATTAAGTGTCTGCCATCAGCTCAGGTCATGATCCCAGAGCCTGCTTCTCCCTCTACACCACCCCTTGCACCTCCCACCCCCAGCTCAGGCTCACTCACTCTCTCTCAAATAAATAAAATCTTTAAAAAAAAATTTTTTTTTTAAAGTTTGAGAGTAAAGAGACAATGTAACTGGTATAACCACTTGGGAGAAAATAAAAATCACAGAGTAAAGGTGAACATGTATATATGCTATGACCAAGTTAAGTCTACTTCTCCACATCAACCTCAGAGAAACTTTGATATGTACACAAGGAGACATACCAGAACATCTACTGCAGAACTATTTGTAATAGCTCAAAACTGTAAACTACCCAACAGCAGCATTAAGGAAAGAAACTGTTTATGTGCATGAGGAATATAGTAATTATAACAAATATATCAACACAGATAAATTGTTTAAACAGTGTTGCAAAAGACACATGCCATTTGAAAGTTTAGAAAACATAAAAATGATAGCATATATTATTTATGGATATATAAACATGTGTTAAAAAAAACTTTCAAGACAATTACCCAAGGAATGGGGCTCCAGCTGTACATATAACTATGTGTATATAAAACTGTTTTTAAAGAGACACAAAGGAAATATGGTAAAGTATTAATATCTGTTTGCTCCTGGTGGTGGGAATTTAGATTTCTAATGAATTTTATTTTATCCTGTGTGTCTGAAAATTACATTCAAATTTTAAAATACTGTCTAATTTTAAAATCTAATTAAAAAACTATCAAGATGTGGTGGCCCAAGGGGGCACCTGCACCCCAATGTTTGTAGTAGTGATGTCCACAATGGCCGAGCTGTGGGGGGAGCCCAGATGTCCATCGACAGATGAATGGATAAAGAACATGTGGCATATATATCCAATGGAATATTGTGCAGTCATCAAGGATCTTGCCATTTGCGGTGACATGGATAGAACTAGAGGGTATTACGCTAAGCGAAATAAGTCAATCAGAGAAAGACAACTGTCATGTGAACTCACTGATGTGTGGAATTTGAGAGGCAGGGCAGGGGATCATGGAGGAAGAGGGGAAAGGATGGGACGGGAGGAGGCCAGAGGGGGAGATAAACCATTGGAGACTCTTGATCTTGGGAAACAAACTGAGGGTTGCTGGAGGGGAGGGGGGGTGGGATGGATGGGGTGGCTGGGTGATGAACACTGGGGAGGGTATGTGTGGTGGTGAGCGCTGTGTATTGTGTAGGACTGATGAATCACAGACCTGTACCCTCGAAACAAATAATACATTATAGGTTAATAATAAAAAATAAATAAACTATCAAGAAAGATCATTCTCACAGATCAATGAAACCAGGAGCTGGTTTGCTGAAAAGACCAACAAAATGGATAGACCATTATCAGCCAGACACATCAAAAAAAGGGGGGGGGTAGGGACTCAAACAAAATCAGAAATGAAACAACTGACACCACAGAAACATAAAGGATTATAAAATAATATTATGAAAAATTACATGCCAACAAACTGGACAACCTGTAAGAAACGGATAAATTCCTAGAAATATATAACTTCCCAAAACTGAATCAAAAAGAAATAGAAAATTTGAAAATCATTAGCAAAGAAATTGAATCACTAAGAAAAAACTCACAACAAACAAAAGTCTAAGACCAGATGGCTTCACAGGTGAATTCTACCAAACATTTAAAGAAGACTCAATAATACTTATCCTTCTCAAACTTTTCCAAAAATAGAAGAGGAAGAAAAGCTTCCAAACTCATTCTGTGAGGACAGCACTACTCTGATACCAAAACCAGATAGACACTACAAAAAAAAAGAGAACTACAGGCCAATATCTCTGATGAACACAGATGCAAAAATCCTCAATAAAATATTAGCAAACTGAACCCCACAATACATTAAAAAAACCATTCACCACAATTAAGTAGGATTTATTCCTGGAATGAGAGGGTGGTTCAATATTCTCAAATCAATCAATGTGATATATCACATCAACAAGAGAAAGGATAAAAACCATATGATCATTTCAACAGATGCAGAGAAAGCATTTGACAAAGTAAAACATCCATTTATGACAGAAACTCTCAACAAAGTAGGTTTACAGGAAACATATCTCAACATAATAAAGGCCATACACAGAAAACCTCACAGCTAACATCATCCTCAATGGTGAAAAACTGAGAGCTTTTCTCCTAAGATGAAGAATAAGACAAGGATGGCCATTCTCATCACTTCTATTCAACGTAATACTGGAAGTTCTAACCACAGCAATCAGACAACAAAAAGAAACTGAAAGCATCCAAATTGGTAAGGAAGAAGTAAAACTTTCACTATTTGCAGATGACAGGATACTATATGTAGAAAACCCTAAATTTTACCAAGAAACTACCAGAACTCATCAATGAACTCAGTAAAGCTGCAGGACACAAAATCAATATACAGAAATCCATTGCATTCTATACACTAACGATGAAGTAGCAGAAAGAGAAAGAAAACAAAACCATTTACGTTTGCACCAATAAAATACCTAGGAATATCCTTATCCAGGGAGGTGAAAGACCTATACTCTGAAAACTATAAAACAATGATGAAAGAAAATTAAGGCAACACAAACAAATGGAAAGATAGTTCATGCTCATGGACTGGAAGAACAAATACTGCTAAAATGTCCATACGACCCAAAGCAATCTACAGATTTAATGCAATGTTGGTAAAAATACCAGCAGCATTTTTCATAGAACTAAAACTAATAATCCTAAAATTTGTATGGAACCACAAAAGACCCCAAATAGTCGAAGAAATCTTGAAAAAGAAGAACAAAGCTAGAGGTGTCACAATACCAGACTTCAAGACAGACTACAAACCTGTAGTAATCAAAACAGTATGTATGGTACTGCACAGAAATAGACATAGATCAATGGAACAAAACAGAAAGCCCAGAAATAAACCCATAATTATAATGGTCAATTCATCTTCAACAAAGAAGACAAGAATATGCAATGTGAAAAAGACAGTCTCTTCAACAAATGGTGCTGAGAAAACTGGAAAGCTACATGTAAAGGAATGAAACTGGACCACTTTCTTACCCTATACAAAAAATAAACTCAAATGGATTAAGGGCCTAAATGTGAGACTTGAAACCAAAAATTCCTAGAAGAAAGCACAGGCAGTAATCTCTCTGACATTGGCCATAGCAATATTGTTTTAGATGTCTCCTGAGGCAAG
The DNA here is from genome assembly GCF_023065955.2 of Ursus arctos. Classification (NCBI taxonomy): domain Eukaryota; kingdom Metazoa; phylum Chordata; class Mammalia; order Carnivora; family Ursidae; genus Ursus; species Ursus arctos. The sequence goes on from NW_026622875.1 coordinate 32,052,602, forward strand.
GGAAACAAAAGCAAAAATAAACTACTGGGACTACATCAAAATAAAAAGCTTCTGCATAGCAAAGGAAACAATCAAAAAAACTAAAAAGTCACCTACTGAATGGGAGAAGATATTTGCAAATGACATATCCAATAAAGAGTTAGTGTCCAAAATATATAAAGAACTGATGTAATCCCACACCAGAAAACCCTAAATAATCCAATTAAAATATGAGCAGAAGACTTGAAAGAAAACATACAGATGGCCAACAGACAAATCAAGAGATACTCAACATCACTCATCATCAGGGAAATGGAAACCAAAACCACAATGAGATATCACCTCACACCTCTCAGAATGGCTAAAATCAAAAACACAAGAAACAAGTGCTGGTGAGGATGTAGAGAAAAAGGAACCCTCATTCACTGCTGATGGGAATGCAAACTGGTACAGCCACTGTGGAAAACAGTATGGAGGTTCCTCAAAAAATTAAAAATAGAACTACCCTATGACCTAGTGATTGCACTACTGGGTATTTGACCCAAAAATACAAAAACACTAATTCAAAGGAATACACATGCACCCCTATGTTTACTGCAGTATTATTTACAATAGCCAAACTATGGAAGCAGCCTACGTGTCCACTAATAGACAAATGAACAAAGAAGATGTGATATATATATGCATAATGGAATAATATTCAGCCATAAAAAGATTGAAATGATGCCACTTGCAACAACATGGATGGATGAGAGAGTATAATGCTAAGTGAAATACATTAGTCAGAGAAAGACAAATACCATATGATTTCACTCATGTGGAATGTAAGAAACAAAGAAAAAACTGAACTGAAATGGGGGCAAGACTGGAAAAGGGTATACTGGTCAGAGAACTACTACATCAATCCAAATAAGATACGACAGCAGCATGAACTAAGACCATGAACATGAAAAGAGAGGAATCTATATTATATATACATACGAATTAGGACCAGAGAGTTCTTCACACAGTTATGAAACACTGGTATTCCTATGGGTCATTTTCTTGGATCTCCTATATTGTTGAAATGTTTGTGCATATACACTAAACCAAAGTAAAAGAAAAAAAAAAAACAACAGTCCCCTGATGTGAGCTTGATTTTTAGACTGTCTTATAAATTTAAGTTCAGTTACACCACTTTCTAGGTTAGGAACCTAGAAGGAACTTAGGCTGCCTTTCTATAAAACTATTTAGTAAAAATCAAAGCCTGAGGAGCCTCGACCCAGAAGCTCTGCGCTTCTATTATTAAATCTGATACACAGTATTATTATCATGTCTGTATCACTAACACAACGTACCAAAGACACATTCTCGTCAACCTACACCAAATTTGTCACTTTCACTATTTGTGTATCACACAAAAGCGGACAGCTTATAAACAAAAATTCATCATCTCAGGGCGCCTGGGTGGCTCAGTCAGTTGGGTGTCTGCCTTTGGCTCAGGTCATGGTCCTAGTGCCCCTGGATCAAGCCCCACATTGGGCTCCCTGCTCGGCAGGGAGTCTGCTTCTCCCTCCCACTCGTGCTCTCTCTCGCTTGCTCATACTCTCAAATAAATAAATAAATAAATAAAATCTTTAAAAAAAATAAAGTTCATCATCTCTAATCATCACTTGAAAATAATTCCACAGACACAGGCTTCAATAGTCATTAACACTGGATCCAAACAGAATTACAGGCAAAAACATTGCAAATTCCAAAAAGACACATAAGAACACTTAAGATTATGAGTTAACCCCATTGAATAGCAATGTCCTGATACATATAATTTGACAGTACCTTTCATCAAAACTAAGACTTCAGATGGTTTCATCTAGTGTATGTGTTTATGCCTATGCCTTCACACACATTCATGAGAATGTACAGACAGAAGACAACACAAACAGACCCAACTCTGATTAAGAAAGAGAATGCAGCCCAGAGGTCCATCAGGTCACCACTCCAATTCCAATCACAAAGCACTGCAGCAAGACCCTAGGACCCTGAAGAAACACCATATGAAATGTACTGCTCTCAATTACCAAAAATATGTTAAGCTCTAGCAGTCATTTATATATCTATGGATATATAGCCATTTATGTATGTGTATAGATATAGATATGGTTTTTTGTTTGTTTAAATGGTAAGGTAATGCAAGTTTTAGGACTGAACTCTAGTTTCTTTCAACGCTGTCTACTTATCAGCGTAAACTGCCTAAGAGAGACTTTACTAAAAAAAAAAGAGAGAGAGAGAGAAGGGAGGAAGGAAGAAAACAATGTACTTTCTTTACCTTCTGCTCTACTTAATGCTTACACAGAGCTGCTTTTCGGTTTGTAATGCCAAGGTCATTGCCCTTCAGAAACTCCACACGCGTCTTCCGCTTGGAAAAGGAAAACCAATTTGTTCCTGTTAACTCTGAAGTACAGAAAAATTGTCATCTTTTGAGAATCATTCATTTTTAGATGCAAAGATGTCGGTATTATAACTTTGGCTGTTTGGCTGATACAGCATTTTCTTCAGTGGTGTGATGGAGATATATCTTTCTGGGTATCACTTAGCATAATCCAGTTAGTTATTTATATTGACTATCATCATTTTTGTGTTTCTTCTCTTTTTAGTCCTTTATAGAACCATTTTCCCTCTTTTGTTCCTGCTCCTAACTTTTGCCCTGCCTTAGTCTTTTATAAGATTAAGTCAGAAGCAACTAAATCTTTGACTTACATACATAAATGACTGCACAGCTACTCAGTCTCTAGCAGTTACATGAAACGGTCAAGTTTTGAGTTAAAACAGATCTAGGATTAGTGACTTGGTGAAGTCTAAAAACTAAAATGACTTGGTAAAGTCATTTAATCTCTTTGAGTCTGAATCCCCTTAACTGTAATAGGAATAATATCACTTACCTCAAATTCATATAAAGCACTCACTACACTTTAAGTACTTAATAAGCATAAATCCCTTCCCCATCTTCTTCCTCTTTCTTTCTTCCACCAATCCCCAGAATAGCTGCTGTGTCTCTTGTCTTTAAGAAACAATACAGAAAAGCAGACATTGGGGGCGCCTAGATGGCTCAGTCAGTTAAGCGCCTGCCTTTGGCTCAGGTCATGATTTCAAGGTCCTGGGATCGAGCCCCACATCGGGCTCCCTGCTCAGTGGGGAGTTTGCTTCTGCTTCTCCCTCGGCCTCTTATCCCCCTCCTTCCCCTGCTAATGCTCTCGCTCTCTCTCTCCCTCTCAAATAAATAAAGTCTTTAAAAAAGGAAATAAAAGAAAGGAAAGTAGACTTCGGGAGGTTAAAAAAAAATCTTTCTAGATCGTATTAAGGTACCTCAGGTAGTAGCCAAAAAGGGGGCAGAAAAGGGGTAAGAAGAGGCCAGGGCTCCGAACACTATTCAACTAAGAGAGCTTTGCCTTTGTCATAAGATTTCAGTATACTACAGGCTGCATGTGGTTAAATGGATCCAGTGGCTTTTAACAAATTAATTCTGAAAAATCACCATTGTTGACAATCCCACCTTTCCCCAATACATACATATACACAAAAACTGCACCTTCAAGGGCCTCCAATGTGGCTCTCTTCCTCTATGGTTAATTTCTTCCCTGTCAGAGGGTTTCCCCAGCACATCTGTCAAAAGCAACCAGTACTGCTCAAGGCCCTGCTCAATCCTTTCTGCTCCCGCAAAAAGGGGAATTTTTTAAAGCTACTAGGGGACTATCTCACATAGGAGAAGGATGGAATAACTAAACCATGGCAAGGAAAGGAATGCAGACGGGCATCAGGAATAACTGGAGCCACACACTCACAAAGCCAAGACACCAGCTTGTCAGATAGTAGGCATCACTCTCTCAGTGTGGTCCAGCTTCCTTCAAAGAACACTGACATGCGCAGCTCTCAAGTACTGCATCTTTCTGTATCTATCACCACAGAAGGATGATTCTCTCTCCTGGATTAAGTTAAAAACTCCCAGGGAATTCTGACTGGCCTATGTGAAGGGAGGTAGGGGGTGACCAAGTAGTGGAGAACTCTGGGAAGTCCCATTAGAACCATGTGATGAGATAGAGAAAGATGGAGAGATAGAACCCAAGACACAAACATGGCAGATAATACAAAACAATGTAACTATGCAGTGGGACAGTAGAAAAAGCAATTTTGGGAATCAAAGAGATCTCGGTTAAAATTCTTTTTTGATCAACTAGCCAGCAATAAACCTGGGCAAGTTATAATCTCTGAATTAGTTTCCTCATCTATAAAATGAGATTAAATTAAGATTTAGGAAAAAATTCACAAAGTTCCTAGTATAATTCCAGTATATAATAAGGCATAAAGACAGAAGTGTTTTATTAGCTAATTCATTAAATCTTACTTTTTTCACCAGTAAAGTTACAAATACTTACCTAAATGCTTACACACTCACTGTATTAAAGTGTTTATGAAACTTCTTGGTATGTAACATGTATTCTTCTGTCATTAAGCATCATAGAAATTCAATCTGTGGGAATCAATCTGATGCTTGATTATCTCCAGGAAGAAGTATTCTATGCCATCTTTAAACTAGGAAAATTCTTCTTTACACTGAGCTGAAATCTCTTCCTGTAGTTTTCACCTACTAGTTCTTAGTCTGACATATGATAAAAGTTCATTCCTACTTCTGCATGGCAGACCTCCAAATATTTGAGGCAGCCATGATGCCCCCTATCTCCCTGCCTAGGATAATTTTCCCAGCTGTACATTCCTATTTGCCTTATTCATTTCATATATTCAATTTAAAGTGTATTTCCCTTCTGAACGTGTACCTATAGCCAGAAATGTGGTAATTCAGGTGCAGAATATTCAGAACTGAGGCCTCCTTGTCATTTTCCTTGTACAAACCACTACACTTCTTTTTGTCACATGTGTTGATAAGCCAACATGTACCCACCACATTCCACCCTCCATCAACAATATGTTATTGGAATTAGTTTTTGGATGGAAAGACATGATCTTACATTTTTCCCTATTCAATTTCCCTTTGATTCAGCTGATCACATCAGCCTATCAAGATCAATCCTCTTAGTTCCTTAATCTGTCATCAAAAATCTTCATTCAGTCAATATTGATGTTCAGCGATATTTCTGGGTCTCTTCCTTCCAAGTTATGGCAGAATTACACTTCCCTACGACCCAACACCCAAATTGGATGTAGTCATATAGCTTGCTTTGATCAATTAAATGTGAGTTGAAGTGATGCGACAGAAGGCTTTGAGGGCTGAGCAGTAATTCATAAATTCCCTTTCTCCTACCACAAATACGAGCAAGGTTTCAGAAGTTAAAAACTCCAGCCTGGGTTCCTGAATGAGGACAACACAAAGCAGAGTACCCTGCTGACCTGATAATGGACATGTACTATAAGCAATAAATAAATCTCTTTATTTTTAAGCTACTAAGATTTGGGCATTATTACTACAGTAAAATCTAGCCCATCCCTGCAAATGCACTATCCCTCCCATATCCATGCTATCAGCAAATCTGAGGAGTATGCCTTAAATCTCTTGTAATCCATTTAAGATAGCAGGCTTCATACACAAAAAGAGTTGGGCTCCAATGAGGCTAATTCTTAATGATTAGTGCCTCACCTCTCCTGAAAACAAGTAACTTTTTAAATAATTTATTCAAGAATCTCACTTGAAAGTCACATCAAGCTCTATAATTTTCCTTGTTCCCCTTAGTGAAAAATGGAGTAAACTTTCTTTATGCACGTCTCTCCCTAACTCCACAAGACCTGAAAACATTAAGTCAGAAAATTCAATTTTCAAATTCTTACAATCTAATGATATAATTCACGTAAGTCAAGAACAAATACTTGCTATTTTAAGACATTATTCATTTATTTGAGAGACAGAGCACAAGTGGGGGGAGGGGCAGAGGAAGAGGGAGAGGGAGCAGCAGACTCCCCACTGAGCAAGGGAGCCCAACATGGGGCTCGATCCAAGGACCCCTGGGATCATGACCTGAGCAGAAGGCAGATGCTTAACTGACTGAGCCACCCAGGTGCTCCAATACTTGCTATTTTTAATCATCTCCTTGGATTTCAACTCCCTCATTCTGTCATCTCTCACTATTTTGCTTTAACCCCAAGACTGACCTTTGATGGACATGGCCATTCAGAGGAATCCTTTCCTTCCAATGTAATATTCATGTCTTCCCACACTGGGCTGTTTTCACTATCCTGTGCTATTCACTCACTGCTTAAAATCTATTCAACATTTACCAAGTACCTAATATGTATTATGCAGCTGCTGAGTCTGGGACATGATCTCTGCTCTCAAGGAACTTTCAGTGAAAAATGTCAACCAAACACTAGAGAAGTGGTTAAGAATCACAATACAAGGTGTCTTGAATATCCTACTTAAATAGCATAATATGGTGCCTAGGAACATAAACTTTGAAATCAGACAATCCTGAATTTAGGTCCTGGTCTCAGCTTCCTCATCTAGAAAACTGGAATAATTAATAGCAAAGGACTGTTTAAAGAATTAAATCAGACAGCATATTAATGGACTTAGATGTATTTAATGCTAATATTACCCTGAAGATAATGGCTAGTAAATGAAAAACTGATACACTGATATTAATCATATTTATATTTTAGAAACATGCTCTGGATCCAGTAGCCAGAATAAATTAAAGGATGAGGCTAAAGTCCAGAAAAACAGTTAAAGCTGTTGCAGGAATCAAAGGTTCAGGTGGACAGAATGAGAGAAAACTCACCAAAAGGTTTTAGTCTTAGCACTGATAATAACTGTATAATCTTGTGCAAGCTAACATCATCTCCAGGCCTCAGGTTCTCTCGTCTAAGATTTTACCTACATGATTAAAATTTCCAGTGTACCACTTGTCTTTAATGACTTCACTTTATATATCTATAATGTCACTTAGAGGCATCTGTTACACGAGTATCTTTAACAACAACAAAAACTCCAAAGAATAATTAGATGCTAATTAGTTACCTTTAAAAGCAAGCAGAAAAACACAAAAGGTGTGCACAAGGTCAAGGACTGGAAGAAAACTACACCTGTGATTAGGCTTTCTCAGAAACAGCAAAACAAAACAAAAACAAAAACAAACCCTGTTTTAAATCTACAAACTGAGTTAAATCTTCTTTGCAATGTAGGTGGTCTTTATCACTTTGTAAATAAAAGCCCCACAGTTTTCCATGGACATGTAAAATTTTCAAGATACATTTTCCATAGTAAGTCTTTGGGTAAACAAATTTCTAAATCACCTAATACCATTTCCCATTTAATTTCTCTATCAGTTAAAACTAACAGACAAGAAAAAGAAAAGGCATCATCACAACTGGAAAAGAAGAAGTAAAATTAGATCTGTTCATAGACGACACGACCTTACAGGTAGAAAAACCCAAAGATTACACACACACACACACACACACACACACATACAACACACACACACAATATATATATATATTCAACTATACATATAGTTGTATGTATACAGTTATTAGAACTAATAAATGAATTCAGCAAAGTCTCAGGATACAAAAACAACACACAAAAATTAGTTGTTTTTTTATACACTAACAACAAACAATCCAAAAAGGAAATTAAGAAAACAATTCCATTTACAGCAGCATCAAAGAGAATGAAATACTTGGGAATAAACTTAATCAAGGAGGCAAAAGACCTGTACACTGAAAACTACTTTTAACACTGCTGAAAAAAATTAAAGACAATACAAATAAATATAAAAATATTCTGTGTTCATGGACTGGAATACTTAATATTGTTAAAATGTCCTTACCTGAACAGAGCAATCTACAGATTCAATAAAATGCCTATCAAAATTCCAACACTGTTTTTTATAAATTAAAAAAAAAAACAAAAAAAAAAACACCATCCTAAAGTCTACATGGAATCTCAAGGGATTCCAAAAAGCCAAAATAATCTTGGGGGGGGGGGGGAGAGAAAGAACAAATTTGTAGGTTTCACATTTCCTTATTCCAAAACTTACTACAAAGCCACAATAATCAAAACAGTGTGGAACTGGCCATAAAGACAGCCATACAGACCAAAAGAATAGAACAGAGCCCAGAAATAAACCCTTCCATACCTGTGTGATGAAATGATTTTAACTAGGGTGCCAAGACCATTCAATGGGGTCTTTTCATGGGGCGCCTGGGTAGCTCAGTTGTTAAGCGTCTGCCTATGGCTCAGGGCATGATCCCAGAGTTCTGGGATCGAGCCCCGCGTCAGGCTCCTCCGCTGGGAGCCTGCTTCTTCCTCTCCCACTCCCCCTGCTTGTGTTCCCTCTCTCACTGGCTGTCTCTGTCAAATAAATAAATAAATAATCTTAAAAAAAAGGGAGGGGTCTTTTTAACAAACGGTGTTAGGAAAACTGCATTACCACAAGCAAAGAATGAGGGTGGTTCCTTACCTCACACCATACACAAAAATTAATTCAAAATGGATCAAAGACGTAAACACAAGAGTTAAAATTATTTAAAAAAAACCTCTTAGGAAAAAAACAAAGGAAAAACTTCATGACACTGGATTCTGCAATGAGAAATGTACAGGCAACAAAAGAAAGAATAGATAAACTCAATCAAAATTTAAAACTTTCGTGCATGAAAAGACACCAGCAATGGAGTGATAAAGCAACCTACTGAATGGGAGAACATATTTGCAAATCAAGTATCTAATAAGGAGTTAACATCCAGGGGCGCCTGGGTGGCGCAGTCATTTAAGCACCTGCCTTCAGCTCAGGGCGTCTTCCCAGAGTTCTGGGATCGAGCCCCACATCAGGCTCCTCTGCTAGGAGCCTGCTTCTTCCTCTTCCACTCCCCCTGCTTGTGTTCCCTCTCTCGCTGGCTGTCTCTGTCAAATAAATAAAATAAAAATCTTAAAAAAAAAAAAATAAGGAGTTAACATCCAGAATATATAAAGAACTCCTACAACTCAAAAACAGCAACAAAACAATCCAATTAAAAAAATGGGTAAAGTACTTGAACAAACATTTCTCCAAAGACACACAAATGGCAATAAGCACATGAAAAAATGCTCAGTATCACTAATAATTAGGGAAATGCAAATCAAAACCACAAAATACCACTTCATACACATTAGAATTGCAATTATTTTTTTAAAAATTACAAATGTGGGCAAGGATGCAGAGAAACTGAAACTCCTTTGCATAGCTAGTGAGAATGTTAAATGGTAGGGGCACCTGGGTGGCTCAGTCAGTTAAGCAACTGCCTTCAGCTCAGATCATAATCCAGGAGTCCCAGAATGGAGCCCCACATCAGGCTCCCTGCTCAGAGGAAAGCCTGCTTCTCTCTCTGCCCTTCACCCTGCTCATGCTCGCTCGTGCTCTCTCTCAAAGGAAAAAAAAAAAAAAAAAGTTAAATGGTCCAGCCACTAATGCATAGATAATAGTATGGTGTTTCCTCAAATATTAAACAGAATTTCCATATGATCCAGCAATTACAGTCCTGTGGATATACCCAAAAGAACTGAAATCAGGAACTGAAACATCCTCATACACAAGTTTCAACCAGCATTATTCACAAGAACCAAAAGGATACTTGGGAAGCAACCCAAGTGTCCACAGATGTCTTAACTGATTAACAAAATGTGGCACATACATACACTGAAATGTTGTTCACCCTTAAAAAGTAAAGATATTTCGACACATTCTATAACATGGATAGGCCTTGAAGACACTATACTAAGTAAAATAAGACATAGTATATTAAGTAAAATATTATACTAAGTAAAATAAGTCAATCACAAAAGGATGTGGGATTTTTTGACAAAACACTATTTGTGAGGGCTTAGGGGATGAAGGGAATGAAAAGTTAACATTCAATGTGTATGGAGTTTCATTTTGTGAAGATTAAAAAAAGTTGTGGAGATAGATGGTGATGATGGCTGTACAACAATGTGAGTGTATTTAATGTCAATGGATTGTACAAATGTTTAAAATGATAAATTTCATGTATGTACATTTTAACACAATAAAAATTTTTTGTTTTTATGTAAATGAATAATTTAGATCTTATTATTTTATATATATACATATATATACACACACACACATTTTTAGAAGGCGGGGGAGCGCACGTGCACAGGGGAGGGGCAGAGGGAGAGAGAGAATCCCAAGCAGGCTCCATCCCCCCAGCACAGAGCCTGAGGCGGGGCTTAATCCCAGAACCTTGAGACCATGACCTGAGCCTAAATCAAGAGTTGGATGCCCAACTGACTGAGCCACCCAGGCATCCCAGAATAATATATATTTTTGTTTAATTTTGGAATAATTTTTTAACACCTGAGGTAAGATGGTATTCTGATGGATTCTACTGCACACACACAAGATTTATGAAGGCCTGTGACCCTATATATCTCATGTCTCTGTTTAGACAGAATAGGAAATATAAGTATAAATCACTTGATCTAAAATGAGAACAGTGGAGAGTATAAAAGAAAAAAGTTAACATGGAATTTTAAAAGATAACTGTATCTACTTAAATGTTTCCAAAAAAGTACACTGGTGATTAGGAAAAATCCTTTCTCAAGGCAAGATTTTTTTAAAGATAGAACTTCTTCACATTTAACTAGTGAAAAACATCCAAGTATACAAATATCAACGCTAAGTATTATTTGTACTAGGACTTGCAAAAAAAACAAACTATGGTCTTTTCCTAATATTCTAGTTCTTAATCCCTGCTATGAAGTGACTAGGGGTCATACCCACCATGGACTAAAGCTACATATAAAAAATTATATATACAAAATCAGCTTAACAAAAATATTTATATCTAAGGGGGAAAACCGTTGCCTTTAAGTTTTTAACTTGACCCCTGACAAATTTTCCTCCCTGATTTCTTCTGAATCTTCTACAGCTTTGTACACCACACAGTACTTATTCACTGACTTTGCAGATATTTCAAAGCCTTACCTAAACACAAGCCAAACCTACCCTCTACAAAGGTTTAACCAACAACAGGAATCTAAATCCATGTAATCCTGATTAATGTTGTATAGGTTAAAAAATATCTGTGGAAAGTCTCTTTTCCTCTAACTCACTTTTAGTTAAAGTTCTCCTAAATGTTGCCTGAAATTACATCCCTAGTAACTACCAACAATTCACTCAACCCACAGAGCTTATTTTCTGTGTTTACAAAAACAGAAAACCTATTATTTCTTTAGGGTTGGATAAAGCTATAGTGCATGTCAATAATTAAAATGATCCTATCATAACCCCTTTTTATGGGTATGTAAAGTGTTTGCTAACCCTTGTTTCTCTAAGATTCTCATACAATAATGCTTTTTCTACAATCATTTGCCTAGAAACTTTTAGAAAATAATTTATTTACCATTTCCTGCAATTCTTTTTGTCATTCTTCCAGATATAATTCTCCACTCATCTGAACTAGAAATAATACTTTTTTAGCCATACACAGTCAAAATTTATCCACCATAAATTCTGCTATGTATCTTATACATTAAAAATATACTCAGATCGAAATAAAAAGCCAGAACTTTCCATCGAAGCCCAAGGAATTTAAATCTTCCAGCCTAATCCTATGGTAGCTGAATACTATAAGAGACACAAACTTAGGTTCAACAATATCTGTGGGACAGGGGCGCCTGGGTGGCACAGCAGTTAAGCGTCTGCCTTTAGCTCAGGGCGTGATCCCGGCGTTATGGGATCGAGCCCCACATCAGGCTCCTCCGCTATGAGCCTGCTTCTTCCTCTCCCACTCCCCCTGCTTGTGTTCCCTCTCTTGCTGGCTGTCTCTATCTCTGTCAAATAATAAAATAAAATCTTTAAAAAAAAAAAAAAAACAATATCTGTGAGACAAATCTCAGGAAGCCATGTGTTCAAAAAAATTTTGGTCTCAGGGCCCCTTCACACTTTTAAATTGTTGAGGGCCCCAAAGAGTTTTGTTTGTGATGGTTATTTATGTTGATGTCTACTATACTCAAAATTAAAACTGAGACATTGTTAAAACATTTATTTTAATTCACTTAATATATTACATATCAATATAAATTTATGAAAACAAGTTTCAAAAATTAGTGGGAGGAGTGGCACTGTTTTACATTTTTTCAAATCGCTTTAACGACTAAATACAAAACAGCTGGAGTCTCATAGCTGCTTCTGCATTCAATCTGCTATGATAAATTATCCTGATTCAAGTATATGAAAAAAAAACCTGTACTCGTAACTAGACAGAAAATAGCGTACTTTAAAAGCCTTTTCAGATAATTGCGGATATCTTCCTTTGATACTACATCAAAACTTGTCAAGTGGTATCTCTCAAAGACTAGTTAAAATGTGAAATATAAAACTGTATCAATAAACTTTTCATACTTTTTCACATTGAAATCCATGCACTTGGAATGTATTTTTTACCCATGAGTGTTTTTATAACATCATGAATCAGTCCTTAAGAAAATACTGGTTCATGGAGTTATTCAGGTTTTCCAACCCTTGACACATTTCATTATATATAATATCAAAAGAGTCACACTTATTAATATCATTACCAATATTATAGAAGTCTTTTAAGTACTGTGATACTGCTAAGCTCAAGGTAAACAACACAGATTTCCTCAAAATCTGATTTCTTTCTGGAAAGCTCAAATTTTATCAATAGTAACAAATACTGATAGCTGCTTTCCTCAAAATGACAAGTTTGCTTTGTTCCTTTTCAAGAAAATATTTACCAAATATCCAAGAAGTCTGAAAAACCAAAGTTCATCAGTTGCTCTTTCAAGTAAAAAGTTTTTCATGGAAAAAAATGCCTAGTTCAGCTGGCAACTCCATCCCAAAAGTGCTTTTCCTATGCAGTACATACCCATTTTATCATACAGATGCAAGGGTCAGCATAATAAAATTTATACTTAAAAATATTAAAGGACGTGGGCTTTTTTTTTTTTTGAAACTGTGAGTACATGGCAGTAAAGGATACAGACTACTAGAGAGTCTCGTACCACTGGTGAGATTCCTGAGAAGGTATCAGCAGTTTTACTCATCATCACTTTTGTAAAATTAGTGCAAATGTTAACAAAGTAAAGTGGCATATAATATTTTACTGTTCTTATGAGAACAGTTTTGATATCACAGGCTCCCAGGGGTTCATGAAGCACACTTCGAGAACCACTTTGGGTATAAACTATCAATAACAGAACATCCTAAACTAGCCTCTAAGAATCACTCAGATAGCAGTTTCCAAAGAAAGAAAAAAAAAAAAAAAGCAGGCTCAATGCATACAGTAAAGGCTTAACCTTGCAAAGAAAGGTTTGGTTTTTGCCCAGCTTCTAGAAGGTAACTTCCAAGCCCTTGAAATGTCCTGTTTGGCAAAAGTGTCTTTGTTGATCTGGGAACCTAGGGCCACAACAAATAGTCTAATGCAACAAATAGTCTAATAGCCATGCAGTATTAGCTTGACCTCTTAAGGGTTGGAGACTATGTGACTGACACCCAGTAAAATCCCTGGACTTCAAGGCTCAGATGGAGTGGCAATACTCTTAGTTGGCAATACTCCACGTAGGTTGTCATACACTGTTGCTGGGAGAAATAAGCACTGTCCACATAACTCCACTGAGAGAGAACTGCAAGTTTTTATCTGGAATGCTCCTGGACTCGGCTCTATGGGCCCTTCCCCCATTCCTGGTTTTAATCTATATCCTTTCACTGTAATAAACCATTACCATGAATATAAAATCTTTGTGAGTTCTGAGTCCTAGCAAATACTGAACCTGAGAGTGGTCTTACGGACCTCCCAAACTAAGTTAGTTACAATCAAACTACTACATACATAAAAGCCAATTCCACACCTATAGGTTTCTCTACACAAGACACTGAGTTTTGCCCAGGGCCAAAACCTGGTGTGTATGTGTAGGTGTACGCACGTGCAGGCTCCACAGATCTGTCCAAGTTAACTACCAATGCTTTCTCCAAACAGCCTGTTAAGAGAACAGCTTCTCAACCTCTGCAACACTGACATTTCAGAACAGAGGATTCTTTGTTGGGGGTGGAAATCCTGTTCATTGTAGGACATTTAGCAGTACCCTGGCCTCTATCCAATAGATGCCAGTAGTATCCTTTCCCCCTCCCCAGCTGAAATTATCAAAAATGTCTCCAATCATTGTAAAATACCCCCACCAAGCCACTGAGAATCACTGTTTTAGAGAAAAGTCATCTAGGAAACCAGTCCTTGCCTTCTTTTTTCCATTTTTTAAAAAAGGAATAAATTCCGTTTGGCTCTACCTTCTCGCCTTCCTAAACATTTTGATTATGAAAAGCAATTGTCCATTCTGAGTCTTACCTGCAAACAATATTTGGAAAATAGTACTGAACTAAATTCTTCCTTCTAGGGGACTCAGTCACAGGTTTCCAATTTCAAGAGTGAGGAAAGCCTCTAACAATGATCTTTCAGTAAAGATACATATGTATTTTCTGTACCTTATGCACATTACTGCACATCAGGAAAGGAAGATAGGCCACTGTTTCTCAACTTTGGGAATATACTTCAAAATAACTGGAGATGCTTCTCTTTAAAAATACAGGTACCAGCACCCCATTTCAGATACACCTAATCAGCATTTATTATTCATCCAGCAATTATGTGAATGCCCACCAGATGCAAAGTATTATTACAGGTGATGGGGATACCACATTAAAGAAGATATGATTCTTACTTACCCTCTTTGAGCTCACATTCCAGTAGAGAGAGACAGACCATGAAATGTAAACAAATAAAATTACTTCGGAAAGTGCTATAGGGAAATCAAACAGTATAATGGGACCAATTTCCTGCATTCTCATCAATATTAGTAGAGATATTATCAAAGTATTCAATGTGCTAGGTAAAAATGTTACTTTTGCATGCTAGTATTTATAAAGCTTGTGACATAATTATATGCCTAAACTCCTTGTTATGTGATGGTGCTGGGCAAAACTGTGGCCCTTACTCTTTGGGAAATGTTAAGTTCAAGACTAAATAGACAGGTTTCCTCACAGTTTCAATTCTAACTTCCATTAGCAGAGTGAAAACGCTACGTTAAACTCTTGAAAACTGTAGAGTTGAATGATTTTATGAGGAAAATCATTTAATGAGGAAAAAAAAAAAAAGAGCTCCTGCATTCATAAAACCAACTGCAGGAACTTAGTGAGTGTAGTCCAGGAACAAGGTCATCTCCCACAGAAATTACTCAAAGGTGAAAACATTTGACAAGCTGACAATCACATGGACAGTTTCCTGCGGAATCTGACAAGACCGGAGACTGGGACATATTTTTCTTCTCATTTTATACTTCTGTAAAGAACTGGTAGCAAAAACCTAGAATAAATAAGTTTTCTGCTCTTTAATTTTTCCTAACAAGTATAAAAGAAAACCATAAAATATATGTTGTGTCAGTGTGTGTGTGTGTGTGTGTGTGTGTGTGGTTTCACGGTTAAAAAAAAGTTTGTGAGTACCAAACAAGCAAAAGATCAAACACTTCTCTGTCATATCAAAATGAGTAAAAGGTTAAAGGTACAGCTTATATACACCCAGCCTTTAAGAATAAAAGAGAAAAAAAAAGGTCAGATGCCCCAAGATGTTTATGTTTCAATATACACCCCATTCCATACACACAAATGGTAAGCAATCTGTTCACCCTCTAACAGTGGTTCTCAAACTGCTGTTTCACAAACTTCACAAGCCACTGGCATGGTTTCCACTCTATAAACTATGTATCACTCTGTCACAAACCCATAAATATTTTATGCCCGCAAGGAAGTAGCTACTTGGACATAAACAGCTTTTAATTGCTCAAAAGAATGAAGAAGGCATTGCAGAGAAAAAAGCAGGTTTACCTTCCTTTCAGAGCCTGCAGTTTATCACTGCCATCTCTAAAAAAGCATTCAGAACCCAATCTTTACAAAGTCCATTCCTCAAGGCTCAAATCTGATGAAAGAACCTATACAAAAATCTTCCAATGGTTGCTCCCCACAGTTATAAGGTTCAAATCCCATAGCTTAGAACACAAGATACTCTAGGAACTGGCCCCTACAGAATTTCCCCCAGCCCGATCTCCTGCCAATCCTTCTCAATCCTCGCTCAACTAATACCAATGTGTAAGATCATAAGGCATATGAATTCCCAATTGAAAAGATGGGAGGGGGCTCACTAATCCTAACATGTATTCTTTGAAAGATACAGATGTAAGCCAAATATTAAAGGAAGTTACTCAGGATAAAAAGAAGTGATACCAGACAGTAACTGGAATCCATATGAAAAAAATAACATTCACAAAGATAATTATAGATAAGGGAAAAATGAAAATAAAGAGATAATTTTTTACTCTTCCCTTGATTTGAAAAGGTAATTGCATAAAACAATTATAAAATTGTACTGTCAAGCTTATAACATATAAAGATGTAATATATACAACAATAATAGCACAAAAAGGAAAGAGGGAATGAAGCTACACTGGAGGAAGGAAATGATGACACCAGAAGGTAACTCAAATCCCCAAGAAGAAACAGAGATTGGAAATGGTAAACACGTTGGTTAATACAAAAGACTATAAATAACCTTCTCCTTTCTTCTCTTCTTTATTTTTTAAAAAAGATTTTATTTATTCATTTGACAGAGAGAGAGAGCACAAATAAAGGGAGCAGCACGCAGAGGGAGAAGCATCCTCCCTGCTTAGTAGGGAGCCCGATGTGAGGCTCAATCCCAGGACTCGGGATCATGACCTGAGCCGAAGGCAGACGCTTAACTGACTGAGCCACCCAGGCGCCCCTCTTCTCTTCTTTAAAAGACATACATTATTGGGGTGCCTGGGTGGCTCAGTCAATTAAGCATTGACTCTTAATTTAGGCTAAGGTCATGATTTCAGGGTTGTGAGACCAAGCCCCGAGTCGGCTCTGTGCTAGTCATGGAGCCTGCTTAAGATTCTCTCTCTCCCTCTCCCCTTCTCCTTCTGCCTCTTCCTTCCCAACCCCCCTCCTCATGCGTGCACACTCTCTCTCTTAAAAAAAAAAAAAAGATATACATTGTTTAAAAAAAACAAAAAATAAAAGACATACATCGTTTAAAGCAATAATTAAAACACTGTACTGTTGTTTATTACATAAATGAACATAATATATATATAAATAATAGCACAAAGGAGAGAGAAGAAAACGGAGCTCTACTGGAGTATTATCAGTATCAATCTGAAGTAGACCATGATAAATTCTGATGGATACTGTAATCCCTAGAACAAACACTAAGAAATGTATAATTTTAAAGTCAAAAAATCTAAATGGTAAGAAGAAAATACACAAGGTAATAAAAGAGGAACAGAGGAACAAAAAAGACATGATATATACAAAAACCAAATGGGAGATGTAAACCCAACTATTTCAAAAATAATATCAAATAGAGGATTCTTTAGAGTCCATTAAAGAGACAATATTTGGATAAAAAGGCAATACCCTACTATATGCTATCTGCAAGAGACACTTTAAATTCAAAGGCACAAATAGGTTGAAGGGATGGAAAAAGATATAACACGTAAACAATAACATCAAAGAATTGAAGTAGCTCTATAAATATCTGACAAAATAGACTTTAAGTAAAAAAAAAATTACTCAGGACAAAGAGGGGTATTAAAAGCATCAATTCAAAAGGAAGATATAATGAATATAAACATACTCACCTAACAAAACAACCCAAAATAAGGGAAGCAATAAGTGAAAGAAATGAAAGGAAGAGACAAACATTAATAAGAGACTTCAATACCCCACCCTCAGTAATGGATAGAACAAAGTAAACAGGAAATCAGCAACAATACTGAATTTAAACACTATTAACCAACACTATTAAACAACACTATTAACCAACTTGACTTCACTGACACATGTGGAAGACTCTACCCAGCCACAGCAGAATTCACATTCTTTTCAAGCACGCACAGAATATTCTCTACAATACACCATATGCTAAGGCCATAAAACAAATCTCAAATTAAAAGAACTGAAATGAAAACCAAAGCCACAATGAGATATCCTCTCATACCAGTCAGAATGGCTAGTATCAAAAAGACAAGAGACAGCAAGTGTTGGCAAGGATGTGGAAAAAAGGGAACCCTCGTGCACTACCAGTAGAAATGCAAAATGGTACGGCCACTGTGGAAAAGAGGATGAAAGTTCCTCAAAAAATTAAAATAGAAATACATAGGATTCCATTACTGGTTATTTACCCTCCCAAAATGAAAACACTAATCTGAAAAGAAATATGCACCCCGTGTTTACTGCTGCATTATTTATAATAGCCAAGATATGGAAGTAACCTAAGTGTCCACTGACAGAAGAATGGATAAAGAAGATGTGTTATATATACAAAACGGAATATTACTCAGCTATAAAAAGGAATGAGATCTTGTCATTTGCAACAACATGAATTGGACCTAGAGTATGTTATGCTAAATAAGTCAGACAGAGAAAGACAAATACTATAATTTCACTATATGTGGAATCTCAAACAAACAAAAAACAGAAATAGATTCATGAATACAGAGAACTGGTGGATGCCAAAGGCAAAAGGAATGAAGGGAAGGGCAAAATCGGTGAAGAGAATTAAGAGGTACAAACTTGCAGTTATAAAAGAAGTCACAGAGATGAAAAATACAGTATGGGGAATATAGTCATTAACACTGTATTACGTTGTATGGTGACAGATGGTGACCACACTCAACAGGGTGAGCACTGAGTTACGTATAGAACTGTTAAATCACAATGCTGTATACCTGAAACTAGGAAAACACTATAAGTCAACTATATTTCAATAATAAAATTTTTTTTAAATAAAAGTATATAACATATTTACTCATTATTCTGGTGTGGATTTTAATTCAAATAACAATGTTGAATTTCTTGAGTTAAATTGTTATAAAAAATGCAGGGAAGGGGAGCTTAGTAGGTTAAGCATCTGACTGGCTCAGGTCATGATCACCGGGACCTGGGACCCCATGTCAGGCTCCATGCTCAGTGGGGAGTCCGCTGCTTCTTCTCCCTCTGCCCCACCCCCTGCTTGTGTGCTTGCTCCCTCTGTCTCTGTCTCTGTCTGTGTGTGTCTCTCTCTCTCATATAAATAAAATCTTTTTTTAAAAAAATGAGGGAGGGGCACCTGGGTAGCTCAGTCAGTTAAACGTCTGCCTTTGGCTCAAGTCATGATCCCAGGGTCCTGGGATGGAGCCCTAGATCTGGCTTCCTGCTCAGCGGGGAGTCTGCTTCTCCCTCTCCCTCTGACCCACCCCTGCCCTGCTCTGCCCTCACTGGCTCACGTGAGCTCTCTCCTCAAATGAAAAAAAAAAAATCTTGAAAAAAAAAAGTGGGGAAAAAAGATACGAATACAAAAAATGTTCCTCAATCACAATGAAATTAAATTAGAAAAAAAAAAAAGAAATTGGGAAATCCACAAATGTGTGGGTATCAAAGACACTTCTAAATAACCTATGGGTCAAAGACAAAACCTCAAGAGAACTCAGAATAGTCTAAGCTGAATGAAAACAAAAACAAAACACATCAAAACTTATAGGATAGCTAACATAGTGCTTAAAGGGAAATTTATAGCTGCACACAACAGTATTCTAGACCTTGAGTAAGCTTCCATCTTAATTTAGTAAAAAAGCAAACTAAACCCAAAGTAAGCAGAAGGAAATAAACTGTAATTATTAGAGGGGAGTCAATACCATAGAAAAAAGAAAAATAGAGAAAAATCAAAACTAAAAATTGGTTTTTTGAAAAGACCGACAAAATTGACCTAGATTCACCAGGAAAAAAAGAATGAAGACAAATTACCAAAATCAGGAATGAAAAGGGATACATCATTAGCAACCTCAGAGAAAGTAAAAGTTTTGATAAAAGAATACTATGAACATCTTTATACTAACAACTTAGATAAAATGAACAAATTCCCTAAAAGACACAGATTATCAAAACTCAAAAGAAAATAAAAAATCTGAATAGACCTATAACAAGTGAAGAAACTGAATTAGTAATTTAAAAGCTTACCACAAAGAAAAAGTCCTTGTCTACATAGCTTCACGGCTGAATTCTATCAAATATTTAAAGAAGAAATAATACTAATCCTTCACAAACTCTTCTAAAAAAGAGAGAACACTTCTTAATTCACTTTATGATATCAACGTTACCCTCATACCAAAGAATAAAGACATAAAAACTCTCAACAAAATATTAGCAAGCCAAATCCAGCAATACACAATAGGGATTATATAGTTTGACTATTCTTAAAACATTAAACATAAGCTTACAATATGACCAGTAAATTCATTTCTATAAATCTCCCCAAAAGAAATTAAAACATATGTTTATACAAAGATTTATATATGAATAGTCATCACAACTTTATTCCTAATAGGCAGAAATCAGAAACAATTCAAATTTCTAACAACTGGTGAATGGATAAACAAAATATTGTGGTATAGCCATACAAGGGATTATTAGTCAGCAATAAGAATTAATATACATGCTACAACATGGATGAACCCCAAAATGAAAGATGCCAAACAAAAATGAGCTTATGATTCCGTCTATATAAAATGTCTAAAAAAGCTACATCATGGAGACAGATGATGTCATTTATTGCCTGGGGCTGAAGGTGGAAACAGGAGTAACTGCAAAATGGGTATGAGGTATTGAGATACTGTGATTTTTAATAAGAAATATATATTTGGTGTTCATACCCCTTTTCTGGCACAGAGCTCCTAAAATCTTTGGAATGTCCTATGATGTGAGCCATATGTGTCGTTATGTTAATGAGGTCACTTTTGGAAACTGCCTAAAGACAACCAACCAAGATGATCAGAGGGTTGAAACTTTAAGTCCCACCATGACCCCCACCCCTACCCCTGACTTCTGGGGAGGGGAGAGGGGCTGGAAATTGAGTTCAATCATCAATGATTTAATCAACTATGCCTATGTAATCAAGCCTCCACAAAAACCCAAAAGGATGGGTTTTCAGAGAGCTTCTAGGTTGGTGAACACATGAAGATTTGGGGAAAGTGGCACACCCAAAGAGCATGGAGGCTCCATGTCCCATCCTACATACCTTGCCTTATGCATCTCTTCCATTTGGATGTTCCTTAGTTATATCCTTTTGTACTAAATCAGTAATCTAGTTCATAAAATGTTTAAGTTCTGTGAGCCACTCCAGCAAATTATTTGGGAACTTCTGATTCATAACCAATCAGTCAGAAGCACCCGGACCTGAGACTGGTATCTGTACAGAAAGGGAAAGGGGGGCAGTCTTATAATAGGACGAAGCCCTTAACCTATGAGATCTGATGCTATCGCCAGGTCAACAGTGTCAAAATTGAGTTGAATTGTAGGACACCTGTCAGGTGTAGAAGTGTAATGAGAGTGGTACCAGTGTGACAGTAAGGGAGCAACATATAGGAGGAGAACTGAGGTTTTTCCAAAACAGGTATCTTTTTGGGTGATGGAAATGTTCTAAAACTGGAGTGTGGTGCTGAGTGCAAAACTCTTTAAATGTACAAAAATATCTGAACTGTGCTCTTAAAACAGATGAATTTTATAGTATATAAATTATACCTTAATAAACTGTTGAAGAAAAAAAAGGAGCCACTGGTCTAACCAATTGCCAGCTCCCTGAATCCAGCTTGAAAGGTTGATAACCTATACAGGATCCTTATTGTAGATAATACAATGGAAAATGACTGAATTATAGCTGGAGAGAACTGAATTGGGTAAAAAGGAAGATTTTCTGACAGGGTCGACATAGGAATGTGGAACCAATGAGAACTATACAAACTCAGCACATTTTAGAATTAATGTGGTTCAGAGAGAAGGCTACCTGAAGGGTAGGTCAGACTTCTGTCTTCTGGGATAATAATAAAAGAATACACTTTTTAAAAATATCACATATAGGAGGGCCTGGGTGGCTCAATCAGTTAGGCGGCTGCCTTAGGCTCAGGTCATAATCCTGGGGTCCTAGGATCGAGCCCCGCATCAGGCTCCCTGCTCAGTGGGGAGTCTGCTTCTCCCTCTTCCTCTGCCTGTAGCTCCCCCTGCTTGTATTCTGCCAAATAAATAAATGAAATCTTAAAAAAAAATTACGTATACCTAGCCTTAACATAGGACAATGAAAAGGAAAAATGTTTTCACTATTGTAATAAAAAAAATTTAACTCAAATGACCTTGATTTACTACTTTACACTGAAGTAAGCAATATTTTAAAAGTTATATTATAATATATGGCATACCCAAACAGAAATAAGTCTCGTGAGGGTTGAATCCTGCAGTGGGTGTTGCTTACCTGGTTTTGCCCACTCTGAGTATTAGAATCTTGATTAATAGGTAGTGTCCATCCAGACACAAATATATAACAATGTGTGAGAGCAGGGAGATAAGTGAAAAAATATGAAAAAATAAAAATAAGAAATAATACATCCAAATCTCAGATGAAGGTATGATTAGGATTACAACAGAAAAATGCTCTGAGAAAGAAAAAAGTATATTCATTTCTCTCAGTCAAATAAGAAAAAGATAGAGGGGGAAAAAGCAAAGTATAGGTATAAATGATTTGCAATAAGGAAGGAGATCAATAAGAAAGCTTACATGATGGGTGGGTAGACTTCTCTTTTCTTAGTAAATTAGGAGACACAACTACATGTTAAAATGGAGAAGGTAGAGGGGCGCCTGGGTGGCGCAGTCGTTAAGCGTCTGCCTTCAGCTCAGGGCGTGATCCCGGCATTCTGGGATCGAGCCCCACATCGGACTCCTCTGCTAGGAGCCTGCTTCTTCCACTCCCACTCCCCCTGCCTGTGTTCCCTCTCTTGCTGGCTGTCTCTGTCTGTCAAATAAATAAATAAAATCTTTAAAAAAAAATGGAGAAGGTAGAAATTAAATATTAATGCATATAGAAAGGAATGATAAGGATTAAATAGCCTCGAAGGTGCAACTTAAGTTAGACATCAGAAAACTGGAGTATATTCAACTTGGTTTCATTACTTCCTTCACCAATTTTTCAGTGGTCCCAGAGCTGAAACAAGAGAACAAATATTGGAGAAGTAATCCATAGGTTGACTGTTGAAAGTCAAGGGAATACAGGAGTTTAAATTGTTTGAGTAAGTGATCATTTATTGAGCAACTACTACATACTAGACACTTTATCAACATTCTCAAAATTCAATGAAGATATTCCCATGCCCATTTTATTCAGAAAGTAGACACAACCCAATATAGCAACAAAAGAAATGAAGTTCTGATGCATACCTCAGTATGAATGAAACTCTAAAACCTTGTAAATGAAAGAAACCAGTCACTAAAGATTACGTATTTTATGATTCCATTTATATGAAGTGTCCAGAATAAGCAAATGCATAGAAACAGAAAGATTAGTGGTTGCCTAAGGCTGAGGGAAATGTGGGTCAGGGGAGGGGGACTTTAGAGGAATGGGTGACTGTTGGGTACAGGGCTTCTTTCTGAGGTGACAAAAATGTTAAAAAAAAAATTAGACTGTAGTGATGGGTGCACAACCCTGTGAATTTACTTAAAACAACAACACTACTTTGTATATTTCAAATGGGTATATTTTGTGGTATGTCAGTTATATCTCAAGAAAGATGTTAAAACAACCAACCAATCTCAGGCTCAGATTTAGTTTCTTTGCCCAAGGTCACACAGTAAGACAGTGGTAGAGCTGCCCAGATCTCTCAAGCCAAAGTCGTTTTCAGTAAAATAGTAGCTACCATTTAGCAACTGCTAACTATCTATCTCATTTAATTCAGCAAATCTGTGAGACACTATTATCTCCCTTTTTAAGTGAGAAAACTCACCTAAGTAACTGGCCCAAAGTCACAGAAGTGATAAATTAATGAGCCAGAATGAGAAGTACATACTCTACCATTTCAGACATTCAATTAATTATCATAATTGTTTGCTATATCCATATACGGTGACATTCACTACTATTTACTTAACATTTTCCTTTAAATCATTTGCTTCTCTTGCCTGACAAAGCTGCACAGAGAATGGAGCTATAAGCTGAAAGGGTAGTGTTGGGAGTGAAGACAGGAATAGAAAACATAGAGGCTAAGATGTAAGACTGACATAACAGCACTAAGGGAAGGAACTGCAGGGAAAGTTCCCACTGAGAAACAAGGCTTGCTGAGGAAAGGGTCCAGCCCGAGAAGGATGTGGGAGTGGGAAAATGGACAAGTTGCAAGAGGCAGAAGACTAAGATGAAAGGGAAGAGACTGTGTGTAACATAGGAGCTGAGACTCAAGAGGTTGAGTCAAAAGGACTAAAAAAAGGGGCGCCTGGGTGGCTCAGTCATTAAGTGTCTGCCTTTGGCTCAGGGCGTGATCCTGGCAGTCTGGGATCAAGCCCCACATCAGACTCCTCGGCTGGGAGCCCGCTTCTTCCTCTCCCACTCCCCCTGCTTGTGTTCTCTCTCTTGCTGGCTGTCTCTCTCTCTGTGTCAAATAAATAAGTAAAATCTTTAAAAAAAAAAAAAAAGGACTAAAAAAAAAAGCAGGTGGAGGTGGAAAAGAAGACATGAAAGCTGAAAGATGGGTAGGGATGGGTGATAGCTGAGGGGAAGAGGTAGGATGTTGAAGAGGGCAAAATGAAACCTACAGAATGGTTAAGAGGAAAGGCTGCAATGGAATGAGCTGGGAAACTCCTGAATAGGCCAGGGGAAAGTGAGAATGAAGCAGGATACAGGGCTATACTCAGGAGTCTGGACCGGAAGCAAGGAAGTATCAGTCAACATCTGGTAATCAAAGTAGACAAGTCACCCACAAAAAATCTCAAGAAAAGTTGTCCCATGTTTCAGAAAACACTACCCTAACCAGTACTGCTCAAATCAGGAGGTCAAGGCTTCTCAAGAGGCCAGTTTGTGGCCAAAGTGGACCTAGCAGACTAGGTAAAGTAGGTTTCAACACAGCAAAGCTCAGGTTACCTGTGGGTGAGGAAACGGGAGAACCAGTAATGAAAGAAGCTGTGGTCAGAGAAAAGAAATTACATGTTCAAAACTGAAGCTCCAAGATGCTGAAGAACTATAAGATGAGCAGGTAAAAAGTTTATTTGACTTCATAATATAATCTTACAGTCCGACAGAAGTCTTAGAAGGTAGAGACTGCTAGTAAGGAAAAGAAAATAGAAACAGGTTGATTAGTGGCATTTCAAAAGCAATAATCCCATAGCCAAAACATAAGAGCTTCTAAAACCAGTAATGCACCAAGACATCCAAAGTAATCCATGTGTTACTGACCATCTAAATAGTTAAGCAGTCAGTATATCTAAGCTTAAGTGAAGGTGATATATAGAAATTCAACTTTATGGTAAAGGATAAGCTGAAGGATAATTTGTATTACTAATGAATTCTGTATTTAGAACAATTTACCATAAGTTTCATTAAAACAGAGAAGTTGCTCATTGTTAAATGAGAGGATTAACCATTATTTAACGTATACACAATCTTCCAGAACATCTCTACAGTACATCTATACTGTATTTCATTTACACCTCCTGCTTAGTTTCTAAATTGGGATATACTCCAACCAGGTTCCTTCTCACTGTCTCTACTAAGGTATCAAATGAGAAGGTGTGAAAGGTTATAGTCCTTTGAGTCCCTTGGCCTCATCTACTGAAGTCTCTTGATTCCAGATATCTTTACTATATGAATCATTCAAGCTCTCACAGACATGCTAGTTTCTAACTACCTGTCTATACCTTGGATTAGGCTATTTATTGGATCTACCTGACAAACACTACCCTTGCTATTCTGATCTATTCACCTGGTTTCAACTCCAGTGCTCACTCCTGATGCTGCAGTTTGCTTTTACATCCCTTACAAGTCAGCTGTTTTTAACCCTCAGGTTCAACTCCTTTTCTTCAGGATGTGGCTGTCGCTTGCCTAGCTGTTTTTAGTTCTCCCAGGGACTCTCTTCTCACTCTTGGCATGACCCAGTGTGACACTCTGGAACTACACACTGACTAGCATGTAAGCTTTCAAAAAGTGGAGGAAGCCTCTCACCATTCAGAGAACTAGTCAAAATAGAAGGCTCTTGTTTACCTATTTACACACACACACACACACACACAATCTTTCAAAGTCCTGTTTGAATTATCTGACTTTTTCCTAATTTACACTAATAAGAATACAATACTAACAGTAGGTAGGTTCTTTCGGACTATCACATCTAACCAGAAAGTTCCCTCAAAAGGAAAAAAGAGAACATATAATATTTACCTAAAAAACAAAAACAAAAACAAACAAGAACAACAAAAAACCTTAGTTAACAAAAGGAAAAGTTTAACAATATAATCTGCATCAGGACTAAGATCTGCAGTTCTCCTAAATAAAGCATTCTCTTCTTTCTTGGTGGTAGAGATTAAGAAAAAATATACACTCAAACAAAATACCCACATGTAACACAAATCTACCAAAAATGCACTTGTACTTTTTGCTCCTCTAAAACGATATTTTATATAGGCTATATATATGGCTCTTATCCACCGAGGAGGAGGGAGAACAAGATTACATACAAATGAACACGGGTAAATAAAATCCCATTGAAATAAACTGCAAGGACCCCCCAACTTTACCACTGGGTTCAATCAGCCATTTCTCCCTTGATGCTCTCAAAGCACACATAAGATAATTGCCCTTATTTAATTTCATCTTACCCCATACTAGAAGACAGAGACCATGTTTCACACACGTGTATCCCTAGTATCGAGGACCAGCAGGTAGCAGGCATAAAAATGTTTGTTATATAATAATCAGGATGTTAATTATCATTTCCATGAAAATTTTTAAAAAGAAAACACAGTATTAATGTATAAGGCCTGTACGTTAACAGCTGAAGACTAACTTACCATATAAATGAGTTTCAAAATATAAAATAGTATAAACCAAGGGCAATGGATCCCAAAACTGATTTTGGATAATAAGCAAAGGAGTTATATTGATTAAAGTAATAATGGATGTTATAAAAGATAAATCCCAAAGTGTGACATAATAGTTTATTTTTATTTCATGCTTACATGAAGTCCAAAAATCCATGTTAATGATCAGCTGTGGGCATGAAGAGGCTGGAGATGACCCAGGCTGACAGAAGTTCAGCTCTCTTGGACCCATCATTTCCAAAGCTGCTTTGGCAGACAACACCCAGCCAGCAGGAGAGAGGAGAAGAGAGAAGAGAGGATTGTTCAAGGAAGTTTGTATTTGCCAGGACTGAAGAAACACTCAACACTTCTACTTAATTTCCTATGGCCAGATCTCAATCACATGGCCATCCCCAAATGCAAGAGGGGCTGGAAAATATAAGTTAGTTGCGATCCAAGAAAAAAGTAAACAGGCTTGGTGGAGAGCAAATTACTCTTTACCTTAAGAGGTTTTAAAATACAGATTCTGGGACACTACCCCAGGTGATCCTCATTAAGCATGTCTACTAGGACCCCAAAATTCTGTATTAAAGCTGGCCAACTGATTTCGATGTATGCCCAACTTAGGAATTACTGGCTTAGGAAGCAAAGAAATTGGGGCAAATAGGAAAAACATTTCCATGGAAAGTTTATAACAATGTGCTGGATAAAAAGAAAGCTAAAAGGTGATGAAAAAAATTGAGCCTTTGTGCCTTGGAGAACACAAACAATATAGGTAGAACTTGGGAAATTCTTCCCTCCTCTGGCCTGTGCCAGTAGTCTACCCTGGCTCTCTTCCTAACTTTGGTAGCTTCACAGGCTTCCTTTCCTCCACCCATTCCATATTCTCCATTATATTCTCCTTGGCCATGAACTTTTCTCATTAAACGACCTCATTCACCTCAATTACCACTGAAAACACTTTTCTCTGAACCCAGCCTCTCATTTAACTGCCTCCTGTAACTTTTCCAATTAACTGGCAGCTCCTTAAAATTAAGGTTAAATACAGAGTTTCCATATGACCCAACTAGTCCACTCCTAAGTACCCAAGAGAAATGAATACTTAACGTCTACACAAAAACTTTTACACAAATGTTCGTAGCAGTATTATTCATACTAGCCAAAAAGTGAAAATAATCCAAATAGCCTATCAACTGTTGAATGGATAGATAAAATGTGGTATGATTCAATGTAATACATTATTCGGCAATAAAAATATCGATACATGCTACAGTAAAGATGAGCCTTGCAAACACGCTACATAAAATAGGCAAATATATAGAAATATATATATATAGAAACAAAAAGTACATTAGTACTTGTTTAGGGCTAGGAATGATGGGGGTTTGGAAGAATGACAGTTTAAGGGTAAGAGGTTTCTTTTCAGCACTATAAAATGATCTAAAATTGACTAAGATTACTTGTACAGCTCTGTGAATATACTAAAAATTATTGAACTGTACAACTTAAATTGGTGTGTGAATTATATCACAAAAAAGCTGTTTAAAAAAGAAAAAGCTATCAAACTTTTAAATCCAGAAACTGATAAAAGAGAAAAGGCTGCCTCCCCAGACTAATTTATACTTCCTATTATAAGATACAAAGTTGGGGGGGGGGGCGGAGGTTGGTACCTTAAGTAACAAGAAATAAAGTTAAATGTAGTACTGAACTATAGTAACTCATTCTAGGTTCTGGAACAAGTATAGGTTTCATAAGCAACTGCTTCCTGATTTTCCTTTTTAAGTATTTTAACTGTCCCATGCTGTATGTTTTAACATTATCTGTGGCCTCAAATCCTTAAGAGTAGAAAAGATATACTTTTAAGTTTAAAATAAATAAATTTAAATAAGTAAACCATCACCAATTAAGAATCTGAACTTAAATTTACTAGGCAAAACTGAACTTTCCACTGAAGTTGTGGGAGTAGTAATTCTATTCAGACTTAGTTCTGCATGCCAATCAGTATACACACAGAAGAACGCTTTTTTAAAAAACTCAGTATCACATAAGGAAGGTGGATAAATCACTTAACTAAGAACTAGGACTAGGGAGTAGGAGTAGAAATTAAACTTGAAGTACTTGAGAATTTTAATCATTATGTACAATGTACTATTACACTTTGAAACATTATTGGTTAAAGTAACTGAAGATTTCATTAATGTCTGCTTTGAATGAGGAGTACTGTATAACTCTGTGATTCAGTATCACTGTGTGTGTTTAATGTGAACTGTCCATAGAACACATTCTTCAGAACAAAAAGACTTAACCCCAAACTATTGTCTCCAGGCACAAAACTTTCTCCAGGAGCATCTCACTTCAATCCACATAGAGCGCATTCACGGAATATAAATTTTACATTAGACTGGAAAATAAAAAGGAAAAAATAATATGCTGGAAAACCTAATATAACCTAAATCTAACTACTTGAATTACCAATGTTTAATTGTATTTTCATATTTAATTTACCCTAGTGGGACTATGCAGCAAAAAAATGTCAACTGTCATATAAATATAAGACACTCTTAGTTGCACGCTTAAGTGAGCCATTAATATAGCTATGAGGATCCTTTAAAAATGTACTCATTCCCAAACTTATGCTTAGTACTTAATGTACCTGCACTCAAATGTTTTACATATGTTCTGAATTATAGCAGTAGCCCCCTAACCGGTCTCGGGTGTTCCTGTTTGTCTTCTGTAATTTACTCTTCTAAAACCTATAATGTAGTGGTTATTAAACTTTTGGGTATCATGGACTCCTCAAAGGATCTAATGGAAGGTATGAAGCCTCTTAAGTACATGTATGCACATTACTCCAAAAAGCCCTTCATAGACCCTAGATTAAGAAACCCACCTATGACAACTTCCAAACACCTTCCAATCAAGTCCAAACTTCCTAGCCTCACTGTTAATTTAGCTAATCTATCTCCTATCCTTTCCAACTACACATACCAATGAGGTCTATGTCGCACCACCCCAGCACAGATACACCATTCTCTTTTTCTGGCTTGCCTTCTATTCCTCTCTTGTTGCTTTCCTGCACAACTGTTTGCTTTCAACAAATCCTTCCTGTGAACCTCAAATACCTCCCTTGCCATGAAAGTCTCCCTCTGCCTACAATCAGATCATCTATTCCTTTCTGAATTCTGAAGCATGTTATACGCATCTTTTACGTTGTACATCTTTACTTGTTCTACACTGTATTATACAAGGCATCCAAAAAAAATCAGTTAACACAAGACACACTTATTTTTTAACTATGTTAGATACATTTCCAAATACTATGCTCCATATGTTTTTCTTCAACCTCTATAAATCTTTTCAGTGTATCAGTGTATCAGATACTGTGCATTTATGTATCTTTTGTCTTTTCCTAGCCAATAAGATCTTTAAGGACAGAGACAGTGACTACTGTACCCTTGTATGTCCCACAGTCTCCAACACAAAGCAAGGGAACACTTAATATAGAATACTTGAATATCTGAGCATAAATGTTTTTCAGGCATTTCATATTTTCTGTATTCCTAATTGTAAGATTTTTCAAGGATCATCTATTGTTTTTCTACTGAAAAGTCTAATAATGCTCCACCCTTAATGGATACTTGATCAAGTGAGAGCTTACTAACTATCCAAAATAGTGGTCAAATTATTCTCATCCATTCAATATATACTTATTGATATATGCCAAACCTGTTAAAAACAAAAACAAAAACGAACTTCAACATATCAAGAATCCACTAACCCAGAAGAGAACACAAAGATGACTCCTACACAAAAATAGTAATCCAAAAGTAAAAACTATTATCCTCTACTACTGCAAACAAAGTCTAACTCCAGTTTTAAAACCAACTCAGAAAATAGACATCCCAGATTATACATTTCCACACTACAAGAAGCAATAAAACAGTATAAAAGTGTAAGAACTTTCTTTAGAAGAAACTCTTACACATGATATAAACTTTAAGACCAAATGATTAATGCTACATGAATGGATGAACCTTAACAAGATTACACTAAGTGAAAGAAGTCAGACATAAAAAAGTCACATACTGTAGAATTCCATTTATATGGATATCCAGAATAGGGAAATTCATAGAAACAGAGAGGAGATTGGTGCTCGCCAGGGACTTGGGGTGGGGAAGAAATGGGGAGTGATTGTTAAGTGCTTTTTGAAGGGACAGAAATGTTTCAGATTTACATAGTGGTAATGGTTGCACAACTTTGTGAATATACCAAGAACTACTGAATTGCACCCTTCTCTGGAGGTGTTATTTATTGAATATTTTCTTGTTTTTTAATTGAAGTGTAGTTGACACACGTTACATTGGTTTCAGATATACAACATAGCAGTTCAACTCTACTCATTATGATACCATCACAAGTGTAGCTACCATCTGTCACCATACACTGCTATTACAATACCAGTGACTATATTCCTTATGCTGAAACAAAATCCCTGTAATTTATTCATTCCATAACTGGAAGCTTATATCCCCTCCTTCCCTCATCCCTGTTTGCCCATTCCCCACTCCTCTTCCCTCAGGCAACTACCAGTTACTGATGGGACTGTTTCAGCTTTTTTTGGTTTGGTTTGTTGTTTTTTTTAGATTTCACATGTAAATGATACCATATGGTATTTGTCTTTTGCTGACTTATTTTACTTAGCATAATGCCCTCTAAGGTATATCCATGTTGTAGTAAATGGCAAGATAATCTTCTTTTTCATGGCAGACTAATATTCCTGTGTGTGTGTGTGTGTCACATCTTTATCCGTCTACCGATAGACACTTAGGTTGCTTCCAAATCTTGGCTATTGTAAATAATGGTGCCATAAATACAGGGGTGCAAAAGGGTGCACCCTTTTGAATTAACATTTTCATTTTCTTTGGGTAAACATCCAGTAGAATTATGGATGCTATGGGATTTTTTTTTTCATTTTAATTTTTTGAGGAACCTCTATAATGTTTCCCACAGTTGCTGCACCAATTTGCATTCCCACCAACAGTGCACCAGGGCTCCTTTTTCTCCACATCCTCACCAATACCTGTTTTTCTTTTCCTTTTGAGTCTAACCATTCTGACAGGTGTTAGCTGATATCTCACATGTTTTTGATTTGTATTTCCGTGATGGTAAGTGTTGTTGAGCATCTTTTCATGTGTCTGTTGGCCACCTGTTACGTGTTATTTGGAAAAATGTCCTCTGTCCATTTTTTAATTAGATTAGTACCCCCCCCAGTACTGAGTTGTGTAAGTTCTTCATATATTTTAGATATTAACTCCTTACCAGATATGTCACTTAAAAATATCTTCTCCCACTCAGTAGGCTGCCTTTTTGTTTCGTTGATGGTTTCCTTCACTGTGCAAAAGCTTTCTATTTTGGTGTAATCCCAATTGTTTACTTTTGCTTTTGTTTCCCTTGCTTGCAGAGACATATTTAGAAAAACGCAGCCAATGTCAAAGATACTACTGCCTATGTTTTCTTCTAGTTTTATGGTTTCAGGTCTCACATTTAGGTCTTTCATCTATTGAGTTTATTTTGTGTATTGTGTTAGAAAGTGGTCCAGTTTCACTCTTCTGCATGTAGTTTTCTAGTTTTTCCAGCACCATTTATTGAAGAGATTGTCTTTTCCCCACTGTATATTCTTGCTTCCTTTGTCATACATTAATTGACCAAATACGCATACGTTTATTTCTGGGCTCTCTAGTCTACTCCATTAATCTATATGTCTACTTTTGTGCCAGTATCATACTGTTTTGATTATTACAGCTTTGTAGTATATATTGAAATCTGGGATTGTGATACCTCTAGCTTTGTTCTTCTTTCTCAGGTTTGCTTTGGCTTGAATTGTACACTTTAAAAGATGACTTTTATGCCATATAAATTATATCTCAATTTTCTATATCTTAATTTTTTTAAGTTTATGACCACTTTGACTACTTTATCTGAAAGAAAACTGTTCTTTTAAGATAGGAATCTTGGGACACCGGGTGGCTCAGTTGGATAGGCATCTTGATTTCGGCTCAGGATTGTGAGATGGAGCCCTAGGTCGAGCTCAGCAGGGAGTCTGCTTGAGATTCTTTCCCTCTGTGCCTCCCCCTACTGGCGTGTGAGTTCTCTCTCTCGCTCAAATAAATAAATCTCTTTAAAAAAATACAAATCTCACTTTGTAGTTTGTTTTCTGAAGCTGAGCTAAACTCGTGATTACAAACTGGTCCCCTGCCAACCCCTATGTAAAATTACAGCTTCAAATTTTTATCAATGGTAACTACCAACTTGCCAACATTTATACAGAGATTTCTCATAAGTATCGGGATCTCAAACTTCCTAAAGAAAACTGGAGTTCTAAAAATATTAGGCACACCTGCATGGAAACAACGTCCTGGAGCTAAGCAGCAACTAACATACCTGCTCCTATCTGCCATGATCTCCATCACTCCTTACTGCCTTCTAGATACTAAAGCCAAGTACCAGCTGCCATTTAGCTTTCCAGTTTTGAGTCTGTTACCTTACACATCCTAAGCAAATAATCTTCTCTTTCTTATCACGGTATACTATGAAACACTGCTGATAAATTAAAATATAATTATGCAATTGGTCAAAAGGTACAAATTTCCAGCTATAAATAAGCTTCAGGGATCTAATGTACAGCATGGTAACTATAATTAACAATACTGTATTATACATATACACATTTCAAAGTTGTGAAGAAAGTAGACCTTAAATGTTACACACACATACACACAAAGTAATTGTGTGAGGGGACGGTAGTGTCAACTAACCTTTTTTTTTTTTTTTTTAAGATTTTATTTCTTTATTTTAGAGATTGAGAGAGAGCCTGTGCACAGCTGAGCAGGGGGAGAGGAACAAGAAGAATCTGCGCTGAGCATAGAGTCTGACATGGGGCTCAACCCCACGAGTCTGAGATTATGACCTGACCGAAATCAAGAGTCGGAGACTTAACTGACTAAGCCACCCAGGCACCCCTGGCAGTGTCAACTAATCTTATTGTGGTAATCATTTTGCTTTATATACATGTATCAAATCATCACACTATACGCCTTATACATACATATGTTATATGTCAATAATATCTCAATAAAACTAGAAATAGAATTTTTTAAATTTAAATGTAATCATACACAAGTACATTTTTACTAAATGCAAAGATAAAAATCTGCATGTGATACCTACTGAATAAAATCCTGCAACTGTCAGAGATTCATGCTGTATAAATACTTTAATGTGGGGGGAAAATTGAGGGAAAAGTTCATGTTTCTAGTCCTATAAATAGAAAACAAATTATTTTCACCTCATTTACAATTAAAAATTATTTTCATCTATTAACAAAAAATAGTGCACTAGTCCAACCAAGTCTTTGTCCATGTATCCTCAAATTTACAGGTGACATTTCACATATTATCACTACGCTGAGTATTAACAGACTATATAAAACCAGAGAAGCATCACAATTACTTCATAATTGTAATTCATGAATGCAAAGGTGCAATTAGATTTTATGTCCAACTGAAAACTCAATTCTGTTCTTACCCCCATATTAGGTATTGCCACAGAAAGGGGAAAACCTGTCTTATCCAGATTATTTATTGGATATGAAAACAAATTGCTTTATTTATTCACTGATTTTATGTTTAAACCACCTAGAACCACCTGATGCTTACGTGCACAAAGAACAACTCCTACCCATTAACAGGTTCTACATATTAGGCCGTATTTACAGAGCGAAAAGAAAACAGAACACAAGGTGAATATGGCAATAAGAGAAAAAAGAAGCTTGAACTATCTCCTTTTTTTTTTTTTTTTTGAAGATTTTGTTTATATATTTGACAGAGATAGAGACAGCCAGCGAGAGAGGGAACACAAGCAGGGGGAGTGGGAGAGGAAGAAGCAGGTTCATACAGGAAGAGCCTGATGTGGGGCTCGATCCCATAACGCTAGGATCACGCCCTGAGCCGAAGGCAGACGCTTAACCGCTGTGCCACCCAGGCGCCCCTTGAACTATTTCCTACTCCAAGTGTAAATGAGGATTGAGTTAAAAGCTATGTCAAGTACCTTCCAGCCTCAAAATTCTGTGTATTTATCCACATTTTCTCCTCCTTTCCTCCAAATAAAATAATTTACCTAGCTGAACTGCTTTTCCAGTAGATAGAAAGGTTAACATAGTATTTGTATTCCATTTTTTATCATCGTTTCTAAGCCAATAAAATATCAACGTACAAGATGACTTCTAAAAGCAGCTGTTCCCTTTGAAATAGGCAAACCAAACTCATTTCTCAAAGTCTTCCAGGAGAGAGACCAGATGAATCAATTACTTAGTAGTTTACAGGTAAACTTTGATGTTCGTCCCCCCTGAGCCATGCCACTGAACCTGCCCAGGTATCCTTAAGTTTACAGGTGACATTTTACATATCATCACAACCACTGAGTATTAACAGATATTATATAAAATTGGAGGAGCATCACAACTGCTTTATAATTGCAATTCCTAAATACACAAATGCAAAGGTGCAACTGGATTCTATGTCCAACTGAAGCCACAATCTTGTTTCTGCTTAAACTGGTAAGGCTGAATAAAGAGATAAAGAGATAAAGTGGGATAGTCTCCAAAAAGTTCACCAAATTCCTAATGCACATTATGATCCAAACTGCAAAAAGAACTTTTTCAAAAGTGTAGGACTAGAAACAAAAATCAATCATTACCTCAACTATGACTTATGGAAGCACAGTGTCATTAGACTGATAAAGATCAGAGTATGTAGATCTTGAGTTTTACACCTTTAAGAGTATAATGTGAGTTGACCATACAGGAATTAGCAGGAATTAGTTATGTTTTACCTGTTGTTTTTTAACAGTCCTGCCCCATAGAACTTTCTGATGATAAAAATGTTCTGTATTTGTGCTGTCCAATACCATAGTCAATAACCACATGTGGCTACCAAGCATTTGAAATGTGGCTAGCAAGACTAAGTGAACTTTTTATTTAATTATTAAAATTTAAGTTGCCACAAGTAGGCTAGTGGCTATCATATCGAACAATGCGGTTCTATCATCTGAAATACAATGTATAAACTTCACCTAACAGCAGAGTTTTTCAAAGTATCATTCCTGAGGATGTTAACACAAGCTAAAACCTTCCTGATAACTAATGATACACAAGTTAAGCCAAAGGCCTACACATCAAATAAACATAAAATTCATTTATTAAATGAGAATTGATGATACCAAGATTCAGAATTTAAGGCACAATATTCAATGAGACGATATTAAAAAAGACATCTCAAATTTTTCCCCATTGTTTTTACAAAAGGGGTACTCACTTTAAGAATAGTTTCCCAATATATGCAAGTTACTTCCCCATCAAATCTGCCCATTATCTTCTGTTCAAAACAAAAAACGGCCAAAATAAATTCTCAGCACTATTACGTCTACTGCCACTTGGTAAATTTCACACGTTGATTTCCCTTTCCTTAAAGAAAAGATACAAACGTTTGGAAGCCGTTGCATCGCCTGAAAGCCTTGTAATCCATCTTTCCACGTATTCAGATGTACAAATCATTCTGATACAGTTGCGATTTCGTCCCTAGACACAATTATTTTCAGTCCAAAAGAGTCACTACTCTTTTCGGCACTTCAGGTATTCTTTGACTAGCTCTCCCTAAGTCAAGAAAAGTAACCAAGATGGTGCACAAAATGTCAAAAGAAAACAAGTCTAGGAACTTGCAGGTTGAGCAACTAGTCTCGAAGCAGAATCCACCGCCTTTAACCCCGAGAGAGTGTGCCTCGGACTATGCGGCGAAGCAAACAGGCGAGCAAGGTCGTGACCTAAGGTCACGGCCGCCAGCACCGCTCCCGCCCGGCAGCGGGAAGCCACCTGTTAGGCCCGAGCCTCACCTGGCAGGAGAGAGGAGGCGCACACCCGGCAGTGAGCCGGACGCGGACGCCTAGGCTGCCAGCGCAGGACCCGCCCCTCACGCGGCGGCGACCGGAGACGGCGGCGAGCCCCCCAGCTGCACGTGGGCTTCACCCGGCCGGTGCTTCGCTGACAGGCAGGTCGCCCGCGGTGCCCGGCCCGGCTTCCGCGAGCCAGTCCCCGGGGCGGCACCCCGCCTCCCTCGCACCCACCCCGCCGAGTGGGCGCCCAGGCGGCCCACACCACTGGCCCGCCGCCCTCCCTTCCTTCCTCCCCGATCGGCGCGATCCCGCCCCGCCGCTCCTCACCTACCTGGTCACGGAGTTTGAGGAACGCCATGGCGGTCGCCTCCACCGCAGCCCCGGCCCACCGCTTCCGCCCCCGTAGCTTCGGCCGCTCCCCGGGGCCAGCGGGTCGGCGGCCGGCTGCGCTGAAGAGTCCGCGGGCAGGGGGCGGTGCCGCCTCCCGGGCCGCCTGCCGCCGCTACCGAGAGGTGAGGAGCCCGGTCGGTCCCGCCTCCTCCCCTGACTACTCCCCCGCCCTCTTCTTTCCTTTCTTTCTCTTTCTCTCAGCTGCTTTCACACGCTGCCGCTGCCACAGCCGCCGCAGCCGCCGCCTCCTCACGCCCCCTTCCCGAAATACCCTGGCAGCCCCCGCGGCCGCGCCGTTCCAGCCCGCGGCAGCGGCGGCATCCAAACTCCACTCCACAATATTACCACCACCGCCCGCCGCGATTGGCGGCCGCGCGGGGGAGAGGCCAGAGTAAGCCGAGCGCCCATTGGCCACGCCGCCGCGCTCGTTCGTGCCC
The DNA here is from genome assembly GCF_023065955.2 of Ursus arctos. Classification (NCBI taxonomy): domain Eukaryota; kingdom Metazoa; phylum Chordata; class Mammalia; order Carnivora; family Ursidae; genus Ursus; species Ursus arctos. The sequence continues at coordinate 32,090,286 of NW_026622875.1, forward strand.
CTCCCCACCTCCTGGAGAGGGAGGGGGCGGAGAGAAGGAAGCTGCGAGGGGTGGGCTGCGAGCTACAGCGTGCGGGGCGGGGGAGGCGGGAGCGGAGCGGAGCCGAGCAGGGGGAGGGGTGGCCAGGTACTCCTGGGCGCGCGCCCCGGGCGCGGTGGGCGGAGCCCGGGCTGGAGGTGGGGGGGCATCTGGAAGCGGGGTAACGGCTCTATGTTCGCACGTGGAGGTGGAGTGTGGACTCTCCCCAAAGCTAGAGGAGGATGAAGGAACTGGGTGAGGGGCCGGAAGAGGCGTGAGAGGTGGGCAGCTGGGGGCTGCTGCCTTCCTGGGAGCGGCGAGGGGAGAGGGGCGAACCCGACGCGCACGTGGAGGGAGAGTGAGAATGCGCCCCTGAGGTTGGGGAGGATGAAGGAGCCAAGGAGTAGGGGGGAGAGGCGGTCACCGGGAGGCTGGCTGCCCTCCCGGGGGCTGTAGGCAAGGCCAGAAGGTGGGGGCTGTGGGGGAGCGTGAACTGACGGGGTCTCGCGCGTCGGAGGAGAATGAGCGCTCCTCCCCAGCACACGCCCCCCGGACTTGGTTGGACTAGTCACCCCAGGGTGTGAAAGGTGACGCGTGGGGGCTGCTGCCCTCCCGGGGGCAGCAACCGGGCCGGGGGGCCGGGGGCGGGGGAGGGGAGGGGAGCGATGCTGTACTCTGGGCGGAACGGCGGCGTCTTTGCAGCCAAACAGGTTGTGGACGCCGGAGTCTTTCTCTGCCTGTAGTCCCAATCCAAAGCAAGGCTGCGATTCTCCAAAATCCTCCTGCCCGACTTGCATTTTTTTTCCCCTTTCTTCTTTCACATCAGAAGGGTTTTGCCTCCCACTCGAGAGAAATCAATTTAAAAAATAAAAGATGTGCTGGATTTCCAATAAATAGCATCCTTGGATGGAGAAGAAGAAAAATGATTCCCTCACCCTGCCACACACACCCCCATGCCACCCCACAGTTCTGAAACGGCTTTTCTTTCTAAGGCACACTGTTACCATTCCAGGCTTGTGTGGGAGAAGGCTGTTGTGCGCCTGTGTCTGTCCGCCTGGGCGGCTCCAGCCCCTGGTTAATAAAAGGTACAGACGGTTAGAGCACAAATGTGTGACGTCAGGCTCGGTTTAAAAAAGTCCCCCTTTCTCTACATCAATTGTGTCTCTTGGGACAGACTTTATTTAGAGGATCGATTTGAGTCTAATGGCAGGAGAAAAGGGGACCTATGCCAGGGCTGTCAGTTTATTAAAATACTGTGCTTAAAACAAAAAGCTTATCATTTAGCCTCATAAAAAAATGAAAATATCAGAGTGCAAAATGAAAAACACTGCTGATTAACTAATAGTATGATCCTTCCAATATGCCTTTTCATATCAATCCCTTGATTCCATAGAAACAATTTCTTATCTAAAAATAACAATCCTCATCATAAACTATGTTTTCTACTTGAAATGGAAAGATTCTCATAACAGGTACAGTCATGCTGAGGCTAAAAAGGAAGCTGAAGTATTCTTGCTTTGCATTGTCTTCAGTACCTCTCTCCGCTTTACTTCAACAACTTCAGCAGGTATTTGTCATCTTCCTCTCCTTGTCGATTCAGTGAGGGTGAATGAGTTACGTTGTGAAAGCATCTGAGTTCTCCAAAACAAAGGTGTTGTGATAATATTGCTTGAGTATTTTGTGATTACCAGCCACCTTTATAAATAATTACCCTTGTGCTATATCCAGTACAGAGTTCTATCTTAGTCAAGGGGTGCAGGAATTTACCCTCATTTGTATGTCAACCTGTTAAGCACTGGATGTCTAGCCAGGAATTAATACCCCCCCTCCCACTCTACCCCCAATAATATCTTCTCAAGGTTAAAGTTCTAGAGTTTAAAAGCACAACAGGGACTTGATTCAGAACATGGCAAAGATTAACTTTTGGGGAAACACAAATGAATTGGAGAGAATGATTTTAAATTGTGGGTTTGAGTGCATTTTAATAGGTTTTATGCTTGAGCTAATGAAACTTTTCAGGGATCTTCTGAAAATCCTAATTAACAATAATTAAAGAAAATATTTTAGAATGAACCATCTCTGACAACCTTGCAAATAGTAAGCTTTGAGGGAATGCTTAATACCTAGCTCAGTTCTCACCCTTCTCCATCCTAAACAACATGTAACTTGGGTCTTAATTTCGTGATTTGTAAAAACTAAGCTTAACACTACCTGGCCTACTCATCTCACACAATCAAATAAGATAATGATATGAAAGGCTATGGGAACTCTGCAGGACCATTCAAATATAATGTTATTACAGCTACATTTCCATAGCTGGAGAAGGGATAACAATCATTCTGGAAAGGAAGAATAAAAAATCTATGTAATTGAGCAATAAAATGAAGTAAGATTCATGTTCAAATTCTGATAAAATCTTTCAAAATCTTTATTATAAGGTTATTCCTCTCTATTATCAAATACTCAAATATTAAAGGAATCTATAATATTGAAAAGTCCCGTATCATCAAAGCTAGTGAGACCAGGAACCTGAGTGGTATCTGTCATCTCTCTCCCACCCAACCCCCGCCTCCCTGGCCCCTCCACCTTTTCTAAATGTCATTTTCATTCTTTCTTACTACAGCCAGCAGCTCTACTTACATTTTAAGTACTTCGCTGTCATAAAGAAAATCAAATTTTAAGTCTCAAGGAATGACTAAGCAGTTGGGTTAGACTCATCTGACCATCCGCTGGCCAGCCATTACAACCAAAGAAGCAAGGTCTTAGAACTGATAACAGCTTCCACTCAGAATTCATGTCTAAAATGGTAGGAGGAAAGATGTCATACAGATGTGACCACTGGGGAAATTGCTACGAGCTAGGCAACCACACTAAATTTTACTTAGTATGCTGCTATGTGTTGGGCACTTGTCAGCACCTTAAATGCTTCACCTCATTTAAGTTTTTCAGTAATCTCAGTAATCTCTTTGTGTTGGGAAGCTGGGGTCCAGAGAAGTTGTGTGCCCATAGTTACCTAATTAATGTCAGGGCCTGGATGCATGAGAGCCTTGAAAGCCAGGAGAGTAACTAATGTGGTAGGAAATACACTATTGATCACTTTTGAACCAGGTAATCTTTATAAAAATGATTTTTATGAAGAGACTGAAATACACGGAAAATGCATATAATAAACTGCTAAAACAGTAAAGATAAGTTCGGAATCCTGGAGGATAGAAATAGAAGACCCAACGTACATCTAAAAGAGTTTCTAGAGGAGAGAAAATAGAGTATAAAGGAGAGGCAATATCCAAAGAGATAATGTGTGAGAATTTTTCAGACCTAAAGAAAAACGAGTTATCAAATCAAAGGAAAATGCTGAGGCTCAAGCAGAATAAATTTCTTAAAAACTGAGACCTGTACATAGTAGTGAAATTACAGAATACCAAATGCAGTAAGAAAATGCAAAAGTTATCACTGAGAAAAATCCAATTATCCTAAAAGGAATGACAGTCATTTTGACAGGAAATGAGTCATTTTGACAGGCATGACCTGTCAGCAGATTTATAAGCATCAACACTTGACAGAAGACAATGGAAAATATCTTGAAAGTATTGAAAGTCCATAACAAAGAAACTAGAATTCTATACCTAGCTAAACTATCTTTCAGGAGAAAGAACAAAATAAACATTTTTAAATTAAATACTCACAGGTGTTCATTGAAAGACATACTAAAGAATTTGCTCCAATAAGAAAAAAGCTGAACCCAAAAGGAGTAAGTGAGATGGGAGAAGGAAGGATAAACAAATAAATTAGCAATTATCTCAGCTAATCTAAATCAGTAATATTTTTTGTACATACCAGTATTTTGGAAGTTTAAAACCAGGTGAAATTAAAATATTAGTCCCTAATGGGGCACGTGGGTAACTCAGTCAATTGAGCATCTGACTCTTGATTTTGGCTCAGGTCATGATCTCAGAATGGTGAGATTGAGCTCCACTTTGGGCTCCATGCTGGGCATGAAGCCTGCTTAAGATTCTCTGTCTCCCTGTGCCCCTCCTCTCTTTCTCTCTTTCTCCCTCTCTTAAACATAAAATATTAACCCTTAAAAATATGGTAAATGACGGCAGAAGGGAGTTCTGAATTAAAGACTTGATTTACTCAGAAGGAGTGAAATGTATCTTAAGTTTAGATTTTGACAAGTTATTATATTGGTTAAAATTCCTTGTGGCAAACAACAAACTCCAAACAAGGATTTCTTAAATTGACGTTCAGCTCCAGGGCCATTGGGTATGCTAAACAAATGAACAAACAAACAAGCTTGGGTTAAGGTGCTAGGAAAAGTTGCCCTAAGACATGCAACAGAACTGACATGATAAAGAAACTGCTGCTATTTCCATCAAGCACCAAATGCCGTGAGCTCAGCGTTTCTTTGTCTCTTCCTGCTATCAGCCAATTCTGTGTCATAACAGTGTCAATTCTGTGTTAGAACTTTGATCTTGCAACCACTGCCACCTTTACAGACTGGATGCCTCTATCTTTACCTGCATCAGGAAAATGGAAAATGTGTGCAGAGCTTGTATCCTCCTAATCTTCACATTTCCACAGGTGCTTCTGGTTATCAGAGCCTATGTCATAGGTCTGCATCCTGGTTGCAGTGGAGGCAGGAAATCTGAGTTCTGAATTTTATACCAGGAAGGTGAGATTTATAACCAGGGAATTATCCTAAATATAGAAGGGCTATATACAAGATTATGGCAGCCTTGAAAATGACAGAGTCTGTTACTGATATACATATTAAAATTAGAGAAATAGAATGCCTGACTTCCAAATTGATAGAGGGGAAAAAATGATCTAGAGAAAACTTAGTTACTGGATTAGCAGGCAAAAAAGAAGAAAAAGAAAAGCAAATTAAAAGTATAAATAGGAAACAAGATTCTAGAGAGAAGTCCAAGTGTTATTAGTCACAATAAATATAAATGGTTTATATTATTTAAAAACAATGACACACAAAAAAAACCACATTTAGATTGGGTTTTTAAAAAAGAAACCAGGGTGCCTGGGTGGCACAGCGGTTAAGCGTCTGCCTTCGGCTCAGGGTGTGATCCCGGCATTATGGGATCGAGCCCCACATCAGGCTCCTCCGCTATAAGCCTGCTTCTTCCTCTCCCACTCCCCCTGCTTGTGCTCCCTCTCTCGCTGGCTGTCTCTATCTCTGTCGAATAAATAAAAAAAAATAAATAAAATCTTAAAAAAATAAATAAATAAAAATAAAAAAGAAACCAAACCATGTGCTATTTGCAACTATATGGTTAGAATATATCACCAAAACATTCGGAGAAAGGCAATTTTTTTTTAACTACCAAGAAAATACTAACCAAAAAATCTAATAACATTAATATCCAACATAACAAATTTAAACAAGAAGGATTGATAAAAAGTTGACATGTAGTAATTATGAAAGGAACTATCTACCAGGATGACCTACAGGTGTGATACAATCATGAACCTATGTGCACTTACCAAATAGAGCAAAGTTTGATGGAACTACGTAGAGAAATTGACAAGTGCCTCGTCAAAAACTAGTAAAGTAGATAAAATATTAGAATGCCAAGGAATCAATAAGCTCAATATCATGTGAGATTATGTGTACACACACATGCAACCCATAATCAAGAGTAAAAAATTGATACCTTTCCGCCAAGAAACTTAGTCCAGCCATTTTACAGGTGAGTTTTACCAAGTGTACAGAAGAAAATGCCTTTCCTTTGTTTTGTGTCACAAAGTAGAAAGCTAAAAAACAAGTGTATAACCAAGACTGTTGATGCACCAGGTGCTTCTCAGATACCTTTCAGTCTTCCAAACCAATCCTCTGACATATCCAGTTTTTGACAAGTGTGATTATTTCAGTAGGGCCATCCAGAACCATTTCATTTGGTCAAAAGCTCTTCCAAAGGGATCTCTGCATAACTGCTTCAAATATCTCTCTGTTGGTGATGGCTGCTCTGTGGCTAAAATACATAGGAAATGCATATGATAGACTGCATAAGCTAAAGATATACAATTGTATGCATAATGTGATATAAACTATGTAACAAAAACAAGCAAAAATCTGAATAGAAAAGTTTAAAAGACTGGGAAAAATATGCCACAATATTAAATAAAGTTATGTTTGAATGATAGAAGTATGAGTCGTTTCTTCTATTTTTCTATACTCCACATTTTTTGTTTAGTGAGAAATTGTTTAAGTCATTTCCAAATATATTAGTGCTTCGTGATTCCATTATTTCACTGAAATAAAAAAAGATATGAGACACATCGGGGCATCTGGATGGCTCAGTTAGTTGAGCAACCAACTCTTGGCTTCACCTTAGGTCATGATCTCAGGGTCATGAGATGGAGCCCCAAGTTGGGCTCTGCACTGGGTGTGGAGCCTGCTTAAGATTCTCTCTCTCCCTCTCCCTCTACCCTTCCTTCCCGAACTCATGCATGCTCACAGTCTCTCTAAAAAAAAAAAAAAAAAAAAAAAATTATGAGACATATAGAAAATAACTATCAAACTAGCAAAAGAAATTCTGAGCATATCAATAAGTACATTAAATATGATTGGACTAAACATGCTGCTCAAAAGGCAGATACCATCAGACAGAATAAAACCGCAAGACCTAACTCTGTGTTGCAGGCCTACAAGAGACACACCTGAGTTCAAAGATATGAGTAGGTTGAAAGCAAAGAATGTAAAATGTACAGCATGTAAACAGTAATAATAAGAGGCCTAGAGTGGCTATGTTAATATCAGACAAACTTTAAGACATATTACTGGACACATTTTTGGTAAGTGGTCAACACATCTAGAAGATAGAATAGTTATATATACATCAAAGAACCAACTCCCAAAAACGTATGACACAAAAACTGGCAAAAATGAAAGAAGAACTAGACAATATTAGAAATTTCAATATCCCACTTTCAAGAGTTGATAGAACAACTATAGTAGACTTTAAGAACACTATCAACCAACTTGTCTTAACTAATATTTATAAAACACTCCACCCAAAAACTGTAGAATACACATTTCTTTTGAAGTGCATATGGAACATTCTCCAGGGTAAACCATATACTATAGCCCAAAACAAGTCCCAATAAAATACAGAAGATTGAATATTGAAATTACACAAAGTATGTCCTGTGACCGTAATGGAATTAGCTATAACAGAAAGACCTGAGAAAACACCCAATAGTAGGAAATTAAGCAACACACTTCTAAATAAGTGATGAGTCAAAGAAGAAATCACAATTGAAATTAAGCAAAATTCATGGCATGCATCTAGAGCAGTGCTTACAGGTTCCTGGGTGGCTCAGTCAGTTGCACAACTGACTCCTGGTTTGCACAACAGGAGTTCCACTGGGGTCCTGATCTCATGAGCTGTGGGATCAAGCCCAAGTGGGGCTCCACACTCAGCAAGGAGTCTGCATGAAGATTCTCTCCCTCTGCCCCTCCCCCCACTTGCACACACATAAACGCACTCTATCTCTTAAAAAAATAAAAAAGCAGTGCTTAGAAATGTATAACTTGAGATGCCTATATAAGAAGATTTTGAAAGATCAAAAACCTAAGATTCCACATTAAGAAACTAGAAAGCAAAGAGCAAGATAAACACACAGCAGACAGAAGGAATGAAATAATAAATATTATAGCAGAAAAACAATAGAGAAAACTTTTTTAAAAGTTGATTCTTTGAGAAGATCAATAAAATTGACAAACCTTTAACTAGACTGACCAAGAAAATAAGAGAAAAGACACTAATTACTAAAATCATGAAAGAAAGGATATCACTACCAACTCTACAGAAATTAAAAGGATTATAAGGGAATATTATTAACAGTTGAATGCCAATAAACTAAACAACTTAGATAAAATGGAATGATTTCTAGAAGTACACAACCAAAACTGACTCAAGAAGAAACAATCTATCTGTGTAAACCTTTGACAAGTAAAGATACTGAATTAGTAATTTTTTTTCTTAAGGATTTTTATTTATTTGACACAGAGAGAGAGCAAGAGAGAGAGCATAAGCAGGAGGAGCAGCAGGGGGAGAAGCAGCCTCCCCGCTGAGCAGGGAGTGGGACATGGGACTCTATCTCAGGACCCTGGGATCAGGACCTGAGCCGAAAGCAGATGCTCAACTGACTGAGCCACCCAGGCGTCCTTGAATTAGTAATTTAAAATCTCACTAACAGGGACACCAGGGTGGCTCAGTGGGTTGACTGTCTGCCTTTGGCTCGGGTCGTGATCCCAGGGTCCTGGGCTCAAGTCCCACATGGGGCTCCCTGCTCAGCGGGGAGCCTGCTTTTCTCTCTGCCTCTGCCTGCCGCTCTCCCTGGTTGTGCTCTCTCTCTCTCTGACAAATGAATAAAATCTTAAAAAAAAAGAAGTAATAATAAAATCTCACTAACAAAAGCCAGGCCCAGATGGTGTCCTTGGTGAATTCTATCAAATGTTTAAAGAAGAAATAAGACCAATCCTTCACAAATTCTTTGAGAAAAGAAACATGTCCCAACTTATTTTATGAGGCCAGTACTACCCTGATACCAAAGCCAAGACATCACAAGAAAAGACTGCAGACCAATATCCCATGTGAACAAAGATGCAAAAATCCTTAACAAAATATTACCAAATCGAATTAAGAAACTTAATAAAAAAAGAATAATATATCATTCCCGAGTTGGATTTATTCCAGGAATGCAAAGTTAGTTTAACATCTGAAAATCAATTAGTGTATTACATTAATGGAATAAGGGACAAAACCTACATAATCTTTTCTGTAGAGTAGGAAGAGCCAGCAGAGGATATTGCATGGAATAAGAAAAACCAGAAACCGAGAATATATTTCAAGAAAGAAAGAGTGGTCAACTGGTTGATTGCTGCTAAGTCCAATAAAAGGAGAAATTGGATTTTTTAGGACCATTGGATTAAACCACATGGAGGTTGCTGACAACTTTCAGAAGGGTTTCAGAAAAATGGTATAACTAAAGATTTGATAGGAATGAGTTAGAAGAGAGTGAAAAGTGAAGAGGTGGAGAAACGGAATAAAGACAACTTTTTCAAGGAGTCTTATTTTAAAACGTAGCAGAGAAATGGAGCAGCAGATGAAGAGAAATGAGAAGCCTAAGGGGAGCTGTTTTTGTCTTTTAAGGTGGTAGGTGTTACATCACCTGTATAGGCTGGGGAGTGATACAGTCAAAAGGGAAAAATTGGCAATGAAAAGAGAGAGCAGAAACCTGTAGGAGCAAAGTCCTTGAAAATGCAAGAGGAAATGAGATGCAATTCAGAAGTAGAAAGTGTCAAGAACTCTGAAATGCCTGAGATTTTATCCAACTTGCATGCTAACAAGTTAGCCTGTCATAATTTCATGGATGCTGGCAGAAAACATAAGACTCCTGGGTCAAAGACAAAGGATTTCATTTCTCACAGTAACAGCAGTAGCCAGAGATCAGAGTTTTATTGCATCAATTTCCTGAACTTCAATTCCCGCCGAGCAACGTAGGAGGAAGGCCAGGTAATGCCTGTAACATGGAGTGGGTTGCATTACAAGTAAGGAAATCTGAGTTCAGTGAACCTGAATCTTTTACACTGGGCAGTAAACATGCCTGTCCTTTGCTCCAGAGCAAGGCATTACTTTTATTATACTGGACAGTAAGCATCTCTACTGTTTGCTCCAAAGGAAGACACTATCTCTATCTTCCAAGGCTATTAGTCTGCATCAAAACAAATGTGAAAGACACATGGAGAACTATCTCTCAGCAGAGAGTTTAGCCTTAATAGCGTGGACACATCATTCATTTTAGGGCATGGAGGTTGGGGAAGTGGAGAAGATAAGATTATTAGAAAAGAGCCAGTTGCTCTCTTTTGCTTAATTTTATTTTTTCCCCAGTGTATCAATGGGTGAGAGTATCAGTTAAGACTGAGGACTGGGCATTGAGAGTGTGGGATTTAAATAAACATAAAGTCTAGAAGAATGAGAAAGGATTAACTAAGGAAATGAGGAATTACTGGGCACTGCTGAGGGCCCTCTTCTAATTCATAATCCTAAATTCAAATAGCACAAGTTATGACTGTCTTAACCAGGTTTGTTCCACTGCTTGGGTATAGGGACAAGACAGGTAGAGAGTTGACTTTAAACAGGATTGGAGTTTTTTCAGGCAAGTGATGGAGAAAGAAAGTGGCAATGGAGTTGTGGATGTGCACAAAGGACTGATCACAGTGGTGGACCAGGGATTCTAGGCTGGATGAAGAAGAAAGAGAGTGAGGAGAGGAAGAACTGTGAAACATGGATAGAGCCAAAGGATCAGCGTTCCTGAGGGGGTTGAAGCATGGTTGGAGTCGGGGTATTTCAATAAGTGAACTAGAAGATGAGAGGCAGTAGTCAAACAATGGAATGCTTAAAGATTTAGATTTACAACACCTGAGCATGAGAATGGATAGCTGAGGTGGGGTAGAGACAAATCTCATTAGAGGTGAGGAGTTCAGTAAACTAAGTGGTCAGAGTGTCATATAGTTCATTTATGAGCTTGTTGAAATCACCAAGAATAACTGCAGTCGCATGGAAAGAACGACAGCAAGCCAGGTGCTAAAATTTTCAATGAATGAGGGGAAGCAACTGGAAAGTTACAGATGATTATGACAGGGAGGGGTGGCAGGTGCTATGAACAGACTATTCCTTTTTTAATAGATATTTTTATGTGACCAAGTAAGCACTGTGAGAGAAACAAGTTATCATGATCCTAAAGAATTGTGTAAGCTAACTTGAAGATAATACACCCAGGAAAAGCTAAACAGCAGACATTGCAGTATGGCAAGGCAAAACAAAACAAAAAACACTGGTCTGAGTCAGAAGGTCTGAGTTCTAGTTCCAGCCATGCCAGTAGTTAGTGTGAGCTTAGATAAATCACTTAGTGTGAAGCCTCAGCAGGCTTCAGTTTCCACATCTGGATATGGATTAGATGGTTCCCAAGATACCTGAAGGCCTAACATTCTGTAATTCTATGATAGAGAACAATGCACATTTCACAAGGAAGTTAGGAAGAATAAGCACTATTATCCAGATGTTACAGAAAGAGGAAATGGAGCCATGAATGACTACATAATTTGTCCAGCATCAAGACTATTAAGTCAGGTTCATTGTTGTTGTGTTAGATCTTACAGGGTACAAAGTAGATACCCTAATCTGTGTTTGTTTCCCTTCACTTACACAAAGTTGTGTTTGTCTTTCCATTATCGCTATTTGATTCTGGCTAGGTCATGATTGTATATGTCAAAGAACAAAGAAAGGACTATGAGAAACCATAACTGGAGCACCAACGTCTAACACAGCCCTGAAATAACACATTTTTACAGGAAGCAAGGAGGTATGTTGCCCTCTAGGAAATATATGTCACTCTGGAGTAATTAGGCTGACACGCATTTCCCTGGTGGCAAATGTAATGCATGGGTCCAAAAACCCTTCACATCAGCATAATGTTGGGGTGGGATTGGAAGTCAAGATTTAGAAGGATATAATTGGAATAAAGGGCATATAAACAGTTTTTCCTCTGTAACAAATTCTTCCTTTGTAACTGTAATGTTGCTTCTACAATTTTTAATATATGCAAACACATTCAGTCATGCAGTTAGCAAGTATTCGTAGAGATCCACTATATGGTAAGCACCTACTGTGGATAGCAAGACAGCTAAGGGCCCTGTCCTATCTCCCTTTGCTAAGGTATACTGAACGGAGTGAGGGATGGACATAAATAGGAAGACGAATAAGATATATTTCAGAGTATGATCGATGCTACGGAGAATATAAAACAGGGTAACAATATATCCCTTAGCATGTTCTGCATTCTCTCCCTTTAGAATGTAAGTTTCACAAGTGCTAGTGATTTGTCTGTTATTCATCACTGTGCCCTCTGTGCCTTGATTAGTGAATTTTAACTGTGGGCTCCTTTACATAGGAGAGGTGTCTCTAAGGAGGTGCCATCTGAACCGAGACCTAAAAAATGAAGCGCTTTCAGCCATGCAAAAAGAGGGCAGGGAAACAGCAGTGTAAAGTTCCCAAGAAAGCCACAAGTTCAGCATGTTTAAGAAACATAAAGAAGGCCATTGTGGCTGTAAAGCCGTAAGGGTGGGACAGTGTAACAGAAGGTGAGGCTGAAGCAAGAGTCAGGGCCAGAATAATATAGGGCCTTGTAAGCCAAGGCTAGGAGTTTGAATTTTAATTTAGTTGCTGCGGTAAGCCATTGGAGGGTTTTAATCAGAGATATTATATGACCTTACTTTTACTTTTGAAAGTTTGCTCTGGGATCTGTGTGGGTACTAGACTGAAGGGAGCATGAGAGGAGGCAAGAGATGGGTAAAGACATGAGACGTGATGGTGGCTTGGTGTTGGAGAAGAGGTATAGAGTAGTTGAATTTGAGATCCATTCTGAAGGTAGAACCGCAGGACAAGGTGATGAGTTCGATGTGGAGTGTTAGAAAAAGAGAGAAGGCAAGACAGACTCCAGTGTTTCGGCTTAAGTAACTTGGTCCTGGTGGTGCCACTAACTGATAGGGAAACTGGGGGAGAAGCCGAGTTTTTCCAGGGAAAAATCAAGCATTCCATTTTGGCCATGTGAAGCTTATCAGACTTCCAAATGAGTATGTAGATTAAATGGTTGATACGTGAGTACGGCAAGATGTCAGAGCTGAAGATATCCTTCTGTGAGTCATTGGCATTTAGATACTATGTAAAGCCACGTAGCCGAGTGAGATCACCAAGGGAGAACATGCAGATCCGAGAGCCGAAGACTACGCCTGGAACATCTGTCATAGGACTCCAGTTTTGGCCTTTGAATAATGTGATATTTTATAGAGAACTGCGTTACCTACCAGATCAATCAGTTTTAAAACCCCGTTTTGCCTTCCTCTTAGCAAGTAGTAGGAGGCGGTCTTGGAGGGAAGCCATCTTGACTAGAACCTTTAATCACACAGCAACCCCTGGGACTTGCCAGTATGTCATCAGGTGCACAGAAGAGGGCTCTGGCCCCCGCCATGCCTCCCTCCCATTATGCAGTGTTCCCTGACCTCCCCACACCACAGTGATCCCTCCTTTCCCCAGTTTCCTCTGAACCCCTCCTTTCCTCAGAACGGTCTGTACCTGGGCGGTCAGTCCCGCTGGTATTGTAGCTATTTATGCAGAGCAGTTGCTCTGTGTCCGTTTCCCTCCACTTATACAAAGTCGTGTTTGTCTTTCCATTATCTCTGTTTGGTTCTAGCTAGGTCACGATTACTTATCATCCCCACTTTCAACTACTGTAAACCGTAACTTCTTCAAGGGCAGGATATTCTCATATATATCTTTCCATCCCTTACCCTGTTATGCATTTCCCCATCTAGAAAGTTAGGTACTACAAGAGCTAGGACCTTGTCTGTTAGGTTCAGCACTGCACTCTTTGAGCCTGGAACAGTGTTCTCGAATAAACACAAACAAAATGAATGAATACAGTAGCTATTGACAGATTTATGTTCTAGATAAGTGATCAGACACCTCAAAGCAAGACTTTCTCCCTCTTCCCTGATAGATCTTATCTCTCCTTTGGGTCCCTTGAGCTTTACCATCACCCACACTTCACACTGCAGCATAAAGAGGTGTTTCACTTCTCACCACCTTTTTGGACTCTTTCCACAGATTCTGCTGATGCTGAAGTAGATAAGAATAGGGCATGTGTTTTTGGCTTATATAATGCACATATGCAGTTGGGATCTGTGGTAGATTGCCTGAAAGATGGCCATTAACAATTGCTTTCATCTCTGCATATGCTTGTTGTTCCTCCAGCAGGATATGGGGTTTGTTTCCCTTCCCTTTGAATCTGGTTGGCCATGAGACTTGCTTTGGCCTGTAGATTGCAGAAGTAATATCATACGAATCTGGGCCTACACCTTAAGAGACTTTGCCATTTCCAGTTTTACCATCTTGGGATTTAGACACCATGCTTAAGAAGCTTGGAATTCTGGGACTCTGGATAATGTGAGACATGGAGAGAGAGAAGCCCAGCTAGTGTCCAACAGTCCCAGTCACTACAGCTGAGGCACAAAACATGAATAAAATCACATGGATTCTCCAGCGCCAGCCATGCTGTCCCAGCCAACCAAATGGAGCAGAGATAAACTATCCCTGAGGAGCCCCACCCAAACTGCACAATCATGAGAAATAATAAATGCTGTTGTTTTAAGCCACTACTTGTGGGGGTTATTTGTTATGTAGAAATAGATAACTAAAACAGGATCTGTTTCAGGATCCATTTGATAACCAAACTTCTAGAAACACATTGCATTTAAAAGCAGAGCTTCTGCAATTTCTAGAAAATTACAGGTACAGTTATTCTTTGTGTCACCAGTTTCCCTTCTGGGAGTCTATTCCAAAGATACCCTGGCAACAATACAAAGAGAGGTATTTATTGCGGCACTATTTGTAGCAGCAACAAACTTCAAACAGATCCATTGTCTAGTAGTAGGGGACTGGTCAAATAAGCTATGTAACATCCACTTGGTGGAGTAATATGCAACTATAAAAACAGGAATGAGGGATTCCTACAGAAACTATGGTGGAGTGATCACTGGCATATGACACTGAGTGAAAAAAAAGCAAGGCAGAGAAAAAGTGTGTCAGGTATGCTACTTTTTAACTATTTTTTTAATGAAAGGATAAAATATAAAATTTTCAAAATAAATTATTACCTACAGAGGAGAGAAGGCCTAAAGTAAATGATACAATAGGAATATAATCTGCAAACTGCAGACTGTGGGAAACCTTATAGAGCAACCAACCCAGTTTCTTCAACCAAAAATTTTTTTTAAAAAAACCCAAAAGGGAAAGAATGAGAACCTAGCAATTAAAAAGAGGGACTTAAGTGCATATCAACCAATGGCAATTTACGAACCTATTTGTATTCTGAATACAGCAATACAACTTGACTACAAGTTGTTTGAGTAAACAAACTGAAAAAGTTTATGAGACAATGGGAAAATTGGAACACTGGTTAAATAATTGGTGCTGTTAAGGATTTATTATTTAAATGTGGTAATGATGGTGTTGCTATGTTCTTCAAATAATCTTCGTATGTTAGAGACGCACACTGAAACTTTTCATGTATGAACTGATATGATTCTGGGAGTCGCTTCAAAGGAACTACATGTATTGTTGAAGTGGGTAAAGTTATGGATTAAACAAGATTGGCCAAAACTTGATCGTTATTGAATCTAGACGATTGGTTCATGAGGGTTCATTGTATTGTCCTCTTTACCTTTATAAATATTTGAAATTTTCCAAAATAAAAAGTTAAGAAAGTAAGAAGAAAGAAAGAAAGAAAAGAAAGAAAGAAAGAAAGAAAGAAAGAAAGAAAGAAAGAAAGAAAGGAAGGAAAAGAAAGAAAGTCCTCTGAGACCCAATGTTCAAGGGCACTGAATACATTTTCTTTAAAATAACACACCTTAGGTCCATCACTCCAGGTAACAGCGTCTATGTCAAGTGTTGGTTGTGTCTGTAAAACCATGGTAGGTATTTAGAACTGTGTGTGATTGACACCATGTAAGTGATATTAAAGTCATAATGAGTTCTCAGGAGGTCCAAGTGTTTCTGTTGTTCTAGTTTGAGTTTTTAACAGTTCCTTGTGTCATTGTTATCTCTAGTACTTCGGAGGAAAGTTTTAACTAACATGTGACTAGTTCTCTTCTTGTTTTCCAAACATGTATCCTTCAGTCACTCAGTCATTCAATACTCTTTGGCCGAGAGAGTTTTATGAGAGTTCCTGGTGTTAGGGAGAGCGTGCTGCTAGTCAAAAGAAGTCTCCAGCCCTGCTGCTCATGACTGTCAGCAAGCATGCCCAGATGCTGACCACACCAGGAAACAATAGAGGGCTGTAACAGAGGTCTGTGAAAGGCAGAGGCCGGGTGCTTTGCCTCCAGCGGGAGACTGGGGGAGAAATCTCGAAACTAGAGGTGTTAGGGCATGCTAAGATGCTGCTTCAGGGAAACAGTAACAACAGAATTGGAGTTGACTTATTATGTCTTATAACCTGATGCTTTGCACTTTGCAAAATTCTTTCACTTTCAAATACCCAAAGCTGCTCAGCTCCTTCCTCCACTGACATGAAAGATACAGATGAATGGTTCTCAAAGTGTGGCTCCTGGACCAGCTGCATTGCCATCCCCTGGGGAACTTTTAGCAATGCAAATGCTCCAGCCCCACCTCAGACCTACTGAATCTGAAACTCGAGCTGGGCCAGTAATTTAACAAACCCTCCTGGTGATGCTGAGGCTAACTCAAGTACGGGAGCCGCTGGTTTAGAGAAAAGTAGTAAGGGTTCCAGAAACGCCGCTTAAAGAAGGAAAAGGAGCCTGCTCTTTTCTCCAAGTTAAAAAAATATATGTATGATTACAGGAGAAATTTTGAAAGAATCCAAGGTAGAAAAATTGTTTAGCTTGGCTGCGGGCCTGACACTGGTGGCTGTGGAGAGACCAGCGCTCCACAAAGACAACCAACCACCAGGTTGGGCAGCTGCTGTCTACCACCCAGCAGTAAGTAGGAGCTAGAGCGGTCTAAGGCTCAGGGGCACCAGGCCTCCAGTCTCCTCTAAGATACCAATCCTTGGCCAGAGATGTCACAATACCTAAATATAAAAACTACCCTCCGAAAGTGAGGGCGTGCAGCACAAAGTATATGGGTCATAAAACTGGTAGAATTTTTGTAAAAATTGTGTTAGTTTCTCTCCACCTTTTTCATGTAGCTATTAGAAAATCAAAATAAACTATGGAGTTCACACTGATGGCTTGCATTATATTTCTATCAGTCAGTACTGGGTCTATAAGGTGTATATAAAATGGAGGATAGATATGTGACCATTTTTTCTCCAGCTCTGAGCAGGAGAGTGGGTGTCCAGAACCACACGCTGTCATTTCTTATTTATGTGTCATTTGTGTTTATACTGTGGGGATAGCTTAGTGATACGAGCCATACAAATCATGTAGCAAACATCTTTTATACCCCTGTTCACAAAGCAGTTTTTCGATTCTAGAAAATAGACTTTCTTATTGGGAGAGCATGTATTCATTGTCAAAAACTAGAACATACAATAATATACACCAGTAATAGCCACTCCCACTTTCCCCATCTTGACTGTTTCAGACCTAGTCAATTAACCAGGACATTTTTTTCCTACTGATTCCAGACACAGCATCAATGTCCTTATCGACAGAATGCTATAAAGGAGCTACGTAGCTACTAAGAATTGCAGCCATGGTGCAAAACTAGTCTGCGTAACTCCAAAGGTCAAGTTCCTTCATTATACCGTTCAAGTTCCCATTTAATAACAGGCGCACATTCATGATTGTCTTTCTAAATCTAGTCAATAAACGGTCTTTCTGATTTATACATCAGTTTCTTATGAATTTGGTTGGCACAAGTCCCTCCCTGAGGTATCAAATACATTTTCATATGCTGGCAAACTTGAATATCTGACCTCACTAAGAGGCAGCCCCTAGATTAGAAATAGCCTGTACAGAGCACGTGCCCTCAACCCTCTTCTCCCTTAACCGTGATAGACATTGCTAATCAATTGCAATACTCTTTTCTGTGAGCCTAGACCCAGTCTCAAAGTCCCTTTTAACACAGTGATCCAGGCAGGTACTGCCACTTGACCCATAGCACTCTAATGATTGCTAGCCTGCATGGATAATGACTTCACAAAACGAATTTCCTTGGTGTCCAGCTGGCTCTCCTCGGGTAAAAACTGGACTTTAACCCTTCTTTTCTTTTTCCCAGAAGAGTAGATAGATTCTAACCAAAACAATTCCTTGTGGTGCGCAAGGGGGCCCTGGGAAAGAACAACAGCATTTTAGGAAGTCAACACTCAATAGGATGGGAGAATTCATAGGACATATTTTTGTTTGCTTGTTTTTTGCTTTTCCAGAGGCAAACTCCCAAGGTTTATAGACAGTTCTCTTCAAGTTCTACTACTATCACTGATTTAGATCTCACCAGGAAGTTTCCGTATGGAATTCACAACAGTAACAGTAATAATAGTTCCTAGATCACAATTATTTGGGTTGCAAATAACATATATTTCTATAGTGAGCACTTTGATACTGCAGCTGTTCAAGAAACAGGTATGCAGCTAGAAGGCAAGTTTATCATTAATGAGGGACGTGACAAAAAGGAGGGTGTCTCAGAGGAAGTGACAGTGGCAACATTTTCATATTAAAGGAACTCTGAAGGGTATTTCACCATAAGAAATGGGTAAAATGTTAGATGCAGATCCAAAGTTAGAACAGATATGACAATTTGCCAAAGCAGAGAAAAGACGCTCTGAAGGTAAGCACTGTTCAAACTACTCTTGATAGAATTTTTCAAAGAAATAAAACATTTAATAAATGTTTCTAATGTTTTAAGTAACACTCTATTAAATAAATGTAACTTACTATTTTTTAAATATCCCTATACGTTTGTAAATGAAAGTAAGTTTTTAATATTTTGGAAAAAAATATTTTATGGAGCAGTTGTAATTTTTCCTGTTAATTATTAAGATTGCTTTGTACAGTTTCAGCTTGCCTGGTCATTTTCATGCTCCTGCACTACCATGCAAAGTGAGGACTGCCTGTCTACGGGTAAAACAAGAAGAAATTCAAAATGATAGGATTGTACTCATGCCTTGGTAACGTAAGTCTATTTTAAAGTATCATTGGAGTTTGGGGAAAAAATAAAAGGTACAATAATATTGTAGACACATCTGCCAATGCAAATCAATAATTCACATAGGTATTTCAAAGGTGTGTGATGCATTTGAGACAGAGATCACCTGGGTACTCATTTGCCTGGTGTGGAGGAAGACTTTAAGACGAAAAGGATGGAGAACAGGTGTGAATCACCATATAATGTCTCATCCTCAGAAAACATGGCAGCTGCTGTCAAACTGTCTTAACATTTGCTTCCTTAAAGAAGTCTGCACCAATTAGAAGGCCATTGGCTGCAGGTGCATCAGGACTTCAGCTCCTCTTGCTGGGCCTTTCTCTTGGCTCTCCTTTTACTTGCATATTGGCTCTATTTCAGGCTGGCAGCAAATGGTGACAGCTGTACCAGGCATCACGTCCAAATGCCAAGCTGTCCAGAGGCAAATAAGGGCTGTCTCTCCTACAGTCTACTTCTCAGGAGGAAACAAAAGCCCTCCAGCCTGTTGGCCACAGCTGGACCCCTGGCCACAGTCAGGGTTCAGGATGGAAAACTAAAGCCGCTCTATGTATTCTGGATCGAAGGGGTTTAACATAGAATTGGGGGCATACACATCTCCTGGGAGAGCCAGGGGAGCAGACTTCAGAAACTCTATCCTTAAAGATCAGAGGAGCTGACCCTGAACAACCTTAACCTCAAACACCTAAGTGTGTAACTCCTCGAATTTGTGCCAGGAAGCTCCAGCGACTCTCTCATCTGCCCACCTATACAGCTACGACCATCTCTAGAGGAATAACACCAGCCTCTTTGCAAATCCTGACCTGAATTCCTCTTGTGTGCAATGGCCTGAAACAGGACGGAGATGGTGATTCTGGACAGCATGGATCCTAGACTTAAAAGGGAATTGTGGTCCACGCTGGCAGCAGACAGTCCAGCATACCCGCCCTTAAAGTAGCTCCAGCAAAGGGGACTGGGCCACTGGGATTGGTTGAGGCCCATTAGGCTTTTCCTTTGATCCTGGGGGTAAGGTAAAGTCACTCTCAACATGTCACTTGGGGGAGGATTGAAACCCAGCCGCCTCCCTCTCAAATCAGTGCTCGACTAGCAAGGAAAGTAAGGAAAAACTGTTGGTTAGACAACCAGCAGTGCCTGCTCCATGCTGTGTCGCAACATAATCATAATTTTCTTTGCAAAGAAATATATTTGTTACCAAAGTAGCTCGCTGTATATTTTAAAGAAGTATGCTATATAACATTCACCATACATACCTATTATTACCCACAAGGTACAATCTTCTGCAAGCAGTTCAAATTCCAGACTAAATTGTAAAATTATAGTCAGCTGATTGATAATGTATAGTGTTACTGCATTCAGTAAAAAGTTAAAGCTCCTTTTAGAAAATCCTCCATTAGCTCTCTCCTTCAGATAACTGGCCAGATTTATTTGTCTGTGGCCTCTTTATATGCCTTACCGGCAGCACCCTGAGCACATCCTAGATTTAATGAACGTATTTGCATGGTTCAAATTTACAAGATCGGCCATCCCCCCCCTTTCCTCCTGCCCTCCCTCCTAATTCCCATTTGGCTGTTGCTTTACATCCTAGTTAAAGCCATTCCAGTTTCCTCAGAGACTGTGGGACCCATTTTCCCCTGGGAAAAGGGAAGCTGATGGCTGTGAATCCATTTGGGGGCCCGAGGAAAGAATGCAAATGTCAAGGATGCTAATTTCTGGTCTTCTCACCAGGGTGGTTTACAGTAAATCCTTTCTATAAGAAAGCCCTAAAGATGAGCTTTTGTGGGGTGTGGTGGGGGGGAGGGAGGTATCAGGAAAGTTATGTTTGTGCAGGCGCCAGGGAGTGGCTTCTGTTCTAGAAGGGCCCCACAGCTCAGCGTTTCCTCCCACATGCCTCCTCGAATATGCAAGCTGCATATGTATTTATAACTCTGCAGTAAAAAAGTGAACTTTATTAGCAGAGATAACTGTCATAATTCAAGCAACTGCACTCTGCAGGGCAACCAGAGACTATAGGCACCAGGATTATATATGTTCAGACAAATCATGTGCAAGTGCAGGGGAACTATGAGTCACTGGGCATAAACCAGGAAGGAGGAAGGGCTAGAATTGACTGTCCCTGTAGGGGACTTGGGGGGTCCAGAGAACATGTCCAAAAAGCTTCTTCTAGGGAATTGTTATATCCGGGGGTTTAGTGACTCTATCATGCATTTTAGCATCTACCCATTCTAGCAGCAGCCCTCAATAAATATTTGTTGACTGAGCGAGTGAATGAAATGTTGACCCTGGCAATGTGCTCCTGAATTGTTCTATGTGTGTGTAAATCTTCTCCCCTTCCCAGTCAAACATTTATTCTAAACCAGTGGAGCCACAGCTGTGCAATTGAAGAGCTGCCTCCACGATCACTATTAGCCAAGCGAGGCTCTAAGCCAGTGGTTCTCAGGCTCGGCTGCACGTTAGAATCACTTGGGGGATGCTTGAAAAGTCCAGCGCTCAGGCCTAACGTCAGATCAGTTAAAATCAGAATCTCTGGAGCTGAGGCCTGGGCATCAGAACTCTGAGCCCGAGCACCCCTGCTCGAAAGGCAGCATAGAAACAGCTCTGGCTTAGGAATCAGGAGACCGAGAAGCTGCCCCTCAACATAAAAAGGGGCCAGTGCCACTGTCACTGGGGCCCAAAGTGCAGATAGGGAAGAAATAATATTCTGATGCAACTTAGGAATTTGTTTTTATACTCATGTGGAATTTGAGGAGGGGAGGGTGCGTCACATGTCTTGGGAATACATAACACTTCAAACAAAATGATGCCACGCTGGGAAGTGAGATGGGAAGCTATTGGATGGTTCCTCCCCGCCCCGGTTAGTGACCCTTCTCCAGCCTTCACATAAGCTCTGGAGCTGTCTGCATGCCGCCCAGGGGTCCCAGAGTCCTCTCTGGCCAGCTCATCCGGGTCTTCGGAGAGGTTGAGGAGAGGTGGGTAACTGCTGTTTGGGTTCGTAAACTCGTTGGGGGAGGGGCGGCTGAGCTGGCACCCGGGGTAGAGGAGCTGTGACTCAGGGGAAATTCTAAGTTGCTACAAGCTGTGGAAGTGTGTGTCAGTGGGAGGTGAGAAAGGCAAACAGAGGGCTGAAAACCGTGCCAGGAACCTGCCTAGTGGATAATCAAAACTTGACTATAAATAACTAATGAAACGATGATCGCGTTGGGGAAGTTATTTTGTAAGGCAGCAGACAGGCAAGATGAGCGCGGCCCTTGAGCAGATCCTCGAGCTGTTCAGAAGGCCGAGTGAAAATGAAGACCGCCTGTCTGGTGGTGCCTCTACGTAAACAATGTTTTCAGATAACTGAATGCTACCCTCACGGACGTCAAAAAGCCCCCCAACATCTTAATTGTGTGAGGGAAGTTTTTCTAAAATGGATTATATTCTCCCCAGAGATGGTGAACAGAGTGTGTAGTCATATATTGGCTTTCGGTGGCCCAGGAAGCAGAGCCCAGATTTCCTTCTAAATAGTTATTTATTTATTTATTTATTTATTTATTTATTTATTTATTTATCTATTTACTTATTTGAGAGAGAGAGAGAGCGTGCATGCGCAGGGGGAGGAGCAGAGGGAGAGAGAGAGGGAGAGGGAGAATCCTCAAGCAGACTCCCCACTGAGCACAGAGCCTGACCCCAGGACTCGATCCCAGGACCCAGAGATCATGACCTGAGCTGAAATCAAGAGTCCGAAGCTTCACAGACTGAGCCCCCCAGGCGCCCCCCAGAGTTCCTTCTGAACCACCCTTCTCATGCGCCCTCAGTCTGGGCTGCAGGAGTAGAGCATGAGACCAAGGCTTAAGGCCATCAGAGTGTCTTGTTTCTCCTGGCTACAGGTCAGGGCTCTAGTGCATGGGCTTTGTGACAACTATTCCCTTTGCTTTGAGCCCTTCTGGCTCTCAGGCCCTCAGCTATGTTTTGAATAGATCCAATTACTGCAAGTCTGGCCCCTATATAAGTAGAGAATATGGCAATGAATGTATTATTATTTCTTTTAGTATTCTTAGAATTCACTTTGGTTTTTGAATATTTTCAAAAGATTTGTAAAACTGTTACTATCCCATGACCTGAAAATACACTATGGAAAAAGAGCTCAGGAAAGTCATTTAAAATAATCCACACCTAGTTTCGGTCTCATTTCTCGAAATATTTTGGGCACAGCCCTGTCCTGCCTTCGTACCCTAAGCATGGCGATACTGACGTATCCAGAGTGGCACAGTTACAGTAGAATGAAACCGTATACCATTTATCCCTCAATCAGCTTTCATGAGACTCACGTCATTACAGACCTTTAAGAGGAAAACTGTGTATTGTGGAAAATTTTATATAAAACCCCGTGTACCTGACTCAGTTGTGAAACTCCCCCAGGCCTAATGGTTTAGAATCGTGGGTGAATTTAGGCTCACGAATGGATCAAGTTCCTGTACTTGGTTCATTGCTGAGCTAGTGAAGGGAGGTGGGATGCTGTCAGAAGCCACCACATCAAGATGTGACAAGGCGAGAGGAAACAGCCAAATCACTCCCAGCTGTAGAGACATTAAGTGTGGGGAAGACAGCCCTGGAAGCCTCACTAGGCCCTGTTCTGAGGGCCTCATTATTACTACCCAGAATGACAACTGAGGTTCACACTTTGTGCTATTAAGAAAAGTCTACAATTATGGCCACACGGCTTTTTTCCAAGGCAGGGAAGTGTGCAGTACACCTCAGGAAGCTTTACATCAAAGACTGGTTGGTATGGACATTTCAAATGGCAAATTTGAATTATCTGAGAAAATTTTATGCAGATTCCTCAATTAAAAGGAATAGGATGGAAACATTTAAAAGATAGAGGAGAGCAAGCTTTCCGTTCCAGTTGTGTTATTAACTGGCTATGTGGTCTGGGAGCTCAGTTTCCTTATTTTTAAACTACACTGCCTAATATGACAGCCACTTGCTATTTATAGCTATTTAAATTTAAATAAAAAATAAATAAAATGGAAAACTGAGTTCCTCAGACACATTTCAAATATTCAACAGCGCGCAGTGTGGTGAGTGGCTATCGCATCTGAGAGCACGGAAATAGAACGTGTCCATTATCAACAAACGTTCTGTTAGTCCACCCTGAGCTAGACCCTAAGAAGAAAATATGTTTCATTTAGATGCCACTGCCTGTTGATTGATAATAGTAAAGGAATGCATCTCTGAGCTTCTGCTCAGGATGTGAGCCATCGCTGCCCTCTCTGAGAGCGGCTCCCCATTCCACAAGAGCGGGCACCAGGTGGCCATTTTGAGTGCTGTCATTTCCCTTTAGATTAGGGCTTATGGGACCAGGGGGGTTCACCTGACCCCAGCACAGTCAGAGTTTCTCCCTCGGGAATTTGATGCCGAGATTCAGACACAGTCACTATCAGAGGCTGTACCTGGAATAAGTAAACATGGGTGCTGGGAGTGGCCACATGGCCTCAAGCAGATTGGAGATGCAAAGAAAGCCAGACTGCAGAGAGCAAAAGTGAAACAAGCAGGCAGAAACACGCAGAGGTAAGGGACAGAGTTCTGCTGGCTTTCTGGTTCCTGGTTCCTGAGGCCTAGCTGCATTCTTTTCCTTGACTATTTTATGACAGCCTTGTACGCTTCTGTGAATTTCCTCCTTATTTGCTCAAGGTGGCTCGAGTTGGTTTCTATTACTTGTAACTAAAGAGCCTTATCTAAAGCAGTAGTAGTTTCCGAGAACAGAGAACTCTGAAGCTCTATTCAGACTTGGCAGAAGAATGTAGTGATGGATTGATGATGTCTGCCACAGGCACCAGCCGGGTAAGTTGAGGCATACATGCTAAATGTTTGCCATTCCTGATTAGTCAGTCTCTGAAATGATCTTCAGTTCTCAAATTCCTTTGTTTCTCTGGGGATTCTTAGTTTTGTTTTTTTTTTCTGATAATGCTTGATGAATAACATGTTTTTGTTTCATTCCCTGACGTTTACTATTAACTGTTTTCATTGGTGAAATAAAGTATCATGACATTTTAAGACCTTAGATAATAAATTGGAACTATGAAGCATCAAAGTCTTGAAGTTTTACATAAAATGTGAACTCTAAATTCAGCAAGCTTTCAGCAAATTGTGACTTTTAGTAATGCTGGCCAAATTCCCTAAAGCTGGTGTCCTTTAGACATTCTTTGGAAATTACTACAAGGCTAAACTGAAAATCTAAATAATGTCAAATTTATCAAGGTAGTCAAGTACAGTTCACCTAAAATAGCTTCTTCTTAACTGAAGAAATTTAACCAAGATTTGCTTATTTAATAATTATAATGTACTTTGTTTGATCCAGTGAGCTATAGTTTTTCCCCATGTGACAGTTCTGATCAAATATATGAAAACTGAGGCAGGAAATGAACTGAAAAAAGACTGTTAGGTGTGGGACCACAGGCAACAGCTGTAAGAATACAGAGATAGGGCTATGTAACTAGCCAGGGAGAACTCGAAACTGAAACAGTGGTCCAGAGACACCAGTTGAAAATGTGTTTTCAAAATGCACACAGATATGAGAGGTCAAAAAGCAAGGGAATAGAGCAATATCACTTAGGGTCTGCACAGGAAAGACCTTGTTTGCTTGCTTAAGACCAGGTTGGTATGAATGGAAGAATTAGAAATGTAGCAATGCTTTCTCCTACACAGCAAGGCTTTACCAAGATGCCTCCAATTAAACATCCTCCCTCCATAACCATTGTCATGGATAGATCCTAGTATGGTTCCATTTTTATGCCCTGTTATAATCTCCTCCCTTTGAGTGCGGGTGGGACTAGGAACTCACCCTAGAATATGGCAAGCGTGTCACTCTTATGATTATATTATTATATGTCACTCTCACGATTATGTTATTATGTACATATATAGCTCTGTCTTGCTAGCACACATTGGAGAGACTCCAATAGGCCTCGGAGGAGTAAGATGCCATGCCACAAGAGGGCCTAGGAAAAGGCCCACGTGGCAAGAAATTTTGAGTGGCCCATATTTGCTGACAGGAGCCCCCACTGACAGTAAGAATACAGGCCCTAGTGCTACAACTACAAGGAGATTAATTCTGCCAGTGGCCTGAAG
This sequence comes from Ursus arctos, assembly GCF_023065955.2. Lineage (NCBI taxonomy): Eukaryota > Metazoa > Chordata > Mammalia > Carnivora > Ursidae > Ursus > Ursus arctos. The sequence continues at coordinate 32,116,148 of NW_026622875.1, forward strand.
GAGCCTGGAAGCAGATCTTTCCCCAGTCGAGCCTCTGATGAGACCACAGCCTTTGCCAACACCTGGATGGCAGCCTTATGAGACTCTGAGCTTAGCTGTGCCTGGACTTCTGACCTATAGAGACTGTGAGAAAAAAAAATGTATATTATTTTAAGCTTCTGAGTTTTTGGTAATTTGTTATGTAGTGATAAAAAACTAATACACTTATTTTGACCATGGTCTATCACAGTAGTTCTCAAGGCTTTCTTTTAGCTGCAGAGACCTACAGTTAAGCAGAAGCACACTTGGAAGCCCAAGACATAAAACAAATAAAAGTGGAATTGCTTCATTTTTAGCAGGGTAGAGGGTATGGAGCCCTTACCAGCTGGGCTCTCCTGGCTTGATGGTGACCCAAGAGGAAACTCTGTAGAGAACATTCTGAAAACCAGAAGGTAAATTGAAGAGAGAGCATAAGGTTGCTGATCCAGCTACATTCTTCAGGCTGCCAGGAAGAGATGTATGCAGGTGACCTTCCATGATGGAATACAGTGGACATTGTTGATGCACTCCCCAGAATCCTCACATTTCTTTACTGTTTCTGGTCACTCCTTCCCTGGCTTCAGTGTACATTGCCTTCAATAGTCTATACCTGTAACTCTTTTTCCTAGAACTCTCTTTGGGCAACTAGAGCTGCCTAGTATCACAAGCAGGACATACCCAGGAGTTTAGGTCCCCTGCTGAGGAGGCCTTACACAAAGGACTGATTGGTAGGGGGCTATGAAAACCAGCCTCCCTCACCTTGAGTTGGGGCAACCTCTGAAGTATAACTTATACTCCAGAATTTGCCATCTGGATTAGGCTGAAGGTAGCCTCTGGAGGACTGCTGAAATCACACATGCTGAGCTTTCCCTGCATCCCTATCCTGTCCTCCAGTTCCTACCAGCTTCTCCTGGGAGCACTTTCTTAATAATTGCTTTGCACATTAATCCTCATTTCAATGTCTGTTTCTGGGGAACCCCACTTGAGACGTGGGAGTTTCCTGAGAGGCTATATGAGCAACTGAGATATCTTAACATCTCTGGGGCTCGGCATTTATAAGTCCCTGGTTGGTTACGTTCCAATCTGGGCTCCAGAACCCTGTCCGGTCCTCACATTAATTCTTATTACATGTGTACTTGGTGCGTATTCTTCTTATGTATGTCATTTAACATTTTTAGTAGCCATATTTTGAAAATTAAGTTTAATAACATTTTATTTAACAAAGTAAATATTATTTTAACATGTAACCAGCATTAAAAATACTAATAATATTTTTTATGTTGTCTTTTAATACTAGATCTTTGGAACCCGGTATACATTTTTTATGCATACAGCACCTCTCAATTTGGATGCTAGATTTTCATTGGAATTCTAGATTTCAAAAAATTTACAACTTGAGAAAATGTAGATTTACATACCCAAGTTGTTACAAACATGCTTAATAGTTTTCTAATAATTGAAGTAAGTATCAATTTTTTAAATTAAAATTAAGTGACATTAACTATTCAGTTTTTCATTTGCATGAGTTATATTTCAAGTGTTCAGCAGTCTCGTGTAGCTAGGGGCTGCTGTTTTGGACAATACAGCCCTAGGCCCTCATCCCTCTACCTTAGACTTGGCTCTGGGGCCTCCGTGGGCTGATGGGAGTGGGGAGGAGATGCCAGTGTAAGTCATGTTGGACTGGTGTCGAGATGGTGTTTGGTGACCACTCAGGATCCTGAACACAGAAACCTTGTCCTGCCACTCACCCACGGAGCACTGTTTTAGGTCTGTTTTCCAAGAAGCAGAGCCTGAAAAAGAGTTTTGGGTGTACGCAGTTTATTGAGGAATGCCCTGGAAAGAAACTTGTAAGAGAGTGAGGGAAGCATGATAGCAAAGGAATGAGCCAATCAGGGATGTGGTCTCAGGTAAATTCCTGCCTTGGCCTGTGCTGTGGGGACTCTGCAATGTAAACCGCATTACAGAGTTATCCCACCTTGATGCAGGGGGACAGGGCTTTATACCCCTGTATCCATCAGTCACTGGTTGCTTGGGGTGAGAGTGAGGATGACACCTCCCCAAATTTTCTAGGTGAGATGGCTCATCCAATAGCAATTGTCCAAAGAAGGTCACAGGTAGAAGCTTCCGGCCCTCACACTTGCAGAAGCCAGGAGATGGGTGTACTGGCTGGTGAGGGAGATTGAGACAGGACTCCGATAACCCATAGCCACTTAAATACAGAGGGCCAGGCTAGGACCAGACACTATTACCTTCTGGTCTGAAGCCCCAGTGTGGAATCGTAGTGAGGTGTGTGTCTGCCTCCTGGGTGTGCGCAGGGAGGTGTGCTGTTCCGAGGAGAGGAGTGGTCCATTCTGGATGGTTGGGGAAGTGGGGGACTCTTCTAGCGGGTTCTCCTGGGGTGATTTACTCACTTCAGTGCATCTGATCCAGTGTACTTTAGTCATTGTTCCTACCTGGCTTAATGATCAGTGAATTTGGATAATATATTGTGCTAGAAATTCCTTTTCAGGAGGTACTTTTAAGCTGTTAGTCTCAAAATGAAACGAAATCCACTTCTCAGAAGTTTTCTTAACCTTTTTTTTTTGTAAGTAGTTTTTTTGTAAGTAGTTTTTTTTTTTATCTAAGACCTTCTCATGGGCCTTATTATTAAATTTACTTCTCCATCTCATTACGGATAATGGTGTGAAGACTTATTGGAACATTTCTTAGGGGCCCTCGTTAGTTTTTTAATTGTGATAATATATTGTGGGGCCACAAGGGCTTCCTTGGATAGAGAATTGAGGTCTAGAATCCAAGCAAGTCAGGCATGCTCATCCGCCCTTTTTTCCTGGGTCAACGTTAAATCTCATCTAGACTTCTGCGTCACACGTTTTGGATGGCAAAGAAAAGTGAAAAAAAGGAAAAGCAAAGAGACTGGATCCCCCAAAGGAGATATAAACCCAAACGCGGTGGCCCAGTATGAAGACTTGTTCTTCATTCATTCCCCTAAGGAACATTTAGTTAGTGCCTCTGCTGGGCCAGGTGTCGTGTGAGGTTGTGAAGGCAAATTCCAAGGAGCAGTTCCAAGGCCATTTTGAGTAATGGCAACATGACTAAAATAAGTGCTGCTGTGGGGTTTTTGGTATCCAAATGTAGGGACAGGCCAAGAGAGGTGGGGCTTGGGGAGGGCAAGGATGAGTCTAGAACAGTCTAGGTCAGCAGGGAGTGCCGAGAACTATAGCAACGGGCCCCAGCGAGTCTGCCAGGGACTCCAAGGAAAGAGTTGAGGTCAGTCTGGGGCACTGGCCCAGCGGCAGAGTCTGAGTAAGCAAGTTAAGGTCAGCTTTCAGAAGCCCAGGCCAAGGAGAAGGGCTCAGGCTGACGGAGCTGGGCACACAGGCATGACAGTGCCAGGTGCCAGGTACAGATGATAATGTAGTTAGCACCTAGGACTTGCCAGGCACATTGAATACATTTCCTCCTCACAACAACCTTGCAAGGTAAGTATGAGGTTCAGAAAGACTAAAACAGTGCTTCTCAAACTTCAATGAGCCTATGAATCATCTGAGGAACGTGTTAAAATGCAGATTCTGATTCAACAGGTCTGGGGTGGGGCCCAACGTTGAACATTTCTTTTTTCTTTTTTTTTTTAATTTTATTTATACAGGGAGAGAGAGAGCGCGCGCACAAGCAGGGAGAGCAGCAGGCAGAGGGAGAGGGAGAGGCAGGCTCTCCGCCAAGCAGAAAGCCTGACGGTCCCAGGACGCTGAGATCATGATCTGAGCCGAGGGCAGATGCTTAACGGACTGAGCCATCCAGGCGCCCCTCAAGATTGAACATTTCTAACAAGTTCCAGGTAATGCTGATACTGTTGGTCCACACGCCATACTTTGAGTATCGAGATGTTAAAACCCTTACCACAAAGTCAATGCTTTTATTATTATGAAGGGAAAGGCAGACGATGAAAGGCAGGGAAACGAAAGTGGTCTAGTTCGAGAGTCTAATTTTCCATAAACACGGTCATGGCCCTGGCCCGTGGCTGTCTGCCTCCTGGGTGTGCGCAGGGAGGTGTGCTGTCCCGAGGAGAGGAGTGGTCCATTCTGGACGGTTGGGGAAGTGGGGGACTCTTCTAGGGGTTCTCCTGGGGTGATTTACTCACTTCAGTGCATCTGATCCAGTGTACTTTAGTCATTGTTCCTACCTGGCTTAATGATCAGTGAATTTGGATAATATATTGTGCTAGAAATTCCTTTTCAGGAGGTACTTTTAAGCTGTTAGTCTCAAAATGAAACGAAATCCACTTCTCAGAAGTTTTCTTAACCTTTTTTTTTTTTGTAAGTAGTTTTTTTGTACGTAGTTTTTTTTTTTTTTTTTTTTTTTTTGTTTTTTTTTTTTTTATCTAAGACCTTCTCATGGGCCTTATTATTAAATTTACTTCTCCAGGGGCGCCTGGGTGGCACAGCGGTTAAGCGCCTGCCTTCGGCTCAGGGCGTGATCCCGGCGTTATGGGATCGAGCCCCACATCAGGCTCCTCCGCTGTGAGCCTGCTTCTTCCTCTCCCACTCCCCCCGCTTGTGTTCCCTCTCTCGCTGGCTGTCTCTATCTCTGTTAAATAAATAAATAAAATCTTTAAAAAAAAAAATTTACTTCTCCATCTCATTACGGATAATGGTGTGAAGACTTATTGGAAGATTTCTTAGGGGCCCTCGTTAGTTTTTTAATTGTGATAATAATCATTATATATATATATATATATATTTAAAAGACCTTGCATTCATAAGATGCTTTATAGTTTCTAGAATGCTTTCATTGACATTTTCTTCATTTTGATCTCCTTACACCTCAGGAGGTCTGTGTTACTAATTCCAGTTTATAGAGGAGAAAACAGAGGCACAGAAAGGTGAAGTGAACTGCTCAGGGTCACGTAGCTACATAAATGGTGGAGATAATAATATTTTTTGAGGCTTTTCTGGTGTCAGGCACTGTGCTAAGAGTTTTATATGTAGTAGGTCATTTAGTCCTTGCCCCAAACCCATTATTATCCCCATTTTACAGATGAGAACATGGAGGCCCAGAGGGCTTATCTATTTATTCAAGGTCACATGGCTAACAAGGGGGTAGAGCCAAGGTCTGAACTGAGGCAGAGGAACATCTAACTTCGACACTAGAAAGGGCATGTTGCAATGTTTGCAAAAACAAAAGCAAAGCATGTAAAGCTCCGTTCTAGAGTCATGGTGCCCTGGCTGGCCACAGAGAAGACCATAAAGGGCTTGGGTTATCATTCTCATATGGAAGAAAGGGCTTTGCCCCACTACCCAAATGGGTGGATGGTAAATAAGTCCTCTTAAAATCACCTGCTGGGGAATGCCTGGGTGGCTCAGTCGGTTAAGCATCTGCCGTCAGCTCAGGTCATGATCCCAGGGTGCTGCAATCGAGTACTACATCGGGCTCCCTGCTCAGCGGGGAGCCTGCTTCTCCCTCTCACTCTGCCTATCGCTCCCCCTGCTTGTGCTCTCTCTCTCTCTCTGTCAAATAAATAAATAAAATCTTTAAAAAAAAAAATCACCTGCTGGGCCCAGCCAGCACTATGTCTGAGGGTATCTGACATTTACCCTTTGGTGCAGGGCCAGCTCCCCAAACACTCCCACCCCAGTCTGCCCTTTCTTGTTCTTCTGACTCACCCTTGCTCAGCCCATGTGCACACTTGGGTGCCTGAATCAAAGTTCCAGCATGAAATCAACTTCACCCGGATGGTACAACTGAAAAGATTTTAAGGAGGGAACTGCTTATAGAGGTGTGATTCAGGTCAAGGGAACAAACAGGGTGTCGAGGCAAACCTAGAGACTAGCTGGAAGCTGTTGCCACCCTTTTAGGCTTGCAAGGGGCAAGGGAAAAGGGTCTTGCCAGAGGTTGTGTGGCCGGAGCTATTGAGGAGGTGTGGCTGTGGAAGGGCACAGCCAAGGCCACACAAGGCCACGGATAGGGTGCAAAGCTGAATCTTCTCTCCTCCCACTTTCCAGTCTCCTGAGAGTGCCTCTCATTACCGAGCCCAATCAGAAGCCAGCTGGAGAGGGAGCCCGGCTGATACAGTCCCCTGGGATCAGCTTCCCTGAGTAAGCAGGACAGAGGAAGGTGGAGAAGGGACTCAGGAGTGTGGGGGCAGTCAGAGAATAGCTAGCACATGACCACGTCGGTTCTTTCCTTCATACCCTGAACACTAGGCAGACTCCTCCCTCCTCTCTGCTTCAGTTCCACGTGCTGGGCTGCACTTTCCCATCATGCATCATCCACTCCCTTGACTCTGGGTTTTCTGACCCAAAGTTCTTTTCCCAAGAGGCTTCCCTGCTATGAGGAAAATGGAAGACTGGCTGGGAGGGTCCTGTCGTGCTTGAGAGTGAATTTACTGGATGTGTAAGCTGGTTTTCAGGAATTTGAATTGCTCCGGTGTGAAACTGAGCATATGCCATGTCTGGCTGACAGAGAACAAGAAGTTACAGACTGAGAGAGGCAGTCGTGGGCCAGATATTGCATCATGACACCTGTGGCATCATGGCGCCCTAACGAACAATGGTCTGTGAGGGCCACACCTTTGACATCTGAATGTTAAAGAAGGCTCTGAGTTCACGTAAAGCCTCTGACCTTGTGAGAACAGACCCTGGAGCCAGATTGCTTGGATCCAAATCTAAATGCCACCACTCACCGGCTGGGTGACCTCGGACAAGTTACTTCATTTCTCTGACCCCCGTTTTTCTCCTCTATAAAATAGGAATGATAAAAATACCTACCTGATAGGGTTGTTGTGAAGACTGACTGAGTTAATCCACAAAGTGGATTATAGAACCCCATATACAATAATCCTCTTATAAAAACAAAATTAAACAACTCTGCAGGGCTAGTGTCCAACCAAATAAGGGTTTTTAATAAAAAATTGGTGAAAATGTGTAAACACAGCAAGAAGCACAGGTAGTGAGAATTCAAACAAATGACAGGAAATATAATGAGGTTGAGGGGAGTGTATTCATCTACATGAATTTTCCATTTTAGTCTCACCATGGATTGAGCCACTGTGGTGAAACTCGATATCACTAACTCGGTGAATATTAGTACGCAGCCTATTCTAGACTTCCCAGGGAGAACTCTCATAAGTTAATGCCTCACCCAATCCCGTCTAAAGCTTTTTCAAAAGCTAATTCAAGTCACTTGGTGTTTGACCAAATTTTTGAGAAAATGTTTTAAAAAGCCAGTTTAAGAAGATTTCCTAAAATCTTATTTTCTCTATTGGCAAAAGCAAGAAACAATATTCCCACATAACAAGATTGTTCTGAAGAGTGGAGGCAAAGTGTCTGTCACATAGTATTTATTAAATATTAGCTCTCTTTATTGACTTTTATCACTTTAGCTTTGAAAAATTTGATAGGGTTAAACAAGAAAATATACTCTGTATCTTGACTTCTTTGAGGAATTGAATTCCATTTTTGGATAATTAAACTATAAGCCTATTAATAAGCATGGATTTCATTTATATAAACTAGTATTATAAATGGAGGTATACAGTACCAATATGAAATCGTCTTATCAAAAGTACAGAATATTGGGGTGCCTGGATGGCTGTCAGTTGTCTGCCTTCAGCTCAAGTCATGATCCCTGGGTCCTGGGATTAAGTCCCACGTCAGGCTCATGGCTTGGTAGGGAGTCTGCTTCTCCCTCTCCGTCTCTCCCTCTGCTCATGCTCTCCCCCCCCCCAAAAGAGATACAGAAAATACAGAGGACATAAGAACATGTTAAATGACACCATGGGGATGCAATCAACCAAATCCAGACTGCAGGTATTTTAAACTGAATTACGTTCCTCTTACCCCTCAAACTCATATATTGAAGTTCTAACCCCAAATGTGCCTATATTGGGGGATAAGGCATATAAGGAGGTAATTAAGGTGAAATGAGATCATAAGGGTGGGGCCCTAATCCAATAACACGGAATCCTTATAAGAAAAGAAAGAGACGGGGGCGCCTGGGTGGCACAGCGGTTAAGCGCCTGCCTTCGGCTCAGGGCGTGATCCCGGCGTTATGGGATCGAGCCCCACATCAGGCTCCTCTGCTATGAGCCTGCTTCTTCCTCTCCCACTCCCCCTGCTTGTGTTCCCTCTCTCGCTGGCTGTCTCTATCTCTGTCAAATAAATAAATAAAATCTTTAAAAAAAAAGAAAAAGAAAAGAAAGAGACATCAGAGATCCCTCTCTTTCTCCAAGTACACACAAGGAGAGCGAAAAACCATATGAGGAGACAGAGAAAAGGTGGCTGCCTACAGGTCAGGAAAAGATGCCCCACCAGAAACCAACCCTGCCAACACCTTAATCTTGGACTGGTAGCCTCCAGAATTGTCAGAAAATAAATTTCTGTTGCTTAAGCCACTTAGTGCAGGCTGTTTTGTTATGGCAGCCAAGAAGACGAATACAATAGGAAACTCTGGAGGACACCCACCCCAGTTTCTTCAACAAATAAATTGCAGTAAAAGAAAGAGAGAGAGAGGCAGACAGACAGAGAAACAGAGAGACAGAGGTAGAAGGGGACTGTAAAGATTAAAGAGACTTAAAAGACACATCCACCAAGCATATGTGTGGGCCTTATTTGGATCCTGTTTTAAACAAACTGGAAAGAAGAAAAAGAGAGAGAGACACAGAGAGATAACCACCCAATTTATGACATTTATGAGACAATTGGAAATTTGAACACTGACTGGATATTTCATGATGTTAGGTAATTTTTAGGTGTGACCAGCTTATTGCGGTTATGTTTTTTTCTTTAAAAAAAAGACTATTCAGATACATACCGAACTATTTACAGATGAAATGATGTGCTATCTAGAATCTGCTTCAAATTAATATGGAGGGTAGTGGGAGATAGAATAAATGCAACAGAATTGGCTATCTGTTGCTCTTTGTTGAAGCTGGTGATGGAATTTGCATGGGTACATTTAACTATTTTCTTTATTTTTGTGTGTGTTTGAAATTGTCTATAATAAAAAGTTAAAAGTTAATACTGGGGCACCTGGGTGGCTCAGTCATTAAGCGTCTGCCTTTGGCTCAGGGCATGATCCCAGAGTCTTGGGATTGAGCCCCACATCAGGCTCCTCCGCTGGGAGCCTGCTTCTTCCTCTCCTACTCCCCCTGCTTGTGTTCCCTCTCTCGCTGGCTGTCTCTCTCTCTGTCAAATAAATAAATAAAATCTTTTTTTTAAAAAAGTTAATACTGGTTTTATAAAAGCTAGAAAATTCTTTTTCTTCTAGACTCGGTAGTATCTAGAAATACAATCTATTTATAGTGTTTGACAGTCATAGGACTTTACGAGCAAGGGAAATCTTGGCAAGAAGGTTCTGGTGGATATGTGAAAGCTTCCTGCATTCTACATACAGGTGCAAGAATAGTTCTTGGATTAAGAACCGTAAATGTCTATCAAGCACCTACTATGAGTAAGGCACACTCCTGGGTGCTACCAGCAAGATGGGATCTAGTCCCTGACCTCTTGTAGCTTACATCTGGGGCTGATTGACTAAGAGCAAGTAGGTCAATTGGGTAGACTTTTAAAATGTTTTTGGAACTAAGATAAGCGCTATCACAAAAATAAGGACTGAGATACTGGGATTCGTGTTTAGAGGGTAACTCAGAAAAACTCAGGGTGACTCAAAGCTGAGAGAGACCGATTAAGAGGAGCAAAAAGAACCACCCCTGGGAACAGTGCGGAAAGAACATTCAGGTAAGAAACAGGGAGGGCAAAGACTCTGCAGTGGAAGTTTGGTCTGTTGGAGGAACTGAAAGAAGACAGTGGGGTTGGGAGTGGTGGGAGAGAAAGCGTGGGGGAGAGTCCTTGAGATGAGGTCACACCCTTATGGAGGGGCTAAATCGTTCAAAGGAATAAGAAGTTTGGATTTTACTCTGGGAGCCATGAAACCCATTGGGGATTCTAAAAACAGAATGTGACTTTGCATAGGACCAGTGAAGGTTGGAGGAGGGGTGACAGGGCAAAGAGGGTTATGAAGAAGTAGGGAGATAGGGCTGTCTTCAGTCTGGTGCTCTGGAGCTGACTTGGGACTCATAGGACAACAGTAGGACCTCCCAAGGTGTGTCCTGTGCCAACAGCCTCAAGAAATGGTGTCTTCCTGGCTTTCCCAGTGCCCAGTGAGCTAGCGGTTCGGTAGTAGGGTACTCTTGTTATCTGTTGCTATATAACCACCATCCCCACAATTACTAATTACTAATGCAGCAGGAATTTCTCAGGAATCTGCAGTTTGGGCAGAGTTTGTCTCTGCTGCATGCCACATCTGGGCCCTCAGCTGGAGTGACTCAGATAGCTGGGGCTGGAGCAGCTGAGGGCTGGCTGGGCGTTTCATTCTCTTCTAACACAGTCCCAAGCCTCTCTATGAGATTTCCCCTGTGGTACTTTCAGCTTGTGGCCTCGGGATAGTTGGACATCTCGCAGGCAGGTCAAAGCACTAGGAGCAGGTATTCTGGAAGAATAAAGCAGAGGTTTCATGGCCATTTTAATTTGGGTGGGAGGGGACTCCCTAAGAGCGTGATCACTGAGCAGAGAGCAGCGTGGAGGTTGGCTAATAGGAGCTCATACGTCTGTGTAGACTGAGCGTGCAAGAGGGATGTTCTGGGGCCCCCAGAGAACTTGCTCAGGAGACATAGGTGATTGTGTTTGGCTGGCTCTTAGAGTTCCATTTTGTAGAGTGAAGTATTACAACTGGGAAGACCCAAAGTCCTTGGGGGCAGCAAACAGGGCTTTAGGGGCTGTTTGGGGAAGGCAGCAGGGAGTGGCCAGGAGTTCCTGGAAGAGGATTCTGAAGGGAAGTAAGATACCCCTTAGGAACTGAAGAAGTCTTTCCTCGGGGGTGTGTGAGGCCAACCCCCTCTCCCTTCCCTCCACCAAATCTTTAATAAATTCTCTTCTGTGAGGGCATTGTGGGTCTGTTTTGAGGGACACATCAAATGCTGAGTTCTGTTTCAAGGAGGGCTCAGGGTGAGAGCAGATCCTGCCAAGGCAGCCTGGCCACACTAGGAACACGAAAGAAGAAAGGAAAAGCTAAGCAAACAACTGAGTGAATGAGGGAATTCTGGAACTCCCGTGATCCTCAACCAAATCACAATCCCTGGCAAGGCCTACAATCCCCTCAGTCCAGTCTCTAGCCAACGCCATGTTCCATTTCTTTCTATCCGAACTTCTCTTCCGCTTTCTTTTGCTTCACATTGTGGGTCTGGGGAAAGAACTGATTTCTGTAGCATGAACTCTCAGTTTATTCATTCTTCATTTCTCTGATGTGTGTTGAATGTTGTGTGAGGCGTGGTGCCATGTGTAGTGGAGAATTCTGAGAAAAGATGGAATTCAGTCAGCAAGAGAGAGAAGACTGGGCTATTCTAAAAGGCAGGAAGAAGCCGCTGCCCCAGAAGAGGCAAGAATAAAATGCTGTAACTGTTCACAGGGTTGGGGTGGGGGGCATTTGATAGAGACAGCGGACGGTAAAGGGCCAAGAAAGGCTTCACACACATGATGGCATCTAAGCCAAGCTTTAAATTAAGGGTGACATTTGGATATGAAGAAATAAGGATTTGGGGGTTAGAGATTGGCTGGGGGGATCATTTCTGACATGCCCACTTTGCCATCCACACCAAAGTGATGCTGACCTGTGTCCAGGCCCCTCCAGATCCTTCCTCAGTGCCTTCCTGGCCCAGAAGGGAGCTGCACTGACGTGTTAATAAAAAGAAATCGGCCCCAGTCTTCTACACCTACTCCTCAAGAAACCAAGGGTTCCTTTTCAACTGTGACCTTCTGGAACCAGTCAGAGAAGGGGAGAGCTAGTGTCAAAAAGAGAGTTCTACCAGATAGTACTACCAGAGGCTTGGGACGTGGGGAGGGAAATGGAGGCCCAGAGAAAGAACGTTGATACTGTATTCCCTTAAATAAATGCCCCACTTTGACCACGAGCTCCTCAAGTGCATGAGATGAGTCTCGCCTATCTTGGGGTCCCCAGCACAGAGCCTGGCACATCGTAGGGGTTTTATATATGGTAGCTGAACTAACATTCTAGGGCTAGGGCAGTGATGCTCAATGTATGGTCCCAAACCTGTAGTGTTAGCATCGGTTTGGGACTTGTTGGAAATATAAATTCTTGGGGCCTCATCCTAGACCTACTGAATCAGAAACTCTGGAGGTGGAGTCCAGTAATCTGTTTTAACAAACCCTCCAGGAGATTCTGATGCAGTTAAAGTTTAAGAACCATTGTTGTTGAATATTTGAGCCTAGAAGATTTGCTCTGGCTTTGGGACATCAAGAACTCAGATGCTTTTTATCTGTAACGGACACTTCTTTATAGGCTTCTATCACCACCCACCACCTTTGAAAAAAATATAGGAAAGAAAGAAAAGAACAGAAAAAAGAAAAGAAACACCACAAAGATATTATCAGTGACCGGGAAGAAATAAATCAGTAATAGCAGGTTGTTATCCTTCCTGAAAAAACAGAAACTTTGCCTATAAAAAAAAATATATTCAACGATTGCAAAAACAGACTTCTTATAGCATAGGAAAGAGCAAAGAAACATGTCAAAAAATTGAGTTGTGGTTTATGTGAAAGTACTGCTCCTTTCAGACAAAACCACCTGCTCGTCTTCTTTGTCAATCTCCATTGTCATCCCTGCTAATTCCGAGGAGCTGCCACCAGCAGCTTCTGGAGTGAAGGGTCCTGTAAAATTCATTATTTTCTTGATCACTGACAATGCTTCAGTACTTACAGGACAGGCAGAATTGACAGGATCTTCTTTCCAGCATGGGCTTGTACCTGGCAGATAAGAACAACGAGGAAGACTTACATATATCCATATAAAACCAATCCTTGCCAGGCAATCTTGGTCCTCACCGTGTGGGCAGTATCTGCTGGCTTTATACAGAACGACTTTGTTCCTACCCTCAAGGAACCCACCACCTAACAGGACGGTGTGATAAATACACACAGAATGAATGACAGCCTTTGGATTAAAGCTGTTGACTTAACAAAATGTTTTCACAGATACAGTTTCATTTGATCCTTACAACAGATCCTGGGAGCGCCAGGTAGTGGCTCTAGCAAGGTAACTCCCAAACTTGGAGCTACAAAATGAGCTACTGATAAACGAGAAGGAAATCTCCCTGACTTAAGAATCACCATTGGGTGGCTAAATAGTGAGTATATTCTCGGGTAGGCAAGAGAGGGTTGTGACTGTATCTAAGAGAGCATAGATCCCACCAGGTATAGAAGCCATAAACTGATGTGCTCTTTTCTCTGTAAGACATACTGATGAATGCCCGCATCTCATTGAAAACTTCCGGCTGGAAGTCCCGTCTGTTGTATGTCAACCAATTATGTTATAGGCTTTCCTAGAGTCAGTTGGGTTTGTTCTCGAACCTGTTTATGTCAGTTGTGCCTTTTGTAATTGTACAGTTAAAGAAAATACTTTATCAATTGATGAAATAATGAGTGCAAAATATGATGGGTTCTTGTTTTGATGAAAATTAAGTTAGATGCTGTGAAAAACGTGATGAAGGTGTTTTTAGTAAAGTTGCCATTTTTAAAAAAAGATTATTTTCTTATTTATTTGAGATAGAGAGCATGAGCGAGGGGATGGGCAGAGGGAGAGGGAGAGGCAGTTTCCCCACTGAGCAGGGAGCCTGACACGGGGCTCCATCCTAGGACCCCGGGGTCATGACCTGAACGGAAGGCAGATACTTAGCTGACTGAACCACCCAGACGCCCATTAAAGTTGCCATTGAGTGATATGTAAAGGAGACAACTTCGGGTTGAAATTGTAAAAATCTAGGATTCTGCTCTCAAATTGTTTCATAGGGATCTTTATGTTCTTGCTCCACTTTTAAGAAATCTAAAAGGAAATTGTAGATGACGTCTTACAGATGGCCGTTGTGCAAGGGAAATGAGGTAAAAATGAAAGAACAGGCGTTAGCCCTAGATCAAAAAGATTGGCACATAAAGATACGTTTAAATGTTTTGGAATAAAATGTTAAATGCATTCTTTTTTAAAATTATTTCCTCATTTTGTCCCAGTAAACTTGTTTCCAATTTACTTTTAAAAGACATTCTACTAACACACAACACTTATCAATTTTATTAATAGGAGGACTGGAACTGAACGACATCTGCATGGAGCCTAACAAAAGAAGGAGAATCAAGGGTACAAAAGAATTACAAGTTGATGCTGTTCTCCAGGGCTGTCCATTAGAGAGAGAAGACTCAGGCAACCACCCCTTGGAGCTCTCTCCTAGTGGAGGACATGGCTGGTTGAGCTCATTATAGATTGATATCACTGGCCATTGGGATTGTTGAACATGCCCCTGGTTCTGAATTTCTCTTCACCAACAAATCCTTTGTCTACAATCTGGCCATCCATGTGCATTTCCTCCTAGAAGAGAATGTGCTGATGAGAGAAGACTTGAGTTCTGATTCCTAAAATTGCCGATGCTTTTCATTGTAAATTAGTGAATTATTAACACAGTGTTTAATTTGTAGGTGACAACACCTACTGCCTCTTCTGACACTTCTAGTGAAAATGTACCTCCTAGAGGGTGGAAGTCATCCAACAGTGTTAATATATCTGCCAGTATTTAAATGTTGGCAACAGGTTCAAAGTCTTTCAATACCTCATGTGATCCAAATGAAACTACCAGTTTGTAATCCACGCGCTAGAATCCGTGATGAAGAAAGATACTTTTTTTTTTTTTTAAGTTTTGCTATCTAACTTAGGGTCTGGGTCTCTTTGGATCAGCAAAAGTGTTTATTTGCTATGGATTGAGGACCTACTATGCACAATTCACTCTCCCATGTATGACTCATACGTTCAGATAATCATTATAATTTAGCAAGTAAGTTTTACTGTGTTCGCTTTATACATGAAGAAGCAGAAACTCAGAAAAGTTACTTAACTAACCCCATGCACAGCTAGGTGGAGCTGATATTAGAGGTCAGTTTTCTCTTGCTTCAACATTCTTTTTCACTAAGAATATGACATTGTTAAATTAATCAATATTCCCTTTTTCTGCAATTAAAATTCTTGTGCCACTCTAACTATAATTTTGTTCCTTCATTTGGTAAACATTACCACAAAAGAAGAATTTCAGGAGAAACAAATACTCCGTATTATTAAGAGGCATTCCGAAAGAAGACAGGGTAAGCCCTACGGCCAAATAAAATGGGGTGGCATTGATGGGCTCCATACTTACGCAGGTCCCTGGATTGCAGAGGTGCTAATATCAGCTAACACAGCAAGCAGCTGCCCCAGAGAGAGTTAAACTGTGATACTTCAATAGCCAACACGATGCAAATTATTGATTGTTAGCTGTTGACCTTGTGCCAGGTTCTGTACTAAGCATTTGAAACACATTTAATCTCGCAGTAAATCTAAGAAGACATGGAGGTGCAGAGATGTGAGCTAACGTACCCAAGGGCACATAACTAGAAAGTTGAAGGGACCAGCTTCAAATTCAGGTTGAGTCTGGCTCCAAAGTCCATGCCCTTAACCACTTTGAGAGTCTACCTCCCAGTTTATAGTAACCATTTGTTGAGTGAATATTTTGTGTCTGCCACTGTGCTAAGCACTTCACATATATACATGCATTAATGTATATAATTATATTTCATGAAGTAAGTGCAGGAGGTATCACTAGGTACACTATATCACTTGGTACGTCTCTTGGTTATAGCTCATTCTTTGTTGGTTAGAATAGGGTGGTGGTGATGCAAGGATTTGATCTTGGCCTATGTTTTTTATAAGGTACCAAGTTTTAGAGAGATGATGTGATATAAGGCAAAGATGTAGTGTTTGTAGCGAGGCTGTTCTGTTCACATCTTGACTTTGCCACTTTCTGTCCTAGTAGTCCATAAACTGTGTTATAAATTGTGTACAGCCTCAGTCTCCTGATCTGCAAGAATGAAGATGATAGCATTTGCCCTGCAGAGTTCTTATGGAAATAAGAAAATGGTATTTGTAAGGACTTGGAACAATATAGGAACTCAACAAAACAAGATTTTAAATGTATGAATACACTGCCTGGCTCATCAGGAGCATTCGAGAAATGGTAACCATTATGACTGACACTTGCATCGTAATCATTTGCTGATTCTCTCCCCCTCTCAGCTGATCGGTTGATTCATTCAATAAATAGTTACTGAGCGTCCACTCTAGGCAGGCAGAGAACTAGGCTGGTCATAAAAGAGTGTGATCTAGATAAACATGGTTTTTGCCTTCAAGGAATTTACATTCCAGTGGGGAAGACAGAAAATAAGCAAATATATTAGTTCATGAAATTGTGATAATTGCTTTAAGGAAACCCTTAATGTGCTGTGAGACAGAAAGATGGGTGGAGTAAGGAGGAAGGCAACTGAGAGTGTGTTCTGGAAAGTTTCCCTTGAGGAGATGATATTTAAGCTGATATCTGAAGTGTGGGAAGAGCAGGAAGAAGGGGGTCCTATAGGACCGAGGACTGGAGAAGTGGCCTGTGTGGCTGAAGAATGAGGCCAATGGGAAAGTAAGAGGGATCGGGGCAGACAAAGACTAGACTTTGTGGGGTTTTGCCTGCTGTGATGAAGGGATTGGATATTATTCTGAGTGCCATCGAAAGCTGTTGGTGGATATTAACAGATGAATGGCATAATTAAAACGGTATTTTAACAAGATTGTTTTGGTTACGTGGAAAACAGAGGGAGCAGGGCAGGAATACACTAAGGCAACCAGACAGGGAAGGCTATTTGTGGAGGTCTTGGTGAGTCAGGAGGGTGCCTTGGCGTAGGGTGTGCCACAGAGGTGGACAGAAGCACACAGCTTTTAGGTATATTTTGGGATTGTGTACAACTCAAGAGCTGGGACTGGCCCAGATTTAATGTGGGATCACATGGGTAACAAGATTCCTACACTGTGGGTATTCAATAAGTGTTCATGAAATCAGATAGTAGAAATTAGATATTCTATAATAAGACTGACTATGGTATCATAGGAGATTCCAGTATAACATAAATTTTAAGGGTATGGTCTCTGGAGTTGGGCAGACCCCCCCCCCCCCGGCCACTTACTGGTTATGTAACTCTGAGCTATAGTTTCTTCATCTGTAAAATGGAGCTATTCAATGATAAAGATGAAGACACATGATGTACTTAAAATGCTGTCCTTCATCTTAATCTTTCTGCCTCCTTAAAATAAGCAAAAAGACACATGATATACTTAAAATGCTGTCCTTCATCTTAATCTTTCTGCCTCCTTAAAATAAGCAAACTAACAAATGAAGAGTACCTCTTCTAATTTTGAGCAAATATCACTGGACTGTGGAAACCTCTATCCACCCTGGTCATTGTCAGGATCCACACTTCAAGTCAGATCCTCACATCCATCACTGTCTTCTCCATTTCAGCTTCTTATTCTTTATTTTTTAATTTTTAAATTAGTTGTTCATTTTTATTTTGTATTTATTAATTTATATTTATTTTAAAATGTATTTTTATCAGCTCCTCTTTCTTGTGGAGGACCCATGTATTAGTTATTTATTGCTGCATAATAGATTAACTGAAAATTTAGTGGTTTAAAACAACTAACATTTATTACCTCACAGTTTCTGGGGCTTAGAAATTTGGAAGCAACTTAGCTGAGTGGTTCTGGCTCAAGATCTCTCATGAGGTTGCAGTCAAGATTTTGCTAGGGCTGCAGTCATCTGAAGGCTTGACTGGGGATGGATGATCTGTTGCCAAGATGGCTCCCTCACATGGCTTTTGGAGAAAGTCTCAGTTCCTCACCACAAGGACCTCTCCTGTGGATTACCTGAGTGTCCTCACAGCACACCACTTGGCTTCCTGCAGTATAAATGATTCAAAAGAGAACAAGAAGGAAGCCATACACCTTGGAAAGTCACATAAACATCACTTCCACCACAATCTATTAGTGAGCAGGAGTAAGCCAGTAAGTGTAGCCCACACTGGAGGGGAGGAGAATTAGGCTCCACTTTTTGAGAAGAGCAATGATAAGGAATTTGTGGACATATTGTAATACCATCACAACCCATAAGATGCCTTAACATTTAGCATAGGTTAAAATAAGTGATTTTATCCCGAATAACCAAAATGCCTGGCTACATAGCCTGGAATGTGTCCTTGTAGGCATGGATCCATCCATCCTTCATTTGCCCTTCAGCTCTGAAGGCTGAAAGCTAAGGCTAAGAAGCTGCTGGAGATAACAAGAAGAGTTAGAGGTAATCACACTATAGGATGATGGTGTGAGGTTGAAATTGGGTCTCGGGCAGGTCACAAGTGGTTTGCTCTGCCTGCCTGAGAGTTCAGAGAGGCCTGCAACACAGACAAGATGACTCTGTGTCATGATAAGCCTTACTATGCCTTGAAGGTCAGAGGAAAAGTTTTCAGGATCTGGTTTTCAAACTTTCTGATTGTTTTGCTATGAACTTCTTAAAGAAAATATGAAAAGCTATGTACCACTCATAATTTTTGTTTACATTAAAAATTTTTTTAATCATAAGTAGTTGGAAAGAATGTGATAATCTGTTTATTATGAATGCCGACATTTTAAAACAAACCTCTGACACAATTTAAAAATGTTTCCAATGTAATTTGATATATAATATCCAATAAGAACAGACAAGAACAAACTCTTAAAGTATTGACATTTAAAATAAGACTTTTATATAATTTTTAAAAATGCTTCCGATGGAATATATACACTGTAAGGATTTGATATCAGCATTCTTTTAGAAATAGAAGAACAAGCTTTTTTTGTTTTTTTCTTTGTTTTTAAGATTTTATTTATTTATTTGACCAAGAGAGAGAAATCCAGCACAGGCAGGAGGAACAAAAGAGGGGGAGAGAGAAGCAGGTTCTCCACTGAGCAGGGAGCCCAACACGGGGCTCAATCCCAGGACCCTGGGATCATGACCTGAGCAGAAGGCAGGTGTTTAACTGACTGAGCCCCCCAGACATCACCAGAAGAACAAGTTCTTAAATGTTGCATTGTTCTTTCTTCTCTTTAATTGATCTTTCCGTTCCTTTACCTTTACCTTACCTCATATTTTTCTATAACAAAACAATATATATAAACTCAGAGTCCATAAGTCTCTAAGTGTTAAAACATTTCTTCTGTATTGAGTCCTACAGTAATTACTGGTACACAATTGATGAAAATAACATGAATGTGTTTTGGTAATTATTGTTTTTAAACAAAATGTTTATTGGAAACGGATCTCTTCATGACATAGATATTTTTCTTTACATTGCTCTGCTTTTTAAAAGCAATTAAGTAATATACCCATGATGACTACTACTTTTGTTAAAAGGGAACAGAATTCAGCATCAATACTCACCCTATTTTTTCTTTTTTTTTTCCTTTAGATGTGAATGCTGAGACATTTTGTTCATATTTAAGCAGTGGGATTGGAAATTTTGTTACAGAAATGTCATTTAATTCTTTGAATTCTTTTTGAGTTAAATGCTCAAAATCACTTAATGATTTTTTTATCTCAAAATTATTTTAAAATAACTCAGATAATTCACATCTCCTTCAATTCTGTTGTGAGCAATGAATCAATGCCATTTGACTTGTGAAAATATCTGTAACCAGTTATTAGAGTTAGTCACTTTCTCAGCAATAACAAAGATGTTTGTTTCACACTGCTGCTTTACTAGGGACCCTGGTGGGTTTTGCACCCTGAGGCAACGGACCCCCTCAGATCTGAGATGGGAGAGAGGAGGGCCTTTGCTCTGTAAAGTGGGAAGAAGTCCATTTCAAAAGGGGAACATACAACTTTGACCTCACTTTTTTTTAAGTAGCTTTTAGAGAAGGTTAAAATGGGCTTTGAGGATCTGCAAATTGATTCCTGTACGAGAACTCAAGACTCAACATGGAAAGTTCTCTAGACTCTTGCAATGGGAGGGTGGTCTGTGCGTGGGCAGCATGGGCATCAGCTAGGAGCTGGTAGAAATGCAGAATCTCAGGCCCACGCCAGACCTACTGAATCAGAATCAGCATTTAACAGAATCTCAGGGTGATTCGTAAGCACATGCAAGTTTGAGAAACACTGGGCTGGACCGCAGCCCCTCCCCTCCCAGCAAAACCTGGCTTCATAGCCTGGAATCTGCCCAGGGCCCCCGTGTGGGCTGCTTCCCAGGGTAGGCTATCAATTAAGTAACTCTTCCGCGTCTGCTGCTCGTGCTCCTGGCTTCAATTCTCCAAGAAGTCCCCTGATTCAGTTTCTAGCAGCTTATGGGACTGGCCGAGCTGGGCTTACTGATCACAAATAATTTGAAGACTGCTTATGTAAGACTAGCTGGCCCCTGAGGGACCCTTGGTAAGTGGTAGCTGATAGCTCTTCCTTCCTTCTCATTAATGTTCAGATTTGGGAAGATCTGTTTCCCTCCCCGTGTGTCACTCCAGCCTGTGATTTTGCCTTACTTGATGTTAAGATTGGCAAGATCCGCCTGTGTCACAGAGAGGTTTCCTCTTATCCCTGTGAACCTTGTCATTAAGAGAGCTGCAAATAGAACAGTCTTTTTTTTTTTTTTTTAAGGAAAATAAAAGCCCATTCAAATCTAGGGTCAAAAGCTACTGGCTCTAGCAAGAAGAAAATGGCCGTGGTTGTATTTTTGAAATGTTTTTGCCTTTCCCTGTATTTTTGCTGTGTTGACAGTTGTGCCATCCGGGCTTGGCCTAGCCCTCCACCCTCCCTCTTGGCCCCACATTCACTTTCCATGTGTGTGGGATTCCAGATCTATAAACAAGGGGGCCTGGCGCCAAAGCCTCCCTCTTGGGTGCAAACACCCAAGCGGCAGTGGTGTTTGGAAGCATAAGTCCGTGGGAAGAAGCATTTCCCCGACATCATTCTCACTTTGCCTCTGCAGCAGAAAAGCCTGCAGTGTGCTGGACAGAGCAAGGACCGCTCAGAGTTCAAAATCTACTCCCTTACTCATTAGCTGGGTGATGCAGACAGGTTACTTAAACTGTCTGAATTTCCATGTCTCTGTCTCTAAGATGGCCATCAAACTCAAATAGCTACAGGAGAATTAAATGAGACTCCGTACATATGTAGATAAATGGACATATATAAAAGTGATTTTCCTCCTCCTTCCAAAACAAATGGACCGTGCTTCTTAAAATCATTGCTTCATAAAATCATGGGACTCTAGGCTGGGGCGAGTTCTTAATAATCATCTCATTCCGTCGTGAAAATACTGGAAGAGAAAATAATCTACACTGATGAGTCAAATTTCAGATTTTACAATAGCACAATGTGCCAATAGTAATTTAAGATGATGGTGGCCAAGAAGGGACACATGTTTCTACAGCCGATCACCCACAGATCCATGCTATGGGTTATGTGAACGAAGTCAGAATGTGGGTAGACAAGAGAGATCGTACAGTAGAGCAGAAGAAGCACCGCACTGACAGTCCTCAAATGCATCGCATTTGCTGCTTTGCACAGCATTTTGAATGGTGAAATTATGTAGCCCTATCAGTGGTTCTCAAAGTGGGGTCCCTAATCATCAGCAGCAGCATCACCTGGGAAATTGTTAGAAATGCAAACAGTGCAGTTCTGGCCCAGGCCTAGTGAATCAGAAACCCTGGGGATGGGACCAACAATCAGTGTTTTAGCAAAGCTTACATGTGATTCAGATCCACACTAGGGGTTGCGAGTTACTGGTTTACAGTAGAACAGCTTACAACCATCTTTTCCAACATAAAGTAGAATGATGTGGTAAATGTCTTAGCATTTTAATTTCCTCCCCTCCTTGAGGTATACCGTATAGATTCCCAGATACGACTGTCCGCTGATTCTTGCGGAGATACGCCTGAGCACAGTCACCAGATAGAACTTTCTTTACCGCCCTGGGTGGGTTTGTTTCATCATAAGGCACTCATAAGGAGAATGATCTTGAAAACCAAGCACACGAATCTGATCTCACTTTTGTTCTCTAGAGATACCTTTCCTCTAGAGTTACAACGTATTTATAACTTTACTACAAATTATACAGACCACTAGGTTTTCATTTCCGCACCTGAACAATCCCATCTCTAGATGCAGTTACAGTGAAGCCCTGTGCTGTCTGGAACGTGGCCACCTCTGTGATGATGTCCTGGTGTCCCACGAGCAGAGGTTCCGGGCCCCTCTGAGGGGTGTCATCCCTCAGTTCCACCTTCTGCTTACTCTAATTTACCACTTCATGGTCAAAAGTCAAGGAGAAAGTCAGAGGTTAAAAGCCTGTACCACATTCTGCCTCTCATTCCTATTCCCTTACCATTGGCTATTTGTGTGTCTGCCACAATCCCCCAGATCAGGGGTCCTCCAAGGGCAAGAGTCATCTGTTTAATCCCCCATTTACAAGGTAGTCAGGAAATAGATATTCATGGAAGTAACTGAAACGGAAGCCCAGCGAGGCCGAGAAGCTTGCTGAAGGCTGTGAACTCTTCTGAGCGCACCTGGCCGTCCTCTATTGGTTCCTTTGTTGCACCGTCTCTGTTTATTGTGTGGGTTTTATTACTTACTTTATTTCCACGTGGCAGTCTCTAGAGACTTTGTAAATGATTGACTGTGTTCATCCCCCCAACTCTGCAGAGATCAGGCTTTGTAAATAGAGTGGAAAACAGGAGACCCGCAGCTAAAAGCTTCCTAATGAGGACAACTCGAACATGTTATTTTCAACATTCAACTCCCAAGTTTGAATAATTCATGAAAAAAAAATCTATTGAACCAGAAGTGACTGGGCTATTTTATGAAAGTAGAGATTTGGGATGTTTCAGAGCTGGAGAGGATGTGAGGGAACTGCAAGCTGGGAGAAGTGACCAGCCCGGCACAGCGTTAGCTCAGGTCTTCTCCGGTCAGTACCCCCATCCTCCAATGTCACGCCGTGGCTAGCGCTCATTCCCAAACCAGACCTTGAGATGCGTGTGTGCAGCTCTCTCCACTGAGCCACACAGCCTGCCACAGACACCAGAGGGGGGTCCAGCCCAATGTCCTTCTCTCTTGCATGGCTGGGCCATAGAAGACACAGCAGATCGGATTTCCCCTTCTGTCTTCAGTCTAGCTCAGTCGGTCTGAGCCAGCTGCACATTAGAACCCCTTGGGGAGCTTTTTAAAAATCTGGATGCCCAGAACCCATCCCAGACCAGTTAACTAAGTCTCTGGGGGTGGGGCCCATGCCTCAGTCTTTTTAAAGCTCCCTAGGTGATCCCAACCTGTGGCCAAGTTTGAGAAACATCAAGTCTAGCCCGCCTCCATCTTGTTTCTCCTATTCCCGTAAAGGCCAGAAGACTTCTCTTGCTGCTTCTGTTTTCTTTTGTTAATCCTCAGGTTTTAACACTGTAGGTGCACAGTTTACCTTACGGGTGCTGCCATTCCGAACCATTCAAAACATTTGCAAAAACTTAGCCCTTGAGTCCCCTCCTTATCTACTTGTCTCTCTGTTGGCTTGGTCTCGGTGTCCCTCCTCCTGGCCTCCACCAGCTCACCCCCAGGACCTCACTCTCCCACGAGGGGCTGCCATTTGTAGCCCTTCCCGGCACCTCCTCTCAACACCACCTCCTCTTGAGCTTCTGCGGATGGCAGCTGGGGGGCTGGACCAGAGGGACCGCCCCCCCCCCCCCCAGGTGGATGAAGCTTCAGGGAGGGCTGCTCCTGTGTTGATTGGTCCCAGAGGGAATAATCCTTGCAGCAGCTCTTCTCTTCTTCTTGCTGGCTAAGTGCGTGGGTGTGCAGCAGGCATTTGCTAGGGAACGTCGGCAAAAAATAAAACTTTTCAAGCTTCAATTCTGCAGACAGATTGAGAGGCCCCCCAGCAGTTCAGAATTGCCGAATCTGGCTCCATCCACCCACTTACGCCCCAGGAAGTGGTAGGTCGAGTTAGATGCGTTTGGATTTGTTAACAGTGGCCTAGCTTATGGGAGTTTAAGTCATAAGGGTGATAGTGTAAGATAAACCAGTAACAGGTAATTACTGGACACCCACTGCATGCAGGGCACTGTGCGACGCTCTGAGAAAACCAAGTGGGAGGTCACCCCTGCTGAAGGTACTTAATGGGCAGGGGAAAGGAAGGAAGAGAGATTTGGGGGAGGCTAGAATCCATCTGACGTTCAAGAAGAGCAGAGGGCTGAAATTCAGTCCCCAGGCAAGGGTAAGAAGGAACAGTGAAGAGCCATAAAAGGGGCAGGTGGTGGGGTGAGTGACGCGGCGTGTTTCACTTCCTAGGATTTATAGTCCAGGCACCACTTGCCCAGCCCATGCTCAACAACTATATTGCAGCCTCTGTATTGTTTTAATCTTGCCATTTTGACCCTCAAGACATCCAGACCCCTCGGAGAGCCTTGCAAACACTATCTCTAGATAGCTGCTGCTTCTGTCTCAATCTGTCTCCATCTTCCCTGTACGTGTCTCTTTTCCTCATTTTCTGACTCCTACACTTTATCTCCCTTGCTATGTCTTAGATACATAATGTTTTTTCATGGAAAAGTAAAGAAATAAATCTAGCTCTCAGTCTATTATCAGAGTAATAATGAATATCCCTGATGGAAATAACCAACACAAAATAAGAGTAACAGCAGCTAAAACTACACACAGGGGGAAAAAATGATTATTGATGAAAAATGGTGGGAAGAATCAAATCTTGGCAAAAACGTAGACCTCCAAATCTGAATGGGAAAAAATTGGATTTGGCAGAAATAAAGGCCACAAAATGAAACTCACAAAGGCAGATGTTATAATTGGTAAAATTTGACATGGACGGAAACCTGACAATGAATCAGATCTTGTTGTATCATTTAAATGGAAAAAGAATTAATGCTAATGAAAATAATTCCCATAAACTACAATAAAAGTGGTAAAACGGAAACAAATTATACTCTAGGGGAAATTGATCAATGAATTTTATTACTTAATGACACTTGTTCTGGAAACCCTCATGCACAGTTCGTAGGAAGGTAGGTTGGTGCAGCCACTATGGAGAACAGTATGAGGTCACTCAAAAAGTTAAAAATGGAAATACCACATGATCCTATAATTATACTTCTGGATATTTACCCAAAGAAAATGAAAACACATATATTAAAAAGATCTATGCACCCCTATGTTTATTGCTGTGTTATTTACAATAGGCAAACTATGGAAGCAGCCCAAGTGTCCACTGACAGATGAATGAATAAAGATATCATATATGTGTATATAAAATGGAATATTACTCAGCCATAAAAAAGAAAAGAAATCTTGCCATTTGTGACAACGTGGATGAACCTAGAGGATAGTATGGTAAGTGAAATAAGTCCAACAGAGAAAGACAAATACCATACGATTTCACTCATATGTGGAATTTAAGAAACAAAACAAATGGGGCGCCTGGGTGGCACAGCGGTTAAGCGTCTGCCTTCGGCTCAGGGCGTGATCCTGGCGTTATGGGATCGAGCCCCAAATCAGGCTCCTCCGCTATGAGCCTGCTTCTTCCTCTCCCACTCCCCCTGCTTGTGTTCCCTCTCTCGCTGGCTGTCTCTATCTCTGTCAAATAAACAAATAAAATCTTTAAAAAAAAAAAAAATAAGAAACAAAACAAATGAGTAAACAAAAACGCAGAAACAGACTCATAATTACACAGAACAAACTGGGTAGTTGTCAGAGAGGGAAGAGGTTGAGGAGTGGTAAACTAGGTGGAGGGGTTTAAGAAAAAATAAATAAGTCACAAGAATGAAAAGTACAGCATTGGGAATATGGTCAATCCATTGCAATAACATTGTTGGGTGACAGATGGGGACAACACGTACGGTGTGGAGTGTTGTGTACTGTATCTAATTGTGGATCACCACGTTGTATGTCTGAAACCAATATGATATTGCATGTCAACTATACTTCAATAAAAAAAGACACTTATTCTAGAAATCACCTTCTGGATGGCATAATTTTGATTAAAATATTTATGGTCATACTTCCATTGGGGTAAAATAACAGTAAAAAATTATCATGATGCCACAGAGGCTGCCTTCTTTTTTTTTTTTTTTTTTTTAAAGATTATATTTATTTATTTGACAGAGAGACAGCCAGTGAGAGTGGGA
Organism: Ursus arctos; assembly: GCF_023065955.2. NCBI lineage: Eukaryota > Metazoa > Chordata > Mammalia > Carnivora > Ursidae > Ursus > Ursus arctos. The sequence continues at coordinate 32,142,260 of NW_026622875.1, forward strand.
ACACAGCAGGGGGAGTGTGAGAGGAAGAAGCAGGCTCCTAGCAGAGGAGCCTGATGTGGGGCTCGATCCCGGAACGCCAGGATCACGCCCTGAGCCGAAGGCAGACGCCTAACGACTGTGCCACCCAGGCGCCCCCCAGAGGCTGCCTTCTGAAGAGGCAACAGGAGGAAGCTAAATCACAACTCCGGGCTAGGACCCGGGAATCTGTATTTCTAAAACAATATGCCACCCTCTTTTTTTTTTAATATTTTATTTATTTATTTGTCAGTGAGAGAGAATGAGGGAGCGGCGGACAGAGGGAGAAGCAGGCTCTTGCTGAACAAGGAGCCCAATGTGGGACAATCCCAGGATCCTGAGATCATGACCCGAACCTAAGGCAGATGCTTAACCGACTGAGCCACCCAGGCATCCCCCACCTTTTGAACCTTAATTTATACAAACCAACCATTGTGCTTGCTTTGGCAGCCCATATACTCAACAAACCAACTATTAAAACAATGTTTTGGGGGCAACTAGGAAAGTTTGAACATGGACAGGATATTAGATAATAGTAAGCAATTATTATTTTTTAGGTATAATAATGATGTTACAATCATGTTTTTTAAAAGTCTTGTTATGGACTGAATTGTGTTCCCCGCAAAATTTAAATGTTGAAGCCCTAACCCCCAATGCAACTATATTTGGAGGCAGGGCCTTTAAGGAAATAATGGAGATTAAATGAGATCATAAGGGTAGGGCTCCAATCCAATAGGCCTGGTGTTCTTATAAGAAGAGGAAAGACACCATGAGTGCATGGGCACAGAGGAAAGGCCATGTGGGCTTATAGCAGAAAGGTGGCCATCTGTATGTAAGCCAAGGAGATTGGAAAAACCTAATCTGCTGACGCCTTGATCTTGGACTTCTAGATTCTGGAACTGTTAGAAACTAAATTTCTGTTGTTTAAGCCACTGAATCTGTGGTATTTTGTTATGGCGGCCCTAGCCAACTAAGACTAGTCTTTACATAGTAGAGCTCTTTACTAAATTATCTATGAGTAGAACAACATGATGTCTGAGATTTGCTTTAATGGTAGGGAAAGGAGTCAAAATGCCAAGTGCAAGCAGCAGAACTGTGGGCAAGGGACAAGCAGGCAAGGAAGAAGGACCAGCATTTACTGAGTGCCTAAGACATGCTTTGTAAACATTACCTTTGGATGCTCACACAGGTCTATGAAATAGACTTTTTAAAGTTTTAATCTTTTTCAAAAGTTTTAATATGAGGAAATTCTGGCCCACAGAGTATGAATGAATTCCCAAGATCCCACACTAGGAAGTGGCTGGGATTTGAATCCCAACTGACTGCCTCCAAAGCTTGAATTCCTTTCCCTATCCATCACCTCCTCCCTTGATATTTCCAAATTCCAGACTACAAAGGGCAGAGGAACTTTGAGGAGGATGGGATCATGGAGACATGGGGCCAATGAGGACTAACAAAGGACTACGAAGGAGTTGAGCATGGATGTAGATCCTGGAGGTGGAGTAAAGGACGTGGGAGCATCCCAAGAGTGGGGAAGGATGGCAAGAAGCAGAAACAGTAGCAGATAGAGAATGAGATGAGAATGAGAGGCGTTGTGCACTCCTGGGAAGATACGGCGAGGGCGTGATTGGGTGATGGGCAGTGGAATTGAAAAAGGAGGTGTCCCAGGACTTGGACCTGGACAAGGTTGCTTAAGATAACAGATTTCAAACCTAGGTAGGAAAATGATGCCTCCATCAACAGGTGAGGACAGCCAGGAGGAAGTTGTTTCAGGTGGGGAGGGGAGAATGGGATAAATTCGGCTTAAAGATGTAGAATTGGAGATGATAGTGGAACATTCTAGTGGAGAAGCCCAGATGGTAGGTGGGTTGACAGAATTTTAGATTTGAAAAATCATCAGGTCTACCACTTCATTCAAGAATATGAATCCAGGGGTGCCTGAGTGGCACAGCGGTTAAGCGTCTGCCTTCGGCTCAGAGCGTGATCCCGGCGTTACGGGATCGAGCCCCACATCAGGCTCCTCCGCTATGAGCCTGCTTCTTCCTCTCCCACTCCCCCTGCTTGTGTTCCCTCTCTCGCTAGCTGTCTCTATCTCTGTCAAATAAATAAATAAAATCTTAAAAAAAAAAAAAAAGAATATGAATCCAAGAAGTAACCAGCGAGAGCCCGGGGAATACAAAGAGGTGAGTCCTCAAGTCTAACTTACACTGTTAGACAGAATGTAGGCATTTCACTCTTTGTCTGACTACTACGTTCCAGGCACTGTTCTGGGTGTTGGGGATACAACAGTCCTAGCGGTAGATAGATCCTGGGTTATTCTAAAGGCCTTTTCATTGTTCTCCTTGCTTCCACCCTGGCATCTCCTTCATTTGTACTCAGCCAGGAGCCATTACAGTTGCTGTATTTCACATATGGTCTACGTACATGGACTAAATGTAAAAGGAACCCCCTCGTCAGTGCTGTGGACGGTCCACCCCGTGTGGCTATACGTGCCAGCCTGGGGAAAGGGATCCTGTTACAAGTCAGCTCATCTTACCCTTCTGCACAAAATGCTCCAGGAGCTCTTTTTTCTCTTCCCTAAATGCGTAAGCCATACTCTAGCCTCAGAACCTTGGCGCTGACACTTCCCTCTACCTAGAAATACCCATCCAAATCTCCCTCAAGGCTTTACTCAACTGTCACCATTTCATCGAGGCCTTCCTTGGCCACCTGTTCTAAATTGCAACTACCTCCACCTCCCTCTGCTGCATTCCCAATCTCCTATACCTGGCTCTCGCTCACGCTCTTGCCTTTTCTTTTTCTTTTTTTTTTTTTTTTACCTACTTGTTTCTTTCTTCGTATTATGTTCACTTTTTAAGTCATCCATCTACCTTCATTAGAATAGCAGCTAGACAGGGCCGGGCTTTCTGTCCCGTTGTTCGCTGCTCTAACCTCAAGGATTAAGCACAGTGCCTGGCACACAGGAGGTGCTCAATGAGTGAATGAGTTCATCGCGTCATGAATGAATTACAGCGTAACAGGGCAACTGATAGAATAGGGATGTGGACAAAGCACCAAGGAATGAAAAAGGGGTGCCAAGTCAGTCTACTTGAGACTGTCAGGGAAAGTTTCACAGAAGAGGTGACGCTCGATCTGGGACTTGAAAGAGAGGGAGGTGGGTCAAGGCAGATGTGGTAGGTAGAATAATGGCCCCCAAAGATATCCAGGCCCTTATTCCTGGAGCCTGCGAATGTCCCCTTATATGGGGAAAGAGACTTACGGTGTGAGTAGGTATCTTGAGGTGGGAGAGATTCTCCTGTATGACCTGGTAGACCCCCATCTGCAATCACAAGGACCCTTGTAGGAGGGCAACACAGGCAGAGGTAACAGCAGCAGAAGAGCAGGTGACAAGGAAGCAAGGTATTTGCATGATACTCGGCTGCTGGCTTTGAAGACAGAGGAAGGAACGGCCAGCCAAGGAATGCGAAGAATGCAGCTCCAGAGGCTGGAAGAGACAGTTGGATTCTTCCAGGGAGCTTTCTGAGGGAGCACGGCCCTGCTGACATCCTTCATTTCGGCTTCGTGGAACTGAGATCAGACTCCTGACCTCCAGGACTGAGGAAATAAATGTGTGTTCTCTTAAGGCACTTCGTTTGTGGTAATTTGTTACAGCTGCCAGAGGAGACTAACACAGCAGGGAAGGGCATCCTGGTAAGAGGGAAGCGTATGCGCAAATCACGAAAGTGGCAGCACATTGAAGAATCCCCTGAGAAGCTGAATGTATCTGGGTTAGCCAATAGGGAGTGGAGGAAGACGGGACTGGAGATGGGAGCAAGGGCTAGATTGCCAAGGGCCTTGCAGGTCAGGCAAAGGAGTGGAGTATATTCTGCGGGTGTAGGGCAGAGCGGTGACACTGTGTCGTGTTGCCCAGATCCCCTTTCAGTTCGGAAGGGCTTATTCTGTGGGCTTCATGGCATGCTGCTAGCAGATGGCCCTTCCTCTCAGTCCTCTTGCACTCTTTCCTCAAGGTAGCCCCCTTGCCCAAGCTCACGCCAGCTTCCTGGAGCAGCCTACATTCAGTGACTGGTCTACATAGGAGTCGAAAGACACAATCTTACCCCAATTCAGGAGAACTCTGAAGGCCATCCCAGAATCAAAAGTCCCCCTGGGGATTAGTTGAAGCTTTGTTGCGATGACTTCTCCATGTGTCTGTCCAATCCTGCCCCCTTTCCTCCCTAACTCAGGTGTTAATTTCAAGAGCTCTTCTGAGTAGACACCAGACCTGCTAGCCTCTGTCTCATTCTGCTTCCCTGGGAACTCAGCCTGCCAACGTGAGCTAAGACGTCTTTAAACAAGAGAGTGAAAAGTAAGACTGGCTTGGGTGGCGGTAGTGATAGATAAGTGTGAGGATGATCTAGGTTGCGGAGGGACTGGAGGAGGGATCAGTTAGGAAAATGGGGCAAAACTGCCGGTGAGAGATAATGAAGTCCTTGTAGAGACAGGGTAGAGGCAAAAGGAACTCCGTGTGTGGTCATGAGCTTTTCTGTAAACAAGGTCACAGAGAGAAGGTCATCATTCCCACAGAAGCTTTGTTCACTGCCCGGACTAAAAAGAAATCCTTCCTCATCATGGCCCAAATCATTGCATTTTTGTCCTTCATTTCTAGCCTGGTTTTGTAGAACAAGTCAACATTCTTACAAAAAATATGTTCTCTGTTTCCCCAGTGAAAAATCAGCTTTGGGAAGTAGCAGATCTGACCAACCACTCTTCTTAGAATAAGAAGCCTACCAAATCATGAAGCCTCCAATGGGAAGTGTTCTTTCAATTTCTCCTTGAATACCCCCAGTATCAGGGAGCTCATTATCTTTTTGCAAAGCAATGTAGTCTCACCCTTGGCAGAGATCCTTATTTTAAACCTGAAACTACCCACAGCTTTTCACTTGGTTAGTTCTAAGTGAGGCTTGATCATCAGCATGGAACAAAGTTTTTAGTAGACCTGGCTTTGGAGTCGGACAGAACTGGGTTTAAACCCAGACTGTGCTCCCTACAGTGACCTCAGTCTATTTATCTAGTTTACTCAATGCAAAAGGGGGATAAAAATACAATACACCTTATTACTGTTGTTTAAAAAATATCTTTAAAGCATGATAGTTGGCCCATGGTAAATGCTTAATAAATGGTAAATATGATTATAGATGTTAGACGTCAGTTGAATAGATCGCCTCCAAAGTATTGCATTTTGATATGTGTCCTCTTCAGAGGAGAGAGAGACACACACAGAGGGATAGAGAGAGTACCTGTGTGTGCTGTCTCTCCATTGAATTGTGAGTGGATATGCACCTGGCCTTTCGAATTAAATGTATGTTAAGCACAGATAGGGTGTGTAGACTCTCATTCAGGACATGCAGAGGGTATAATCAAGGTGTCTCCCAGGGCTGTCTTTTTGCCCACTTAGAAGGAGAAAGAATTTGCTTTCCATTTACCAAACAGCAGGCCTGCATAATAAGAAAGGATTGATTTTCTCAGCATTCCATTAGCTCCTGGTCTTTAAAGAGAGCCTAATGCACTCCAGTGGGGAGATGAATTGCATCATCTGGGAGCTGGAAAGAGACCTGGAGAGGAATCAGGCTGAAGTCTTAGCTTTCAAAGGGAATAATCCTACTCTCCTCCACATTTACCATATATGTTTTTTAAAAAATTCCTTAAAGTCTGGCAGTTTATACCCACATTTCTGATCCAGACACACGTTTCATAACCAGCTCAGCTGCCGACCCAGTTAAATAATAATGAGTGATTTTTATAAATCTAAACTTTTCCTCTCTTAAGAAGCCAGCAGAAGAGGCTGCAGAGTGGTGGCTGGGGGAGGAGTCATCATTAGTGGTGATGCTGAAACCCATTTGATTGACGGCACTAAACACTAGCTGTCTGCACACCATCAAACCGCTGGTGGGAGAGAAAGAACTCACTGAATCCACTGTTTTGTCCACCTGCAATCCACACAAGTAAAAGATAGCAACTGAAAGAAGAAAAGGCTGCTTTCTCAGAGAATTCAGGGATGTTTTTCCCCCACTGAAGGAAGGTTGCCTATTGGAGGCTGTTGTAGGAAATACAGAATAACCAGTGGTAAGAAGGCAGATGTTTAACAACAGACTGGGGGGAGGGAGTCCTGAGTCGTAGAACGTGCTTGTTCCTGTGGTGCAAATCTTCTCACCATAGTCTGTTCCAAGCTACCAACCTGATGTCCCTGAATGTGGTGGTGGGAAGAAGTCGCCAGTAGCACGCCATGTTATAGTGTTTCCACCATTCACATACAATAGAAGTGGTAAACTCAAGAGCACGAAGATAATAAAATGTAGTGAAATAATGTGATGTGAAGATTTTTGGGTATTTATCACCTTTGTTTATAATGTATTTATTTGGGTATAAGCCTGCATGATATAGTTTTTAAAAAAGATTTCATTTATTTATTTGTCAGAGAAACAGCGAGCGAGCAAGCACAAGCAGGGGGAGGGCAGAGGGAGAGGGAGAAGCAGGCTCCCCACTGAGCAGGGAGCCCAATGTGGGGCTCGATCCCAGGACCCTGGGATCATGACCTGAGCCGAAGGCAGATGCTTAACTGACTGAGCCACCCAGGCGACCCTGCACAATATAGTTTTTAATTATGGCCATTTTTAACAACAGGCTCTCAGAATTCCTGAAAATGTAACAATTCATGTGAGCCAATCTAAGAGGCTCCCATTTTCCTCGGATTTTGGGGGTGGGAAGCATATAAACTACTCTCAGGTCCAGTCCCCTCCCTTGACCATTTACTCATTCATTCATCTTTTGTTTTGTCAATAACCATTTATTGAGCATATGCTGAGCACTAGAAGCAGTGAAATGACCAAGAGGAGAGCCTGAGATAGATTACAGGAGAGTGTAATGAGACACGTGACAGAGATAGAGGTGGGCAAGGTGAGGGTGAGGAAGGAAGGGTGGCCTCTTGGACTGGGGTCGGGGGATGCTCCCTGGCCACTCAGCCTTCAGGCTGCCTCACTAAAGTCTTGATCTCCAAGATCTTCTTGATAATGCAGATCTTTTCCCTATTAATACACTCTCTTCAGTCATTCTCCAGGCCACCACCCTCCTCCTACCTTGGTAGCTGCTCCTGTTCAGTCTCTTTTGCCAGTTCCTCCTTGCCTTCACGACCTCCTAATGTTGCAGTGTCCCAGATCCCTGCCCTTGGACCGCTTCTCTTTCTTCCTCCCTCACCCAGTTGGGTAGTTATCCAGCGCCATGGCTGTAGCTCGTCCACCTCCAGCACTGACCCTTCCTCTGAACTCTAGACTCAGGTATCCAATTGCCCATTTGAAAACTCTACTGGACAGCTGGTAGATGTCTCACACTTAACACACTGAACACCTGACTTCTGTCCTTTGAAACTTGCTTCTCCTCCATCTTCCCCATCTCAGGAAAGGGCAACTCTATCCTTCTAGCTATTCAGGGGCTCAAATCTCTAAGGCATATTTGATTCCCCTTTTTCTCTAACACCTCAAATCCAATCTATTGGCAAAGACTGTGGGCTCTGTCTTCAAAATATCCAAAATGCAACCATGTCTTACCACTCCCACTACCTTGAGTGTGGACCGAGCCCTCGTCATCTCTCATCAAGCCCCCCTGCTTCCATTCTGAGCACACCCCCTTCCTCCCTTCACCTCCATCGCTCCTCAGCATAGAAACCAGAATGGTCCTGTTAGGAAAAAAAAAAGAAAGTTTGACCATCCCATTACAGTGCCTGACATATGACAAACATTCTGTTATTGTTGCTTTTAAATTCACAGAAAATTTATTCTACTAGGTGATACCATGATTTCTAATGCCGGATTTTGTTGGTTCTCAAAGACAAACAGCTTGTGCTTACACAGGGCACCCACGATCACACGGGCATCTGAGTAGGTCTTGAGTCTCAGGGCAGAGGAGACGCTGGCCTGAGAGGCAAACAGTGCCACCAAAGAGCTATTTGAATAGCTGAGACTAATGCGGTTTTATTTAGAGAGTGAAACTTTCCAATTTAGCAAAAAGAAAAAGGAAGCCTTCCTGACTCTCTTTTTCCCTTCGCAAAGATTCACCTGTGCCTACCCCTGTGTTCATTTAAAAGAGATTGAGGTGTCATTTACTTATAGTGTAATTCACCACTTTTGGTGTGGAGTTCTTGGAGTTTTGACAAATGTATGCAATCGGGTAACAACCGCCACCAACTGATTGATAGAGTTTACATTTTCTCTGGAATAAAATAGGGATTTCTGGGTATACCTGGGCTATTGAAAAGCCTGTATTTTAGAATATTCCTGAATAAATGCAGACCTCTTACTCTCAAATCCCTGACAAACATCGATGAAAATGGTAAAAATCACTCTTCCCTTTGGAGGATCCCCTGTGTCTCAATCAATAAGAGGAGTGATTTGTAAATTAGCAAAGTCATTGGTTGGTCAAGTGGCTCTATTCAAAATAATTCTACAAGTACTCAGAAATAGTTCATAGCTTTCCTTCTTACGAATACTAAACATTTCCCTTGTTTATATATTGATTTGTCTTACAAGCATTTTTCCCCACTGAGAGTGCAAAAAAGTCTAGCCTGCTGGAACATCCTGATTGCCTCGTGGTGGGTGAGGTCTCGCCCTGCCACTGAATTGGGCTCGGAACCTTCATCCAGGTCAAGGCGCTACCTGCTTGTTTGATTTTCATTTTTTCTTAAACAAGATGGTTCTTTATGGATGCAGAGAATACACTGAATTAACAATAACAATGGGAAAAGACACAGACACTGATGTTCAACACCCCGGCGTAAATAAAACCTGCCCTTTCACTGGGATGGTTATTATTGTTGTTGTTTTCATTATGCAATGGTCCTCAACCTTGGCTGCATACAATAATCACAGAGAAGCCTTAAAAACAAATAAGCCAAAATGATGCCAGGACCCATCGCGGAACAAGTCTGAATTAAAATCTGAGTGGGACCCAGGAATCAGAAATAATGGAGGCTCCCTGAGGATATTCTAATGTGCCACCCAGATTGAGAACCAACTGTTCTAACACTTTTCTTTGACTTTTAGCCTAGGGCATCTACAAATTTGGATGCGTTCACTTGGGTGACCTAAAAATATGTGTGTTGGTTGGGGAGGATAGTGTTAAGGTGTACAATTAGCCATGCCCCCTAGGGGTGATTTGTATTTTATTTTAAATTTCAAATAATGTGAAAGGAGGGCTTGTGACTGGGACATGCAGAGTTAGCTCCTCCTGACTGGTGAGAGCCAGTTGTTAACTTTTCAGGAATTGGGTGATACAGGCATCATTAAAAATTAAATTGTATAAACTTAGGATTAAATAAATTCTATTTAAAAATGGAGGTAACAAATACTCAAAATTCTTCACCTCCCAATTATTTTACTACATTTTACTATTCTCATGTTCTCGAGGTTACTTAGGTCTATCGTATAGAAACACTAGGGGCGCCTGGGTAGCGCAGTCGTTAAGCGTCTGCCTCCTCCGCTATGAGCCTGCTTCTTCCTCTCCCACTCCCCCTGCTTGTGCTCCCTCTCTCGCTGGCTGTCTCTCTGTCACATAAGTAAATAAAATCTTAAAAACAACCAAAAAAAAAGAAACACTAAACAACGGTGTGCTGCTGAGCATTTGTTCCCAACCACATTCGCTGGTATCGCAAGGTAGCTGGAAATCAGCGTCGGTAGGTGTATGTATACCATGGAAATTGGCAAGTGCCGCAAATTACGGTTTCGCCACTTGGAGATCCAGTTGTTAAACATTTGCCAATATGCCTACTGGCTCGGGTTCACTAATGAGTTGAGAGAGATGGTACCCGTGATTTCCTCTTGCCCGGTAGTGGAGCAAGCTTCATGTAGTGAAGAGAGCTCTGGGCCGACTAGTTCTGCTACTCGTTTTAAGAATATCATCTCTGTCCCTCAATTTCCCTCATCTCTAAAGCAGGCAAAAGTGTAATGCTTGCCTTTGTCATCCCATAAGATCGTTGTGAAAGAAAAATTTATTTTAACTGTTAAAAATAGTTCTGTGGTTTATGATTTGCGGTTTAACCAAAGGGCTGTAGAAAAGTGAATACCTTGTATAAACATGGGGTAATGTTACGGAGGATCACAAGGTCTCCAGGGAACAGTCAACAGATATGAAAGCATATTTTTATATTTAACTGGCTGGATGCAAGGAGTGATGGAATAAAGGCATCAGTGCCCAACTCTGGAATCGGTGCCCTGCTGGGGGAACCTTGACACACCGAAGCAGTTCTTCAGGTGGCAATTTTGGTTACGCTGAGATAGTTGAGTGGCTAAATTAACTCATGGCTCAAACTAAGTGTTATTAATAACTCAGATTTTTATGTGAAGATTATTCATTTGTAGGCTTTTTTTTTTTCACAGAAAAATATGTGTGAACAAAATGTAAAAGGATTAATTTAGCACCAAGTCCTGTGATTTCAATGTGGGGCAGTTTGGTAAGGTGTCACTGTACGTCCTTCCTCAATTCTCACACTCGATCTGCAGTTGTGAACTGAGTTTGGGCCAGAGATGGACAACGTCACTCTCATTCTTGACCCACCGTGGCCATTAGACACAATCTTGAGCGGTCTCCACCCAGCTCTGGACTACAGAGCCTTGGGGAAGTGTAAAATCATGGCTAGGAATCTCTGAGTCCACTTCAACCCTCAAAGTTTTTTGTTTTTTGTTGTTGTTGTTGTTTTTTTTTTTTTTTTTTGGTCTCTTCTGTAAAATAAATAGTGACTATTTTTCAAATCCATCCAGACACCGTTACTATGAGCCAAACACAATTTTATTTCAAAGCTTTACTGAATCCATAGTCTTTGGGTCATTGGGGCTTCCCTATGGTAACATGGGTGGTCCCCTAGCCCAAAGTGCCCAGCTGAGGGGGCTCATAGAAGGGTTGAAACCAGCCCCAATTCCCTTCCACCAGCCGTTTGTCCTACTTTGGGGCTGAGTCATCTCCGAGTGACACCATTTTTTAATTGATCCCTCTGGAAAGCCCTCTTTTACCTCAATTTCATAAATTCATGTAAGTACCGGCAAGGGCTCTGTGGGTATTCTATACGTTCTCAGTCAATAGATAGATATTAATAAACACTACCAGAATACCGGTGTCCAAGTGTTTTGCCATCAGAAAAAGATATCTTGGGGCGCCTGGGTGGCTCAGTCGGTTAAGCGTCTGCCTTCGGCTCAGATCATGATCCCGGGGTCCTGGGATAGAGCCCCAAGTCAGGCTCCCTGCTCAGCGGGGAGCCTGCTTCTCCCTCTCCCTCTGCTGCTCCCCCTGCTTGTGCTTGCTCTCTCTCTCCCTCTGTCAAATAAATAAATAAAATCTTAAAAAAGAAAAAGAAAAAGAAATGTTTGTGCTTCATAGGGTCGGAAAATCCTGTGTGAGGTCTTCATTCTGTTTGAACCCACATTTCCAATTCTCTGAGTCGTGTGTGTGTGTGTGTGTGTGTGTGTGTGTGTGGTATATGAATGAAGTTGGAAGTTCACCCCCCAAATAGAGACCAGATAACTGGATATGATCAATCTCCATTCTTCCCCAGACTCTGCTGAAGATTCTACTCGTATCATCCCTGTCATGGACCCATTCACACTCTACCAGTTAACTTTTGCTGCACAAGACAGCCCAAGTCTTATGTTAAAACAATACACATTTATTATTTCCTATGATTCTATGGGTCATTTAGACCAGCTGAGCTGGGGCTGGATGACCTAGAATGGCCTCACTTACATGTCTGGTGGTTGGCTCTGTGACAGCTGGGGCAGTAGGGAAACTTGACCATGTATCTTTGGTCATTCAGCAGGCTAGCTGGGGTTTATTCACTCAGCTGTGAGGTTCCCAAGAGCGCAAGAGTGTTAGCCTCTGACAGCCTCTGCTTGCATCCTGTTTGCTCAAGTCACCACGGCACAGCAAGTAGCAAGTCCAGCCCAGAGTCTGAGTAGGAGGACACGGCCAGATGGCATTGATAGAAATCGTGGCCGTGTTTGCAAATTAGCACACTCACTGATTTTAAAGATATTAGGGAACAGCAGTCTAGTTACCATTTCTTTCTTTTTTTTTTTTTTAAGATGTATTTATTTGAAAGAGAGAGACAGAGAGAGAGAGTCAGGAGGGGCAGAGGGAGAAGGAGAGAGAGAATCTTAAGCAGGATCCACACCCAGGGCAGAGCCTGATGCGGGCTTGATCTTGTGACCCTGAGATCATGACCTGAGCCAAAATCAGGAGTTGGGGGCTTAACCGACCGTGCCACCCAGGTGCCCCACCTAATTCCAGTTTCTACTAGAGAAAAAGAACCGTTTCTTGCTTTGCCTAACATTATAACTATGTAATTTTAAATTTTCTAGTAGCTACATTCAAAAAAGTAAAAAGAAACAGATAAAATGAATTTCCGCAATGTATTTTATTTAACCCAATATATCTGATGTCATCATTTCAGCATATAATCAATATAAAAATTACGAGATATTTTTCTTCCTTTTACTTTTTCATACTGAATTTTCCAAATCCGGGGTACATTTCACGCTTAGAGTACATTTGAATTTGGACTAGCTGCATCTCAAGGGCAGCGGCTTCGGGCTTACGTCTACCACAGTAGACAGCACCCTTTAGAACGCAGACTTCGTTTCTTTATTTACATGAGAAAACTGAGGCTCAGAGAGACTAAGCGGCTTTCCCAAGGTCACATGGCTGGTAAGTGGTTGAGCCAGGATTCAACCCGAGGTTAGCTGGACACCAAAGGCTTTGCTCTTTCCACTACACCACATTGGCTGTTAAAACACTCATGATTTTTGGGGTGGGGAGGAAGCACTGTATCACAGCCTTGCTTTTGAGATGCAAACTATTCTCTTTTCCTTAGCCCGCAGGTTTAAATCTTTGTCTGACTTCCAAGCCTTCCACAATTGAGCCTCTACTGTTCGTTCCGACTGCTCTGCGCTCATGCCAGTCTCCCTTCCCACCCTGCATACATACATGTTAACCTGGGGCTTGGAAGACATATTTCGCCCCTGTACTACCTACCCTTCGGGTGTCAGCTCACCAATTCTTTGAAAGAAGATGGGCTCTTCTTTCTATTCTGGTGATGCTCTGTCTCCAGAAAGTTTACAAGGGTTTCAGGAACAAGAGCTATGCCGTGATTTCTCATTATCTTCCCAATACAGCCTTTGCACTGCTCTTTCTTGGTAGTGGGACCCCGGGAAGTCAGTGACCCATCTGAGCTGGCATCAGAGGAAGGATCAGGGCACTCAAAAGAAGGGCATTGGATGATGGCCTCTGAAGCACCCTCTTCCTCTGAAAGGGAAGGAAGGCAGCTGGCTGAGCACGTGACGAGGCAGCAGGCACGGGGCAGCCGGGTACGTCAGAGGCCCTCAATGGAGGTTTTGTGGGAAGAATGGATCAACTGTACTTCTAAGTCAATTTGAGCCCAGAGCAGGGTGGGATTGACAGACTGCTCACCACGCCCACAAAACTGCAAACATAGTATCTTGCAGATATTATGTAAATGCTGAGTGGAAACTTGGTGGCAGAGTGAAAAATGGATATTAATGATTGACAACTAAAAACCGCTCAGTCTCTGATTGATCTTTTCCAACATTCTATTTTTCTATCCAAAAAGAATATATTTCCCAATGTCTTCTACGTTCCCTGGTGAAAAAAACCCAGCAATTAAAGACTATTTCATTCTTGATTGATCCTTTCCAACATTTTACCTGTTTTTCTGTTTGAAGAAAACGTATTTGTCAGCTTTTTTGGTTTTCCTCTGATGGAACATTGGAGCAGTTTTGGTTCTTTGAGTTGTTTTTTTTTTTTTTTCCATGTAATTAAGCTGATTAGTATCCCATATGGAGTGGAAACAATTGGTTTCACATATGCTGGTGTACGGTTACCCACAGAACTGTAATTGTTTACATGTTTCCCATTTCCTTGTGGAAATTTTTAGACTTTGTTAGATAAAGATCTGGCAGACTTGAACTCTGTGAACATTACAGCCTCTGGTTATCAGACGTGCCTGTATCCTGTTCAGCGGTATGAGATGAAATAGACATTTTACAACTTTGTACAGAAGGAACTTCGAAGATGCTTGCCCAGCATCCATTTCCTTTTGCCTGTTTCTGGCAGCCTCCTGGTTTTTGTTCAGGGAATTTTGTTCGGGCCCATGCAGGCCTGAGGTGTAGGGAGCCGTCTCCGGTTGCAGTGTGGGCTTGATTGGTCTGCGAAATCCTGCCCCCTTGCCGCAGAGATTAATTAGACTAAGAATCCAGACCTGAGACAATTAGTGTGTGGCGTTCCTCAGGCCGAGGGGCATGGTTCAGGAGTGGGCATCTGACCAAATTCTGGCCAATGAGATGAAATGGAAGGTTTGGCAGGGTAAGAGGATCTCACTCTCAAGAGTGGTGTTACTGAGCCAAGTGGTCCCTCTTCCTGTGGACATTGTTACAGCCAGACTGAAAAGCCAGGAGAAGCTAGGGTCAGCTTGCTGTTGGCCTGAGTATGTTGCCAACCCAGAAAAGAGGGACGGACCAAGCAAATGATTGAGAGGAAGCTTGGAGGCTGATGGAACCACACTTGATGGCCACTCGACATCTGGACTCTTCTAGTTACATGGGCCAGTAAATCCGCCTTAGGGTATGAGCCAATTGAAATGGAGTTTCTGTCACTTTCAGCCAAAAACATCACTACTGATACAGACAATTTTACCAAAGAAATGTGATTTGAAAAATGAGAAATCAGATTAACATAAATGTGTGGGTGCATATAGGAAATACAACAGAAAGCAGGCCTCGGTGTCGTCTAGTGTCCCTCCACCCCCACCTTCTATCTTCCAAATGAAGAAATGAGTTCCTAGAGCTCCGACAAAGCTTTGAAGGGACACAGCCCTAGCATTCCTGCTAGGTTTATAAACCCGAGATAGCCACAAAAAGCTCTACTTTGACAACTTCCTTTAGAGAAGTCCTATGGGCAACTTGGTACAAGACCCTAACTTCACCTAATCTTAGCAGCTAAGCCCAAGGCCTCCTACTTTTTTGCTGTAGTTCTTATAAAATATTTGAACAGAAAATAATTTGGTGTGTCTCCTGGTTTTTGACACAAGGTTCTATCTTGATAACCTTGCCATTTTTCTTGAAGTGCTTTGTTTTTTCTTTATGAGGAAATGCTTCAAAGATAAGTCCTTCCCTTCGCTAGACATGAGCATGGCACCCTGATAAAAATAGCGTAGTCAAATTCTGTCTGCACCTCACTCTCTATCCCTAAGCAATTTGTCAAGATATTTTCCTAAACATCTTAGAGTTCTTCTGCCAAGAATTCTGGTGGCAGTTGTCAGGCCATAAAATTGCAATCTCCTGATTACCAGTAAATGAACAAATGAATGGTCTCTCCACTGATGGATGACATCATATTGCATAGATTTACTGTTCCTCTTTTGAAGAATATATTGCTGTCCTGGTTTAGAGTGCTACTACCTTTATTTATTTATTTGTTTATTCTAAGAGAGGGAGAGAGAGGTATGGGGAAGGGCAGAGGGAGAGAGAGAAGTTTAAGAAGGCTCCACGCCCAGTGCAGAGCCCAACGCAGGGCTCGATCCCACAACCCTGAGATCATGACCTGAGCCGAAATCAAGAGTTGGATGCTTAACCAACTGAGGCACCCAGGTGCCCCTTCCTTTATCTTTTAAAAGGGCTCTGAACTTTCTGAAGTTTAATAATTAGAATGCAATATTTTACAAACTTTCCTCAATATTCACCGGTGGGTATTGTGTCATTATTCACCGTGCAACTATTATTTTGACACATTGTGAAGCACGGGTAATATGGCCATTGCAGAGTTACACTTGCCTCATTATTTAACCCTGAAGTTTCTTTTCAAAAGGAATGGTGTGGACAAAGGGTATAAAGCATATTTCAGGGAACAGTGAATTGACCAGTCTGGCCAAAGCAGAGAATAATGGAGAATCCTCTTCATAAGGTAATGTAGAAAATCTTAAAACCCAAAACAAAAAGTTTGGATTTTTCTCCCATAGGTGTATGGGCCTAGGTAGGGGAGGAATGAGGACTGCAGGCCTTAAGAAGGTACATCCGGTTGCAGGGCACACAACCCTGAGGTCGCGGCCCATTTCAGATGATATGAAGTGGTCCATGTGCCCCTGGAACAGCGTGACTGCAAGTGTGGCAAGAAGAGTGGGAACAATGAGCTGGACTGGAAGATGTTAGGAAGACAAAGAACTGACTTCCCTCGGGGACCAACTGGATAAGGAAGGCATCAGAGAGGGCATCAAAAGTGATCCTAAGTTTCAAAGCCTCCATAGTGGGTGGATGAAATCACCACCAGAAAAGTCAGGAAATGCAAAAAGGGGAGACAGTGTGAGGGGATAAGAACAGTAATCTGTTTCCTGAATGGCTGAGTTTGAGGTGACGGTAGGACAGGGAGGAAGCACTGCCCATTCGGTAGTTGGAAAGATGTAACTAGGGGTGAGAAGAACAGTCAGGACTGGAAACAAGATCTGGGAGCTGTTGCCTCCCCCATTTCTCTTCCCTTCTGAGTTGAATCCCCGCTGTGTTTGGGTTACAATGGCCCAGATGAAGAGGATAAGTCATGACTGGCAAAAGTCCAAATATGATAACTTATTTCCCTTTGATTGGTCGAGGGGTGAGCTTGTGATCCAGTTCTGGCCAATGGCCAAGGGGCTTCTAGGAAGGCGTTTCTTCCTGATAAAACAGACCTCCATGAGAAGGCCGATTCGCTTCCATCTCTTTCCTTCCTGTTTGTGACCCTGTCATGGGATTGTTGGAGAGATGTGGCTTGGCATGCTGAGAGCTATGGCTGACACACAGATGACGACAAAGCAGAAAGATGGTAGGAAGCTTTGGTCACTGGTGTCCTTGTTGGTCGGCGGCACAAAGTCTGGAATTGCCTACGTCCAGCCTTCTTGTTACACATAAGTTTATTAAATGTCTTCGTTACTTATGTTACTGCTAGTTGGTATTTTATTACCTTCCCCTGAACATATCTTCACTGAAACGGATGTAATTACTAATGCCCTTGAGAATGGAGGTGACCTGAGAGGGAGGGAGTTAGAGAAAGACGAAGCCTGGAGATGCACCCATATTAGGGAGGTGGAAGCTTTTCACTAATTAAACTTTGAGATTTTTAATAAAAAAACTACATAGGAAACTTGTTGTGATTATGAAAACATACCACACACAAACACACATGCCTACAACCTCCCTTCTGGAGCCACGCATTCCAGAGAGTGTACGTTCCAAATGAAAGGGCAAAGAGGAGATGGGTTTCAGTTTGGAGCTACGGGAGGGCAATTACCTCTCTAATGTGATTTGCTTCCTGTAGCTAAAATGGAGTCCCTTCAAATGAGATTGTTTGCTAAGCGAGGCGACTCCTTCCTTTTTCACCCTTGGATGAATTAGGGAGCAAGAGGAATCAGTCAAGTTTCGTCACGGTGAGGGCTGAGGAGTTCTGTGTATTCCCTGTGGATAGTGGTCTGCCACTGGAGAGGCCACAGGCTGGAGCGAGGAGCTGACTCATAGGGTAGGGAGAAAACGGCCTGGATCTTTCACAGAGGTAAGCAGTGTCCGATTGCACTGTGGGAGGGGGGAGGAGGGAGAGGTTGTGACAAAGAAAGCCCTATCTATTCCACTGAGCAATTAATGCCATTATTTTTCTTCAAAAAGCGTTTTCTCTTCAGCCATTGAGGATAATTTAGCCCCCATCTTGACAGAATGTACTAATGACTGCTAATGGATACATTCTTTTAATAAATGAAGAGGCACAGGAAAATTACCCGATATTAAACAGAGTCCCACGTGTCTTATCTGAACCTATAATGGCCCTATCAAGTGACCTAAGTGAAAGAAATATGACTCTTCAGGGGTTAAAGGAGTCTATTTTTCCTTAGTGCAATATAAATTCACTGCTAGGAGGAATAGTAATTCATTGGTCTATCCTAAGAAATGTGTAAAAGGGGGGCCATATCTCAAGTTAAATGATGCATTGCCTATTGGTAGCAAAGAAAATATGAAATAGAGCCTCTGTGCACTGTGGATTCATATAAACAGCCTCTTATCTGGCAAAGGAGCCTGAAACCCCTTCGGGTCTCTGATCCTTGACATTTTAGCCCCCAGTCAAAGAGCCTGGCAATTTGTTGTTAATCTTGTCCATTCTTTTTCTCAAGACATTCCAGGGTGGTTTTTGTGGGTGGGTTTGGTTTAGTGATTTTAAACTCTATTCTTAGAAATGTTTCTCAAGATTCAAGTAATCCCTAGTACTCTACTTTTGGGGGACACTTCTTAAAATTTACAAAGAAGTCCAACAAATCAATAAGAAAAAGACAAACAACCCAAATGAAAAGTGGACAAAAGAAACGAACCAGAAAATCAAAGAAGAAAAGGTCAATAATCATATGAAAAAAAATGAATGATCTGTATTCCAGTCTTCTGCAACTTGAGGTTTTCAGTTGCAACACTGTGACTCCAAGCTTCATCCATTCATGTTTTGTGTGTGGCAACATTCATTTTCACTGTTGTAATAATAGTTCATCGGGTGAGTATTCTACAATTCTATGCTCCCCAAAATACATGTAAGCATGAGTCTGTATTTATGATGCTCAAAACAGCTGGAAATCACATAATAGATTGCAAAAACCACTTGATAGAGCTATTTTTAAAAAGCGAAGTAATGATAAGAACAAATTGCAAGAGAATATTTCCTTGGGGAAGGGGGAGATTGACACTGAGGATGGGATGAGAGAATCTATCTGTTATCTATTGCTGCATAACGAACCACACCAAAACGTAGTGGCTTAAAACAAAAATCAATTGCTCATGATTCTCTGAGTCAACACTTCAGGCAGGTTCAGCAGGGCTGGCTTGTCTCTGTTCCACAGAGAACCATCTGGCTCTCTCATGTGACTGCATTCAGCTGGGCTGGGCTGGAGGGTCAAGATGGCTTCACTCGCATGGCTGCCATGCCTCAGACCTTTTCCTCTTGGCCTCTCCATGTGGTGTCTCCTCCTCCAGGTCCTTTTTCCACGTGGTCTCTCCCTCCAGCGTGGTAGCCTAGAGTTCTTTACAAGGAGAAAGCTCCCACAAAATACTTGTGTAATTAAAACTTGATGGCAATTAAAATATATTACCAAATGAAGGAGTACGCTGTGGCCAAATGCTTTTTGGAAATGCTGTCTGTATACAGCACCCCCTCTTAGAGAGTCATAATGGGGGAAAAAAAAGCAAGCTTGTTGAAGCTTTGAGACGTCTTGCAATGAGCAAAGAAGAAAAGACCTTTGGTGAAAGGAGCTGGTAAGAAAAGGCAGAAGCGCTCCAACTTCTCTGTCCTCAGGAACACAGCAAGGTAGGGCTGGTTTAGAGAGAGCTAGAAGTCTTGGGCCTGCCTTAGCAGAGCCTCCTCTCATCGGAACTCGGCTATTCCTGCCCCTTTCCGGGTCCAGTGTAACCATGGGTGGCTCTTTCTGACTGCCCAGGCCGGCCGCACACACGTAAAGCCTGCAGGAAGTGGCATCGAGGTCAGAGAGTCAACGATGCTGCTCCTGGAACCAGGTCACCCAGGTCTCTGCTCCTCCCCACTGCCCTGCCATGACCTGGTCTTCAGTGAGCTCATCTTCTTGACTCCTATCTCTCATCTGCTTTAATCCCTCTGACCTGCTTTGATCAATGATCCTGACCTCTTTGTATTTGTGGACCTTCCGTTTGTCCCTTCTGCCTGGTGACCATAAGTTCCTAGGACTTGATTTTCTCTCTTCCTTTCCTTTTATTTAATCTGAAAGTGAATCCATGCCAGTTTCAACAAACTCAAATAATACCCCAAAATGAAAGCCTCCCCTTGTCTGTTCCCATCTCATTGTCCCACTGTCAACACCTGCGTTTCCTTCCAGATGATTTTCTGTTTCCATAAACACATATGCGTGCGTGTGTGTAAATTTGAACAAAATGGGCATGAACTTCCATAATCTCCCTTTCCATTTACTATTATATCGTGTACATACAGTCTTTCCAAGTCGGTACGTAAAGACTCACATAACTTTTTGTAACAGCTGCAGGACTCCAAGGTGCAGAGCCTCCTTGATTTATTTAACCATTTCCCTCTTGATCAACATTTATGTTGCTCCTTATTTTCTGCCATCGTAACCAGCGTGGCAGTGGCCCCCCTTGTACATGAATCTTTGCACATTCGTGCGAGGGCCCTGAGGAACAAGTTTCCGGAAGAAGTAGTGCCGGATCTCGGTATGCCTCGCCTTCCCTGTCCCATTGCCCTTCAGACCCTGATGTCCTAGAGACCTCGGCTGTCACCCACCTGTGTGCCCGGACCGCTCTATAGTTCACCCATTCCGGGACCTGTCTTCCCTGCCCCTCCTTGGAGAGCCAGTCCCTCATGGCCTGTTCTCTGCAGCTTTGCCCTGGCAGCCTGAGTTGTTCTCGTCGGTTGACAGCTATGCCTCAATTCCTGCACTTGCCGCGTTGTGTTATCGCGATTTTCCTACTTGTCTCATTTCCCCACAAGCCCAGAAATTTCCAAAGGCCTCATCAGTGTCTGGCAGGGGGCTTGGCACTCACGAAAATGAACGACTGAATTCATTAGTCAGTTTAACTGAACTCACACTGTGCTGAACCGCTATGAACAAAACCAAGTTCCCTGTTCTTGAGTGGGCGGAGACACAAACACGTAACTGAATCATTGGTCAGATGACACGTGCCATACAGAAAGGTGAGGAGGATCTGCACTGGAGAAAGCTATGATTCACAGGTGGATGGCTTGTGAGCAGAGACCTAAAGGAGGTGAAGGACTGAGGCTGCTGATTGTCTGGGAAGAACATTCCAGCCATGGATGCATGAGTGACCAAAGGGGGCCCAGAGAGGGCTCCTCACTCCCTGGTCTGACAGGCGGATTCCCCAAAGGCCAAAAGGATCAAAACAAAGTTAACTCCGTTTTGGAGCCTAACATGAATGTTCCAGCGTGGGTTCCCAGGAAGAAGCCTCTGGAGACTAGTGTGTAGGGCGTTTATGAGGCAAAAGGAAGGGACTTGTGAGGAAAGAAAGATAGCGAGATTGGACAGAGGGAGCAGTCTCAGAGGGGGTGTCCATCAACCCTTGGGAGTTCTGAAGCCGGATGACCCTTCAGAATGGTCCCGAATCAGGGTGAGGGGGCCTGACCTTTTTGCCTCACTTCAGTCAGTCATTAGGTGTCGGCCACCACAGGAAGGGTGCAGCCTTGGGTGCAGTGGTGCTTTTTAGCCTTTGCCAGCCCCAAAGACGGTTGCAGCTGAAGGGCTGGCAGCTGGCAGCACTCCCAGCAGCTGAGGGGGTGAATCCTTTGCTCCCGAAGAAGGTGCTAGGTGGGCCAGCACAGTGCTTATCACGGGTGAGATAGGTGGCCTTTGGAGAGAAAGTAAGAGGAAAAGCCGATTTCCTGGGCCTCTTTGCTTGCAGAGCCCTTTCCCTTCCCCAGCTCCGCTCAAGGGTGCTGACACCTGCAGGCGGGGTGCTCAAGCTTCTGTAGGAGCTCCTCAAGCTCCCGGTTAGCTGTTTCTGGCCAGGCCAGCAGGAGCCACAGACATGAGCAGGAGGAGGACGGAGGAGGGCAGGTGTTTCTTTCCTCCCCCTCTGCCTTGGGCAGGATCTCCGGCAGCAGCTCTGCCTCCCCTTGTTCAGGCCCAGTGTGTTTCCTGCCTCCAGCCGGGAACCTGAGCCCCTGGGCTCTGGTGAAAGTACTGTGGTAAACACCAAATGCTCAAATCTCCTTCAAGGAAGGACTTGCTGCCCCACAGCAGGGGATGCCGCCAGCAGCTGGCTTCCAGCCGTCAGCTCCTGCAGCGTCAGCCTGGCTGGAGGTCATGCCTTTCCAAAGCAGCCCACAGCTGGTGACGGAGGGGAATGGGGTAGTAAATGTCTCGCCATGTTGGCTTGATGCGGGACACTCGAGTGGGCAACCCCCGGACTTGGCTGAACTTTAGTCTCAAAGCAGTGCACCTTCTTCCTCTGGCAGCTGCTGCTTCTCCTTTCCCTTCCCAGGGGTTGACCCCTAGTAAGTGTCTTACTCCCCAAACCGTGCTTAGGTCTGCTTTTGGAGAACCCAACCTACAATACCACTTTTCCCCCCTGTCCTTCCTGCCTTGAAGGCTAGTGGCTTCCTGTGGTGTTAATCTTTGGGGGGGCCCCACCATGCCCTGTTCGGATGCCCAGAATTTCCATTGCCTGTGTAACCAATTCACTGCATTACATCCCTGACTGCTTAGATACTTAGATCGAGTTTGGTTTTTCCGGTTAGACTCTGCCTGGTATACTGTGTTTCACATGTAATTTCAAGTTCATATTCTGGCGTCCTCTCTTTAGCAATTGTGTTTGAAAGGGCCCCTAACTTTACACAAAAATATTTAAAAATACAGTCCTTTCCTTGGCCTCAGGGCCACCTGTCACTTGGAGACTTGTGACATTGGGCCCTTCGAGAGAAAGGACAGAGCCAACTATGCAGGTGTAGCACACGCAAGTAAAACCAGCCACCAGCAGGTGAACCAGAGCCCCACATGGTGCTCAGACCCAGTGGCCCGGCACTGCTCCTCATAACCACCTGTTCTTGCCTGTCATCCGGGACTCCAGCTGAGTTTAGACATACAGATCTCCCTCATGCTATGATAGGGTTATGTCCTGATAATATTGTAAATTGAAAATGCATCTAACACAGGTAACCTCATAGCTTAGCCCAGCCCAATTTAAACATGCTCGGAACACTTGATCAGCCATAGTTGGGCAAAATCATGTAACGCAAAGCCTATTTGATAACAAAGTGTTAAATATCTCATGGAATTTGTTGAATTTTATTGCGAGTGAAAACAAGAGTGGTTGTAAGTGTATCGGTTGTTTACCCTCGTGATCACGTGGCTGCACGGAGATCAAACTTCAAAATTCAAAGTGCTGTTTCTACTGAACGCATATTGCTTTTGCACCATCATAAAATTGAAAGATCTAAGTCAATCCATCGTAAGTCAGGGACCACCTGTATGAGGCACCAGTGATCCCTGAGCTGGGCGCTGGCCCCTTTGTACTGACCTCTCTCCTCCTCCCTGACTGTCGCTGTGTCTGGTTCCAGGGTTGGCTGGGGTCTCTGGTCCACACTTCCTGGCTCTCTCCTATAGGCCAGGCTGGGACTGGGGTGAAGCCAGCAGGAGCCTAGGGCACACAACTTCTGGAAGAGTCCCTGGTAGCCTTGTGCACCTGCAAGGTCTCTTTGGAGCAGTAAGATGGGAAGCTGGTCAGAGGCTAGGAGTAGAGGGGGAGACCCCGTATCAGCCAGAGCACAATCGGGAGACAGGAATTAAACTCGTTGGTTTTTATAAAAGAGAACTTGATTGACATCATTGTTAGGTAGTTGAAAAGGCAAGCTAAGATATCATGGAGGTAGCAACTACAGGAAGTAGCCACCGCTCCTCGGGCTGGGCTGGGGGGCTTGCAGAAGAGATTGACATTATTAATCTGGGGACTGGGACCCCAACCTCTGAGAAGTGGGTGCCACTCAGCGCATGCTGGTGTCTCTGAGGGGCGCCCGAGGCTGTGTTGAAGGAATCGCAAAGTGTATTCAGCTGCAGCCACAGGACCTGCTACAGCTGGGGCGATGCTTGTAGGACCTGGAACTCGAGGGGAAGCAAACTTGAGGGAACAAGCCTTTGAGTGTTCCTTCAGCCTCGCAAACGCTCCCTAGCGCCGCCTATTGGCAGAACCTGGCAAGGAGCGGCTGACCGC
Source organism: Ursus arctos (assembly GCF_023065955.2). Lineage (NCBI taxonomy): Eukaryota > Metazoa > Chordata > Mammalia > Carnivora > Ursidae > Ursus > Ursus arctos. The sequence goes on from NW_026622875.1 coordinate 32,166,061, forward strand.
AGGAATTTAGTGTGTGGAGTCCCAGGCCCCCAGGGTCACAAGGCTGAGTACAGAAGGGTAGGTTTGAAGTGAAGAGACAAGAGCTCTGAATAACTGGCATACCTTCGCAAAGAGTTAATTAATACCCAAGGAGTCACAGAAAGAAGTGGCCTGTGACCTGGCCGGCACAGGCTGACCCAAGAACACAAGTCAAAGGGAGAAGCAAGACAGCACTCTGGGGCCCAGCCGGTGACTGGAGATTCAGTTTGCAAACAGGAATTGGGAGGTCTGAGTGATAATATCAAGATCTCGATTGTTCAGTGACAGGAGGGCCGCTAGAGCTACCAGAATTTGGCAATGTTGATGCAGTAAACCGTCAGTTTCCATGTCTTTCTTCTACCCCACCTACCACACACACATTCCTCATTTTCGTTGCTGTGTCTGCGTCGTAGAATACAGTGGCTACACATTCAGCCACCTCTCTCAATGACATACCTATCACTGTTGGGTTTTTTTTTTTAAAGTTAGTTCTAGGCCCAGTGTGGGGCTTGAACTCATGATCCTGAGATCAAGAGTCGCATGCCCTACCTCCTGAGCCAGCCAGGCGCCCCATACGACCTGTCTTGAATAGGTGACTGTATCTGTTATCTGCTGCTGCCTAACGAATCACCCCCAAATTTAGCAGTGTAAACAACCAACATTTGTTATTGCTACTAATAACCCTAAGTATCAGCATCATAATAATCACAATTATCATTATTTCAGTTTCTCTGGGGCAGTTTGCCTGGTGGTTCTGAGCTTCTCACAGGGCCGCAGGAAGGTGCATCAGGGTGGCCTGCACCCCAGAGCTCAGCTCGGGGAGGATCCTCTTCCAAGCACATCTGCATGGCCGTCGGCCAGTCTCACCTTCTGGCTGGCTGTTGGCAGGAGGCCTGCCTCAGTTCCTGGCCATGTGTGCCACCCCCCACCAACATGGCAGCTGGCTTTTCCCAGAGCAAACATGGTGGTGAGCAAGAGAGCATGAGAGACGGCCAGAAGGACGGAAGTCACAGGCATTTTCCTAATCTCAGAAGGGACATCCATCACTTTTGTTGTATTCTATTTGTTAGGAGCAAGTCAGGTCCAGTCTGCACTGGAGGGGAATGGATGACAGGAAGACCCGAGTCCCGGGAGTTCCGGGAAGGGGGGAATCCTCTGAGCCAGCGCCATTTTTAGAGGCTGCCGGACACAGTTGCTTTTCTCACCATGACTCAGGCCCCAGTTGCACTAAATTTTCAAGAGTAGAGGATATCCATTCTGCCTGAGTAACAAACTGTGCAGGCCCAGTTGGATACATGTGGAGTCTCCTGTTCCAGTGAAATTATACTTTATTACAAAGTTAGTGGAAGGCATACATAATGATACACCTAAGTCTTCTAGTACCAGTTAGGCATCCATGGTAGAAGGCTCACCAAAATGACTGTAATTAGTATTCCTTCTACATAGCCAAACCCATTTAACTTTGCTGATTTGTTTAGGTTGCCCGTATCTTTCATCAGCCTCCATGTTGATAATTTTCCCCTCAACCACCTACCACTTAATTATCACCCCACATGCGAATTCCGACACTCACATAAACTAAATAAGAAAGATCCTGTATCTTCCCAGAGTTTTCCCTTTCTCCCTGATCCCCAAACAAAAACTCCTGAGCAGCAACAGGCTTCAGTAGCAACAACTGGATCCACAGGCTGTGAACTGAATTTCCCAGGGGAGATCCTGCCATAGTAGAGAGCTTGGTGAGAATAGCTCAAAGCCTCCAACACTTCAGCATGGTCGACCTGAATTAAGGCGGGCTGCCTCCATCTCCCTCCTCATCAGCTGCATATTGCTTGGGCAACCTCAGCAGGGAATAAAGTCTTTAGACGTTTGACAACCACAGAAAAAGAGAACATGCCACTTGAAGCAAGAGAACATACCGGTATTGAATGAGCTTCGGTCATTTGGGACCTGTTGTCAGATCCTCTCTTGTACTGATAGGGAAGAAGGAGGAAGAAGGCACACCAAAGAGGAGGAAAGGGGAAAGAAAATCCCCAGGGGAAGGAAACGGTGGGCTACAAATTTACAAAGGCAAGGTTCACAGATAAAGTGGAGGACATCCAATTAAATTAGAATTTCAGATTAAAAAAAAAGAAAAATTTAAAGTTTAAGACGATCCCATGTAATACTTGGGATAGACTTACACTAAAAATTGTTTCTTTTTGTTTGTTTTTTAAATCTGAAATTCAAATTTAACCGAGCATCCTCTGTTTTTATTTGCTCAATCTGGCAACCCTACTACAAGATCGATCTCTCACACTCCCCTTTTGTCCCAGAACTTGTCATCATCTCTGACGGTCATGTTGCCGTGGGGCCAAAGGGACTTCCTGTCCTTCCTAGTGGCCATGGTCCTGGCATTAATACTGCCCTCTCCTGCTGTTCTCTGCCTCCTGTCCCCCGTCCCCCAGGCCCCAGAGGCACGGTGCCACCAGCCCCAGGCAGCTGCAGGGGCAGCATGTTATCGGGGCCACACACTCATCTGAGGTCCCTCCGCTCCTCTCTAGAGGGCTCCACAGCCCTTGGCCCCCACCCCTCCAAGTCTCCTGATGTGAGTGTATGTAAATCCAGCAAGACAGATTTTAAGAGAACAAGGGAACTCTGGGTATTGGTTGAAATGTGGGCAAAACATTTCTTACTGAGCAGTTCATGTTAAAAGGGATTTAGTTTGCTCCTTGGTGAGCAGCCTGGGAGGGGAGCTGGAAACCTCCTGTAGGGCTTCTTCCAAAATTGCCCTTTCAGGTTTCCCTGCTCTTATTTTCATAGCCAAGCTTTTTTGATTAACAAAGCAGAAGGAACCACAAGAAATAGTCACGTTTTCATTGTGGAAGAGGAAAACAAAATTCGGGTCTCCAACGTTTCTAAGAAACCAGAAAAAAGTCAGGTTCCGTTACATGCTAGTCTCTCTCCAGTTTGCTGTCTGTCCTCTCTGACTGCAGTATGGGTGAAACGGTGGCCTGCCACTGGGAGAAAGCTATTCTCCTTGCCAGTTGTCCAAACAATGGAAATTTCCTGGATTCTTTGCTGCAGTTTTTCAAAGTTAATGGACATATGCTGACTTTTTAAAAGCTAGCTGTTACTAGGGACAAAACGAAGTACAAGAGAAAAATGCTTACCTTCAGACCCTCCAATGTAGGCAACAAAGTCTCCCTAAAGAAATAAAAACAATGACAAAAATGCTCACACTGCGCTTTCTCAGTCTGGTTACTCAGTCCCAGGTGGGACGCTGCGACAGGGAGGACAGCAGGAACAAGATAGCATCTCATTATCAGAGCCGGGGTCCAGCGTTGCGCCAAATGGTTCCTGCTGTCTGGTAAGCTCACCCCCCACCCCTTCCTCCCTCCCCTCCTCTGCTCCAGCACCCTTTGCTACTCATGGTTCTATGACTTCTCAAGCTGTTTCTCCCCTCTGTGCTCATAGCCTCTGTCCCTTCTGTCCCACCATCTCCATTCCATTTCCCTGTTTGTTGACATTCAACTTGGGAAATGCCTCCTCCGGGCAGCCCCTGACCCTCCCAGGTTGTGTTAGGTGTCCTTCCTACCGCTGTGCTCCTCTGCCCAGCTCCATCACTGCACGAATCACAGCATTCAATGCCTGTTGGCTTTGGTCTCAGTCTCCTCCATGGTGTCTGAACACCTTGAGGTCCAACACTGCATCTTGTTCATCTTTGTAGACCCATGTCTAGCACAGAGCCTGTCCCACATCAGGCAGGCAGGTGCTCAGTGGAGGGCTGGATGGACAATGACCTTGAAATACTTGATAACGAGTTCCAGTGTTGACTGGAGCTCAAGTCAGTCATGCCCCCCTGAAGATTGTGACAATCATAATGGGGGCCTGGGCACTATTCAAGATTTCCAAAGGCCCATTGGATGTAACACATTTACCCAGGTTAAGAACCCCCCTGACTAAAATGTCCACTTGCATTGTTTCAGGCTGGAATTCTATTAATCTTCTCTGATGACCCCAGGCTTTTCATGAGAAGAGACAATTGGGTGTCAGGACATACTTGTCCTTTAAGAAAACTGTGCAAATTATCACAATCTTCTTTCTTTTATGTGAAAAAGCAAGTCAAGCCAGCAGCTAAGTTGCACATGGTAACAAAGAAAACTTTTTTGGTGGGGTAAAGGTGAGGTGCCAACTTTATGTCATGGTTCATTCATTGATTCATTCAAATCTACTGAGTACCTGCTGTATGCTGGGCACTGTTTTGGGGGCTCCAGACATGGCGGGGAGCAAGATAGACACGATCCTTTCCTCTTGGAGTTTGAGAAGGAGATAATAAACCAATAAACACATAAGAAAATATCTGCTAATAGTAAGTGCTACTCAAAGAATGAAATCAGAGGGAAGGACTAGACAGGGTAGCAGGGAAGGCCTTTGCGAGGAGATTACGTTTAAGCTGACCCCTGACAACAAAAGTATGAGAATAAAGAGCAACTTCAGAAGAGGACGTCATGCAAAGCACCTCCAAGGCTGGAATGGATGCGGCCTTTGTATGGAATTTGTGTGCTCCCCTGTTCATCATCTGTCTCCTCCCCTGAGCTGCAACCTCCGCGACAGGAGGGACCATGTCTATTCTATCGACCAACATACGCCCAGCCCAGTGCCTGCCTGGTGCATAGGGTATAATATAATTACTGGATAATGAGTGAACCACTGCCCACCATTCTTTCTGCCTAAGGTCAGGGTGGATCCTGCAGGGGTGGGCCACGGGGCCCCAGCTTGGGAGGGCAGAGCAAAGCAGAAGCTGGTTTCCTCGCCATGTGTGGCAGTGAGAGAGGGCTCAGGGACTCAGGCGCAGGGTGGACGATTGTCACATCCCAGCCACTGCCTTCAAGGCTTCCAGTGCAGTCTGCTTATTTGCCGTGCGTATGGGAATCTGAGATCGGACTTGGCTGATTTCATTCTTATTGCTCAACTTCACAATAGTTTCTGGGCAAAAGGAAGCTTCTAATTAAGAGTTCGAATCCCCTGGAAACCATATGCCAGGACACATATGTGGGAAAAGTCCCCAGCTGACTTCTTTGCTGTAAGGATGATAGCAGCTAGCTGACAGGCTGATCTGGGCCAACCAGGCCTTTAACTCAAACAAAACAACAATAGCCACAACAACTACAAAAATCCTGCAGCAGCTGCTGGCTCTAGGGACTGGAGTTACACAGGAGCCCAACTCCCACCAGCTGCCTTGCATCTTTTCTTTTGTTAGGACCTGGGATATTTAAGATCTTTGAAGATTCTGGGCCGATTTCACTCTATTTCAAATATCTTACATTCTGCCCAAATTTCAGTTGACATGCATTTTGCTCTTGCTCTAAAACATTTGAAAGGGTTTTGTTTCAGTTAGCTAATGCTGTGTAACAAATCACCTCAAAACATAGTGGCTTAAAACAACAACGAATCACCTTTCAGGATGGTTCTCCTCCAAATGGGGTTAGCTGGGGATGCCTGGGTGGCTCAGTCGGTTAGGTATCTGCCTTGGGCTTGGTTCATGGTCCGGGGGTCCTGAGATCGAGTCCCATATCAGGCTCCTTGCTCAGTGGGGAACCTGTTTCTCCCTCTGCTTCTCCCCCTTCTTGTGCTTTCTCTCTCTGTCAAATAAATACAATCTAACAGACAAACAAACAAAAACCCTAATGACGTTAGCTGGAACAGCAGGTAACTATAATTGTCTAAAGGCTTGACCAGGTGCTCAGCTGAGGTTGAAATGTCTGGAATGCCTGGGCATCTGGAGTCAGACGGAGCTTGACTGGGAGTTCAGCTGGGACTGTCAGCGGGGGTCCTTGGTTCTTCTCTGTGTGGGCCTTCCCACGTGGCTCCTTGGACTACCTCACAGCATGGTGGTTGAGTTCCAAGAAGGACTGTTCCAAGAGTAAGCCTTCCAAGAAGGAGGAAGCAAAAACTGCCAGATCAATTAAAGTCTAGTCTTGGAATTGGCATCGCATTGCTTCCTTTACATTTTTTCTCTCAAAGCAGTGACAGGCCCAGCCCACAGTTAATGTGGGAGGGAATTACACAAGACATAAATATGGGGAGATACGTTCATCTGGGTCACCAAAATGACAGTTTACCATAAGTCTTAAAATAATTATTATTGTAGCTCTCCAAAAAATTAAACATAGAAATACCATATGATCCAGCAATTCCACTCCTGGGTATACACCTAAAAGAACTGAAAGCAGGGACATGAATATTTGCACACCCAGGTGCATAGTCAGAATGTGGACACAACCCAGATATCCATCAATGGATGAATAAACAAAATGTGGTGTATACATACAATGGAATATTATTCAGCCTAAAAGATGGATGAAATTCTGATACATGCTATGACATGGATGAACTTGGAGGACATTGTGCTCAGTGAAATAAGACAAACAGACAAATATTGTATGATTCCACTTACATGATATATCTGATAGTTAAATTCAAATTCAAATGTGTGAGCCGACAAATTCACAGAGACAGAAAGCAGAACAGTGCTCACAGGCTGGGGAGAGGCAAGTACAAGGAATTATTGTTTAATGGGTACAGAGTTTGAGTTTGGGAAGATGGACATGTTCTGGAGATGGGTAGTGATGATGGTTTCATAATAATGTGAATGCACTTAATGTCTCTTGACTATACACAAAAAATGGTTAAAATGGTAAATTTTACATTATATATATTTTACCACAATAAAAATTATTATTTTGAGTTTTATAGAAATAAAATATTCATTTTATATTTTTGGTATCTGTTGTATTTACAACTGTAAGAGTTGGGTGGAGCTGCAGTTAACTATTTCTTTGCTATGCAGTGCGGTTCATGGACTAGAAGCATTGGGATCACCTGGGAGCTCGTTAGAAATGCAGAGTCTCAGGCGCCATCCCAGACCTATCGAATCCAAATCAGAGTTCAAACAAGATCCCCAGAGGTTTTGTATGCTCATTGATGTTTGAGAAACACTGGATTACTTTACATAATGTTATGTTTTGTAGACATTTAATTATTTATTGATTCTGATTGTATAATTTCCTGTTTTGCTATTTGGAGTCATCACACATATTGTTAAGCCCTCAAGATTTTCCATTGGGTTTGAAGATGCTCCCAGGCCCTGGACACCATGCCTAGGGAACCTAGGGGATGAACTTGGTCAACTTGGCAAGCCGTCACATCCCTTCGTCTCCCTCCCTGACTTTGCCCTCTGTACTTACAGTTCTTCAGGTCAGCTACCTGGTTTTCTTTGAGTCGTGACTAGGATGACTTCCTAGGCTTTCAGAATCACAGTCCATGGTCAAGGGACCTGTCCTCAAAGCAGCCCCAGGCCTCTAGAATACCACATTCCAGGCAGGGTTCAGCTGGCCAGGGAGAAAAAATCAACCTTGCCTACTCCAAATGAGTAAATGAGCAGGTCAAACTTAAAGATTCCTAAGAGAAAGTAAACTCAGCTTAAGCCCATTAAAAAAAAAAAAGTATTCACTGAAGTACAATAAAAATGCAGAAAAGCATACACACGAGGTTACAACTCAATACATTTTCAAACACTGACCGCTCTCTCTCTCTTTTTTAAAGATTTCAAATTTATTTGTCAGAGAGAGAGAGAGAACACACGCATAAGCAGGGGGAGCAGCAGGCAGAAGGAGAAGCAGGCTCCCCACTGACCAGGGAACCCAATGCAGGACTCGATCCCAGGATCCTGGGATCATGACCTGAGCCAAAGGCAGATGCTTTACCGACTGAGCCACCCAGGCGCCCAACCCATCTCTTACAACCAATCCACAGGTCGCGGAATAGAACATGACCAGCATCCAGGAAATCCTTCTAGTCTCTACTGCCCTTCTCACCCAACGTTCACCGTTCTTTGGACTAATAGCGTAGATTAGCTTTCACCAATTTTTGTTCTTTCTATTAACAGAACGGCAGTATATTCTCTTTGTGTCTAGCTCAACCTTACGTTTCTGGGATTCATCCATACTGTTGTCTGTGGCTGCAATATGTATTCTCATTGCTGTGTCGTGGTCCATTGTGTGAATTCCCTCAATGTAAAAAAGTCATGATAGTGTTGATGGGCATTTGGGCAGTTTCCAGTTTGAGGCTATTATGATAGTGCAACGGGAGCATCTCAGTACTTTTTGGGAGCAGTACTCAGTGCATTTCCGTGGGAACTACCCGGGAGTGGAATCGCTGGGTCTGGGCGTGTGTCTCTGTTCAGATTTAGTGACACTGCCAGGCAGTTTTCTAAACTGGCAGCCCTGTTCTTAATCTCAAAATGAATTTCCTGCCCCCATTCCATCCCTTCTTACAGTTGTGACAAATCTCAAACGTGACGTTATTTCTCAAGCGTAAGATTTACAAATTTCTACCAAAACATTGGTGCTCACATTTCAAAATAAGTAAATGCGTCCATGAAACCCTCACCAGTGGCAAAACGAAAAAGCAAAGAATCGGATGACAGCTATAACGCCGAGATGCTAAGACGTTTTTTCTTTGTTGCTGCGAGGGCTGGGAACCTTTGCAAAAGCTGCTGCCAATCAGGCTTGCCGATCTTTGCAGGGCTAATTAACGCACTTGGGCAAGCAAGGGGGGCGGGGCCGACACAGTGAAGCGAATTGAGCCATCCCGGGGCTTAGGACTAATTACAAACACAAAGAGGGTTTAAAGACTATGATTTAAAGAAAAAAAAAAAAAGACAAAAAAAAAATCCCCCCAAAAGACAAAACCTCTTCAAAATTCTAACGCCAGCAAGCTTGTGATTGCAGGGCTTGGGGGTAGGGGTGCCAGCAAAATCTCCTGCCGCAGACTAAATCACACAGCACAGCCCAAAAGTCATGCAGCCATCCTCCCAAGCCTGCACAGTGGAAGGGCTTCCTTTGTGTCATGCTGGAGTTGGGGGAGTGTGTCAATTGCATTTCTAGAGGCGTCCTGGCCCTAGCATGTTAAACCTGTTATTCCCGGTTGTCACGAAACATGGAAGAGCAGACTGGGGTAATCCAGGCCCTGCAGGCGAGAGCGGGGCTGGGTTGTATGTGCAAGCTTTGATCCCCATTAGCTACAAACAGCTAATAATCCATACGGTATGCAAATCAGGCCCCAATTAATACCACTTATTTACATCTCCTGGAACCGCGCAAAAGGAAGCTGCGAATGTCTGCCAGGGAGGAAAGCAACCCTTATGCAGCTCATTGCAACAGCTTGTGTGATCAGGCAAAGGCCGTGGGCTGGCTGGGAGGGAAGAAGGCGGGCGGAACAGAAAGGCAGTTTGGTGCCCTCAGGTCTTCGGGGAGAGTGTCCACCAGGTTCAGGATGGCGCAGTGATTTGATGTGAGGCTGAGGAATCGGACATGACCGCATTCCCCTGCTTCCCCTTCCCTTGGGGGCACCGCCTGGCCCACCCTCCTCGGTTCTGCAAGTACAACCACAGGCCTCCCACCAGCCTCTGAGAAGAGACCAGGACAACCGAAGATCCCGAAAACCTGGCGGAAAGGGCCTAGGCTGGGGGAGGGAGGGCCGGGGCAAAAGAAAAAGACCCATTACTGAAAAGGATTGTGGGAAGCTGTTGGCACTAATAGCCTTGCACACTCTAGAGCAGGGGGTCGTACTCCTACCTGATCCACGGATCCTTTTGGTAATCTAGTGAAGCATTTGGATCCCCTTGTGGAGGAAAAGTTGAAACACATAGAACATAGTACAACTCTGTTATTAAAGTACAACTCTCAAAATATTTAAAACACAATATGTGCTTCTTTCCTAACATGCAATCAAGATCCAGTAGCAGATCCACTGGCTGCAGTAGTTTCAAAGCAGTGATGAGCACTAGCGGTAATTTATGATAGCCACAATAACGGTAAAATAACATCAAAATACCTTTGATTTTCCTTAGTGACAGTCACAGGTGCTGCTGATGTTCCTATGATGGGTCACCAACACCCAGCATTGAAGGAAATGTGAAATTTCAATTCCAGGCTAGGGAAAATAAAATGTTACTTTTTTCCTATCCAAAGTACAAGGTTTCTGAATCCTACCTGCAGACTTCCTGGGCTAAGAACCTCAGTGGCACAGGAAACAGCAAGTGTTGGCGAGGATGTGGAGAAAAAGGAACCCTCGTGTGCTGTTGGGGGGAATGCAAACCGGGGCAGCCACTGTGCTAAACAGCAGGGAGGTTCCTTAAAAATGTTTAAATGGAATTACCCTGTGATTCAGTAATTCCACTACGGGGTATTTACCCAAAGAATACAAAAGCACTAATTTGGAAAGATACAGGCACTCCTACGTTTATTGCACCATTATTTACAATAGCCAAATTCTGGAAGTAGCCCAAGTGTCCATCGACAGATGAATGGATAAAGAAGAGGTGATATATATACACACACATATATATATATACACAATGGTATATTACTCAGCCATAAAAAGAATGAAATCTTGCCATTTGCAACAGCATAGCGGGATCTAGAGAGTGTAATTCTAAGTGAAATACACCAGTCAGAGAAAGACAAATAACATATAATCTCACTCATCGTATGTGGAATTTAAGAGACAAAATAAATTAACAAAGAAAAAAGGGGCCACCCCAAAACCAGTCTCTTAACTATAGAGAACAGATGGTTACCAGAAAGGAGGTGGGTGAGGGACGGGTGAAATAGGTGAAGGGACTAAGAGTATGCTTCTCACGATGAGCACTGAGTCATGTATAGAATTGTTGAATCACTATGTTGTACACCTGAAACTAATATAACATTGTATGTTAATTACACTCGAGTTAAAATTTAAAAAAAATGAAAAGACCCTCAATATCGGGGCACCTGCCTAGCTCAGTCAGTAGCTCAGATGACTCGGGCGACTCTTGATCTGGGGGTTGTGAGTTCAAGCCACACGTTGGGTATACAGATTATAAATAAATGAACTTAAAAAAAAAAAGAACCTGAATTTAAAATGATATATTCAAGTTATTAATAAATGTTACCCTTGCTTCAAAAAAATTAATTTAAATGATTCTTAAGAAAAAATGATTTTTATGGACACTGACATTAAAAGACTTTAGTTTCTTTAAATTTAATAATTGAGTTGAGATGCTAAGATTCATTTATTCATCCATTTATCTACTAAAGGCTTACTGAGCCCCCATGTCCTATGTTAGGGATGAAACCATCCAAAGTGATTCTATCAAGTTTAGCCTGCAGCAGACAGCTAGCTGTCCACCAAAGATTTGTTCTCTCCATCTAGAGTAGAAGTGTTGTAGGGCGGTTGCTGCCAAGCCAGAGACCCTGTCCCTTGTATCTTATAAGGTGGAGGTGACATGGTGAGTTCTCATCAATGGAATATGAGTGGAAGTGGTATGTGTCCCTTCCAGGTCAAGACTTGTAAGAAGTGAGCATGCCCTCTTCGCTTTCTTTCTTTGTGTGTCCCCCATTTGAATACTGAAGAAGTCAGTCTGGATCCCAGAATGACTGTTTAGTACAGGGCACTCCCATCCTCTTTCCACAATTAGCAAGACTCAGGATTAAGTGATAAACTTCTATTGTGCTAAGCCATTGAAATGTTGGGGTTTGTCTGTTACAGAGCTAGTGTGTTACTCTGATACAACGGGCATGGCTTAGGAATGCCCGCGGGGGCCCCCATTTCCCTACTTACCACGGAAGGCAGGCAGGTAGTGCGGACTAGCTCACTTAACTCTGTTCCAACCCCTTGGTAGGAGGCAATCTAAACACTAGAAAGCCAGGGATTTCCTCGCATCTCAGATATCTGTTTATAGCTCAGATTTCACAGGAGACACACGTGTTGCCAAGTGGCTATACTTCCGTGGGACTTGGGAAGCAGAAATGAACACAGTGAAGTGGAGGTTGCGCTGCTACTGTTTCTGCTCTGTCTTCTGTCAAAGACGATTGTGAAGCTGCAAGCAACAGACAACTCATCTACAGTGGCTTAAACACACAGGGGCTTATTTTTCTCACATGACAAGAAGCTAGGATGTAGGCAATCGCTGGGTTGGTTCGTGAGTTCAGCAATGTCAGAATCAGCTTTCGTGCAATTCTTTCAGACTTTCCCTCATGGTTACAAGGCCATTGTTTCAGCTCCGGCCATCACATCTGTATTCAAAGCAAAACAAAGCAAAGTAGAAAAGGGGAACAGCATCATTATTATTGGCCTCTTTGCATTGAGGGCAAAAGCCTTCCCAGAAGCCCTCACAACAGACTTACTTGCAGATCTCACTGTCCCAAATTGGACACCTTGCCTCCTGAACAAAATTAGAGTTCTGGGGGCTCCTGGCTGGCTCAGTCTGTTAAGTATCCAACTCTTCATTTTGGCTCAGGTCATGATCTTGGGGTCGTGAGACTGAGCCCCGTATCAGGTCCCATGCCCAGCTTCAGATTCTCTCTCTCCCTCTCTCTCTGCCTCTCCCCACTTCTAGCTCTCGCTCTCTCTCAAAAATAATTTTAAAAAAATTAGAGTTCTAGGGGCGCCTGGGTGGCACAGCGGTTAAGCGTTTGCCTTCGGCTCAGGGCGTGATCCTGGTGTTCCGGGATCGAGTCCCACATTGGGCTCCTCTGCTAGGAGCCTGCTTCTTCCTCTCCCACTCCCCCTGCTTGTGTTCCCTCTCTCGCTGGCTGTCTCTATCTCTGTCGAATAAATAAATAAAATCTTTAAAAAAAAAAAATTAGAGTTCTGTTGGCAAGGAAGAAGGCAGGGTAAGCTATAGCGTACCCCAAACCCATAGAATTAATAATCTCTGTCCTCAAAGAGTTAATGACGGCTTTGCAGAGACAAAACATAAGCAGGGATATTTGAATAATAATGAGAATTAAGAAAAGACAGACAGCAATAATAACATCAGTGACAGGAGAGAGATTTTAGAGGAGACCGAGACTCGAGGGTTCTGATGCAGCCCATCCTCATTGTAAGGAGGGCTAGCACGCAGGCCTTGCGTGTCTCGGCTGGACTCCGTGGCCACCTCTTGCTGGCTGAGCTGTGTCATACGATGTCACCTGCCAGACTAGACGAGTGTTCAGAGTGAAAGTTCAGACCGAGTGCCTACTGCAGGGTTGACAGGCAGGGAGTGGTGAACTTGACCTGCCCTGGATGGAGAAAAAGGGATTGAAGAGATTGAAGAAAGAGTCTCAAACACAAGTCCAGAAGTTTATTTTGTGAGTAGGGCATTTCCCTGGATTCAGGGAACAATAAAGTTGGCCACCTACCTATAATTAGCCCAGGCCCCTTGGACCCACACAGAATACCAAGCTCTAAATTTGTCTTCAGAGAGTAGGGAACCAACACCCTGGACTTACTGGCACTTGGTTTTTGGCACCAGATTTATAAACATTAATGACCCTAATCTCATGGAGTTCCCTGGACTGCTTTTGTAATGAATTTGCCTTTATGGAAGCAGGGCTTCCGCTAATGAGAATGAGTGTTCTCCAGGAATTTTCATTTTAATTTGCTGGCCCTTGTGTGATTGGTCCTGGATCATCTGCCTCTCACGCCCAACTTTAATTTTCTCAATAACATGGTTCACCAACCCATTGGGATGTTGATTTGGACATGAGAAAAAATCTGCAGAAGCGTCTCTACCATATCCTCAGGGCCTTCGTTGTACGGCAGGCTGAATTTCAACTACCAGCATCTGCAACACTTGCCTGAGAGCTTTCTTTGAAACCATGGGAGGCCTCTCTGTCTGCCCACACTGTAGGCCAGGAGCCTGCAGAGATTAATGCTACCCTTCCTCGGGAGGAGCTCTCAGCCAGGATTAATGGGATTTGATGCATTAGAAATACCCTGCTGCTCCATCCTTCTGAGCAATAACTCTGAGGCCTGCTTTCTATCTGTGTCCTGGAGCTCCTCCCTGGGATTAGGCTCCAGCTGCCCATGGGGGCTGCCCGCCGCTCAGACACTTTTGACTGGAGAGTCCCCCTTCCTGGTTCACCTTCCCATGCCCCGCCACACTGTTTCCCCCACGCAGGCTTCTGTGCCAGGTGAGGAACGTCAAAGTTATCTATTGACTCTGAAGAAAGAAGAACCTTGGCAACCCCAGGAAGAACAAGAGGAAGAGACATGACTATTTCCAAGTGGTAATGAGAACGGAAGGAGGGTTTCAGCGCAGGGAGCTGCCCTGAGAGACTCTGCCAGAGGGAGAAGTGCCAAAGGGCTGATGGACAACAAGCTATGAACAGTCATAAGAATGATTTGTTCTCACTTAATTTGCACTTAGAATCATCCTGGAACTTAATCCTGCGGACAAGTCTTGGTGATCGCTATTAGCGTCTCCATTTTAGAGATGAGGAAGCTCATATTCAGGGAGGTTAAGCAGTTGCCCAAGGTCACGGGCGAGGAAATGGCACCGTGCAAATTCACACCAAGTCAGTTTCCTTTCCACCGCCTTAACTGTTATACTGTACTTCAGCCCATGTCTGTGGGGTGAATTGTCCCCCTTTCCTAATTCTGTATGTTGAAGTCCTAACCCCTGTACCTGAGAATGTGACCTCTTTGGACTAGGTTCATTTCAGACGTACTTAGTTAAGTCATCACGAGGTCACACGGGAGTGGGCTTCTAATCCAACATGACCGGTGTCCTTGCACAAAGGGGAAATTTGAACACAGACATGCCCAGGTGGAAAATACCAGCAGAACATGAAAGCAGAGATCGGGGTGATGCATCTACTAGCCAAGTAATCCCAAGGACAGCCAGCAAACCACCAGAAGATAGGGAAGCATGGGACGGATTCTCCCTCTCAGCCCCAGAAGGAACCAACCCTGCTGACACCTTGATAATGGAGTGGGAGACAATAATTGCTATTATTTAAAACACCCAGTTTATGAGCTGATTGTATCAAAAAGAGTCTCTCTACAAGAAGAAAAGCATCTGAGCAATCTTCATGTCTTAATTTGGACCCCCAGAAGCAGACCCCAAGAAAAGGGTATTAGGGACATGAGTTGATTTGGGTGCACAGGGAACACCATTACTTATGACTGTTCATAGCTTGTTATCCACCAGCCCTTTGGCACTTCTCCGTCAGACCTTCTTTGGGCAGCTCCCCAGGCTGAAACCCTCCTTCCATCTTCCACAAAACTTGGAAATAGCAGTGCTTCTTCCTGGGGGTGCCTGGGCTTATCCTTTTATAGAATCAGTTGATAACACTGACATTCTTGCTTGATGTACGAGCCTGTGTGCGGGACACCAGTGCAGACCCAGATAGGAGATATGGTCTTTCTGAATCAGGAGAACTCACCCCCCATGACTTGAGCTTCTGAATTTTTTCCAACACATCTTGGCTGGAAAAAAAGAAACCAGTTCCCAAATTTTGGCACTGCTCTTTGGTCAAATTTAACTTCAATAAATTATACATTTTACTTATTGCTTTAGAACCTTTCATGGACACAGGTGAATGCTCCCCCCACCCCCTCCCCATAGACATGTTACTCTGTGACATACAGTGAAACCATGTGTTTGTGGAAGAGAAAAACTGGCTGTCTAAAGACTTGGACAAAACCGATGGTTAGCAGACTTGAAGGGTTGGAGAGGCAGAAGATCCTTTGAATATTAGAAGTCGAGAAGGAGATCCCCAAGTGCTCAGAAAAGCCATAGAGGAAGAGAGATCAAAGAAAGGGAGAGAAGAAAACATTAATTAATTATCTACTGTGAATGAGGCACTAGGCTTGGTTTTTTCAGTCAGAATGCCTGCCTCTAGGGAGAGCCATTCGCATCCTCAGAAGGAGCATGGAGATTCCAGTCCTAGGAATTAATCCCTCTTTTCTGGAATTTTAGCAGATCACCGCCCATTCACATATGATGACTTATTGCTTCTTCCTTCTGCATTCTTAGCTGCTTTGCCCCATTTGTCTCTGCTCTCCAGCTTCTGATAAAGGGGTCTTCCCCTTCCCCCCTTGACCCATTTTGAGCAGAGTTCTTTGGCTGGACTAGTTTCTCCCTCAGCTGAAAGCCTGGCCCATGCCCAAGGATCAGCCCCTCTTTCTGTTCCCACTTCAAATACGGAATGTCTGGGACTCCTACCAGGGAGCACAGTTTGACAAAGCTTTA
The DNA here is from genome assembly GCF_023065955.2 of Ursus arctos. Classification (NCBI taxonomy): domain Eukaryota; kingdom Metazoa; phylum Chordata; class Mammalia; order Carnivora; family Ursidae; genus Ursus; species Ursus arctos. Next base: position 32,182,121 of record NW_026622875.1, read on the forward strand.
CACACATGATTTTGTTTCATCCTCGGAGATATTGGACAATGTACTCTAGATGAGAGACAATCAGTCTCCATGCTGGAAACATACCCCGGGGTTTGGGGTCTTTTAGCAAATGTTTGATGTTCACCTGAACTGTTGGAGTTGGCATTTGACTCCGCGTGGTGAGGTCATCCAGGGCCATATCCATGTTTCCTCTCTGGACGTACTTCAGACAGATCCCACGAGCTGGAAAAGGAGACTGTTAGGACTCCATTAGATTAACGTTTGTTAAGGGAAGCACAGGGTCCGGGATGGTGAGCTATGGGTCAACAACAGACCATAAGAGAAACTGAAATAGGTTTATCCTCACGGGTCCTGGAGGAAGTACACAGCATGCCTCCAGGGGCCATATGGGAGGTCAAGGCAGGGTGCAGACAGAGAGAGCCACAGACCCTGGGGCACCTTCCTTTATGAAGTCCATAGGTGGAGTGCTTCGGGGTTCCCAGGCTAAGTCCAGATTGGTTAATTCAAACCACAAAGAGTAGAATTTTGGTAAGCTCCATGGGGGTCTTATCTAAGGGGCACACAGGAGGAAGGCCCTGGGAGGTGAGGGAGACTGTTTATCACAGGGGCTGTTGGGGAGTCATATTGGGAACATACATTTGCTCGTGACTCCATGGGCTATTATCTAGGGCCCGCGTTTGCATGAGGCGCCTACTATCAATTGGAATCCCGTGCAGGCTGCTTGGACAAACAACACGGATGCTGAGGCAGCAATACCATGGAGCAGCTTAGCTAAGTTCTTGCCAGAGACCAAGTCAGGAAGACAACAAGGATACTTGTTTATGTCAAATAACTATTGGATAAATTCCTCTATTAGGCATTCTTCTCCTCAAAAGGGTAGGATTCAGTGGTTTTGTTGTCGCAGAGGTGCTGTGGGGAGGGGGGTGGTGCACGTGTATTAGCGAGTTATGGCTACAACACTGCTGTGTAACAAACCATTCCAAAGTTCAGTGGCATAAAAAAATCCTTCAGTCTCTGCTCACGGTTCTGCGGGGCAGCTACAACCTAGCTGGGTGGGCGTTCTGTTCCAGGCTCCAGTGTCAGGTTGGGTTCAGGTCAGCTCCACAGGGACCCAGGCCAAAGGGGCAGCAACCACTGGAGTATACTTTCCTCATAGTGGGTCTGAGAGCACAGGAGAGTGGCTCAGCCATGCAAACACATTTCAAGCCTCTGCCCAGTCAAGAGTCAGCATACTCACCGTCTATGAGTCTACAGGTAGAGTGTGGAAAACTATTCCAAGAGAGTGACAAATGTAGACTAATAATTCAATGTATCACATACCCTATGATAATATTGATATGTATTTCTCCTAATGAATTTTTGTTCCTCTTTGGGCTTTCTCAAGTGGCCCAAGTATCTATGTCATTGGGAACAGAGGAAATGGGGAGAAGGCACAGGTAGGAAGGGTTAGAATGGCCCGGTCGCGTTTTTAGGATACAGTGTCCGGAGCTCTGGGTAGGTGTGCTGCTGTTATGTGATTGCGTTCTTACCACTTGAAAGTGATGAAAGTAAAGAAGTCCTATGTCTTGCAGACTTGAATTTGTGGCCTGAGATCTGTTCCTATCTTCCTTAAATTTTTACAAAATTGGTGGTAGAACACACATTCTGTTTTATTAATGAGAAAATATATTGTGGGCATTTTTCAGTGTCCTTAGTCTGAAGGCGCCCCTTCATGCGCAGTTCTTAATGTACTGTTTTGCTATCCACGAGTGTTCCATAAATAATTATTACTATTGCCATTGATGACAGTTCAAAAGTAGTCATTTTTCATGGTAGCAGATAGGAAGCCATATGGTAGACTAAGGAACTGATCAGAGGGCACTGCTGGTCACCACAGAATTTTCTGGAAAGATAGCTTTTTATTTAGGGCTTGAAAAGCTTTATAGAAGTGATATGGACCAGAGATAGCAGGGCATTTGGGCCTCAGGATCCCAATGGAACCATGGACTTGAAATGATTTCTCACCATGGCTTGCCTCTGATTTTCTCTGCTGTCTTCTTTTTTTTTTCTCTCTTGTAATGACTGGTGCTGTGTCCTACCTACTCTACACAGAGGAACACGGCCACCAACTGGACCGAAGTTTTACATGGGGCAGATTCAGCATCCTGGAAAGAGACCCATCCCTTTTCCAAAGCCCAGAGATAAGATGGATTAGCCTCAATCGGGCTGGGTGCCTATCCCTGCATCGCTCACTCGTAGCTAGAGGAGTAAGGTAATGTTGCACAAATTGACTGCTTCCTCGGAAACCGCGTGACTTGATTCTTAGAAAATGGGAAAGCAAGAGCCAAGAAGTAGGGACATTGCAGGACAAAGTAATAGATGTCCAGGGTGGCGGGTCCTCTCTGCCATCCCTTGTGGTCACTGAGAAAGAAGACAGAGGAGGCATCCCTGGACACTCAACCAGGGAAATGGGAATTGAGTACTAGCTTGACCAGAACGTTGCTTAGCTTGGAGACATGACTTCCTCTTAGCTCTCTCTGTTCCTCTTTACTTGTCCCCACTCTCCAGCATGTAGGCAAAGGAAACTTAGCCGAGAGCTCCCAGTAAAAGATGCCATCACATTTTACAAAGCCCGTAGGACCATCACTCGGAACACTTTGGTTCTTTGCCATCCTGAGAGCAAGCCCACTGGTGCTGGATGGAGGTGTCTGAAGAGGGATTGTCAAGCACCAGCTCACAGAGATGACGAGGTATATTTTAAAACCCAAACTGCTGTCAGGGAACATATGGATTTTGTTATTTCAATATTAGCAGCTTACTCCCCGTGGGTTTTGTCACATGAGTTTCAGAAGAACGGAGTGTTTTCCTGATTGACACTTGAGAAGTGCTCTTTGTGCCACGGTCACAAATATTTCCAGATCTTGCTGGGCGCAAAGATGGCTGAGCCGTTGGAGACAGTCTATCCATGTCACTTGACACAGCGTGTGAGGTCAGGCAAGGGTGAGCGCCCTTGTCTGGACACAAAGCGGGACCATTCTCTGCTCTGTGGGGAAGCCTATCACACTCGGCCGGCTCAGGAGGGAGACTGACACATGTGGGTCATTCCACAGAGATCTTTCTCCTTCACAGAGCAAAGTGGGCTTGACACTTCCGGAAGAAAATGACGCAGAAAGCACTCAGACAAAGGAGGGACACACATCACCAATGCTTTCTGGAAAGCCCTTTCTTCATGGACTCATGCCTATCATTTTTTTAACCCACCTCAGCTAATCCATTTCTATTTTTTGTTCCTTAATAAAAGAAAGCAAGTCAGCTGTCATTAACTGAACTCCTCCTGTGTGCCAGGTCCAGTAGTGTGTGCTGGGGGTGGCTTGGACAGGTTTTTGAGAACCAAGTGTCCAATTCCCAGGCATTTTGCAAGACAGTTGTTAAACACAGCCATTATTAAACATTAAGTTATATTGACCGATACTTAAATAAATTATATTAAAAAGGGAAATAAATGCTCCAAGCTTATCACTTTCTATTTTGCTACATTTTTCTGTTATTTATGCCCCTGAGGTTGTGTCTGTTGTATCTGGGTGTTGGAAATGCTGTGCATCTATTTGCCACCCTGGTGGCTTGAAATTGGCCATGGCAGCCACAGAAATCGGCAAATGCTGCAAACCAGGACTTGATGCATTGTCTTGTTGATTGCGTAGACTTAAGAAAATGATGGATACCTGTTAATAACACAGATTAAATTTAAAAATGTGCCACATCTATAGCTATTATATTATGAATACTATAAAAACTTAAGAAAATGTTCTTCCAATATTTGAAACCATTACCTGATTCAGCAAAGTTGCTAATGTTACCAACCACTGAGTGAAGTCCTGACAGCATTCTTATCTCACTTTTATCTTACTCATTAACACAAACAGAATATCAACCAGTATTCATATCAGTTGCAACCATAGATTAGTTATGGATACAATAGTTCAGCAAAAATCAATGGGAACATTTTATGAGAATTAATTGACTAATGGAATTTGCAATAATGATATTGTGTACTTTGTTATTATTTGTAAATCGTGTGCTATCCATCTTTCCTATGAACAGATTTAAAGTATATTTATATGTATACACACATATTTTCGGGGGGAGCCGGTTGTAATTATTAGCTATTATTTCCGTTGCTATGAATATACTTTTCTCTCTTTATCTCACAGTCCATGACTTAGTACAGAGGCTAACCTAACCCTTCTTTGGGGTACTTAGCTGCAGCCCTTGTTCACCGTGCATCAGGGTTCTGCACAAGCTCCTCTACTTTCTGCGGCAAATACAACCGAAAGGCAGGGATTTTGAATTCTTTAGCTCTGAACCCGTAAGGCTGAGCTTAGTCCTTGGTACATCGGAGGTACCCTAAAGGTGTTGGTTGAAAGGAACAGTGACAGCCTTGGGGCTGAGCTAAGGAAAAAGAAAAAAGGAGACCACATATACAGAAAGGGGACAATGGGAGATGCCTGGGTGGCTCGTTCAGTTGGGCGTCTGCCTTCGGCTCAGGTCATGATCCCAGGGTCCTGGAATCAAGTCCCACATCGGGCTCCCTGCTCAGCGGGGAGCCTGCTTCTCCCTCTCCCTCTGCCTGCTGCTCTCCCTGCTTATGTGTTCCCTCTCTCTCTCTCTCATTCTCTCTCTCTGCCAAATAAATAAATGAAATATTTGAAAAATGAGAGAGAGAGAGAGAAAAAAGGGACAATGGAAGATACAATAGACCACCTTTTAAAATTCAAGTTTCTTTAGGGTTCCTAAACTTCTTTTTTTTTTTTTTAAAGATTTTATTTATTTATTTGACAGAGATAGAGACAGCCAGCGAGAGAGGGAACACAAGCAGGGGGAGTGGGAGAGGAAGAAGCAGGCTCACAGAAGAAGAGCCTGACGTGGGGCTCGATCCCATAACGCCGGGATCACGCCCTGAGCCGAAGGCAGACGCCTAACCGCTGTGCCACCCAGGCGCCCCTGGGATTCCTAAACTTCTGTATAAACTGCAGCAAGTTTTGATTGACCAAACCACAACTGAAAAGAACCCTGGATGAAGTGGGTTTGTTTGGGGACGATCATGTGTTGAGAGGAATAAGAGAGTCACAAGGTAATCAGCTCACTCCAAGTATTTGATGTGTGTCTTGGATAAATTCAGCTCTGGGGCTAAACCCGTCCAGACAGTTTCCTTTGTACCATTCATTGTGCACTCCCTTGAACGCGGCAGGCATGGGATTCTCCGCGAATCACATGTAAAGGGAAGTGACAATATGATTTCAAAAGCCCAGGAGAACTTAAGTCCGCCCAGCCCACGTGTCCTGCTGCGTATTTGGCTGCAAGTTTCTCCTCTAACTTTGGAAGGAATCTGGATGCCAGTGCTCCTAGTTGAGAGGTATTTTCAGTCTTTAAAACTCAGCCATTATCGACTGGCTGGCTGAATTTCCCGTTCAGAGTGCACAAGCACTCAGTTCCCCAAAATATACATCAAGCCAGGGTCAGATTTCTCTGGATCGGCCAGCCACTCCTCTAAGATGAGCAGTTACCAACAAACTTGGAAGGAAAGAGTTTCCCTTTCTCCCTCACTACTTCCATTACATTTGTCATAACCCCCAGAAAAGATCAGCCGGGACCTGTTCAGCCTCCAGCCATAGTCCAGTGCAGAGTTGGCGGTCAACGAGTACAAGAAAAACCATTTACATTCCTCCCCTTCTTTCCCCCATGTACTCAACAGAGCCCCACAATAGGCAAATGAAAAAGTCAGGGCATGGATCCTCGTCTATCTCTTAAATTATTGCAGTAAACTCTCTCTTTCCTCACTCCTTGCAAGTCTGTACTCAATTCAGAGGCTAGGGGAGCTCTGTTGAAAAGACACATTAGAATATGTCATTCCTTTGCTAGGAACTATCTGATGGCTCCAACTTCAATCAGAGGTACAATGGCTAAAGGCTCTATGTGATTGATGCTTATTCCACAAACTACTAGTCTCTCCCCACCCTCTCTCTTCACCAGGCACAATAATCTTCTTGTTCCTTGAATCACCAGGTATATGCCCACCTCAAGACCTTTGCCCTCATTGTTCCTTCCCTCTGCCTGGAATGCTCTTCCCCTAGGTACCCACATGGTCTTCCCTCTCCTCCAAGTTTTTATGCAAAAGAACTACCCCGGTGGGTGTGGTATTATCCAGTACTAAAACCTGCTCCCCTCCCCCTGTAATGCTGTAATGCTGTTCCTCTTCACCATGTTCTATTTTTCCAATGGAATTTATCACTTTCTATTATACTATATAATTTACAGGTTTATTGTATTTTTTGTCTGTCACTCCTCAGTTGAAGGTAAGCTCCGAGAGGACAGGTATTTTTGTCTTCTTTGTCAATTTTGTATGCCAGTGTATTCCAATGCCTAGAACAGTGCCTTGCACATAGTAGGAGCTCAATAAATACCTGTCGAATGAATGATGCTCCATTTGAGAAATCTGAGGCCTACTCAAAGTCACAAATATTATTGAGGCAACTGGGAATAGAAATCAGTTTCTCCCCTGCCAGAGCTCACACCACCATCTGATCCTGGCTTTTTTTTTTTTTTTTCCACTGATAACTGGATTTCAGGGGAAAAGTTCCAGGGAGTTCTCTGCCGAGCTGAGTGGACAGACGCCCTTGGGATCTGCTGCATTTATTTGTTCATCAAGGTCAAGAAAGCTTTGTAAAAATTCTAAAGAATTTTTTGGGCTAAATTCATTTTATTGAAAATGTTTTTTATTTGGGTGATTTTATGTACATATGTCATACTTGCAGAATGAGCCTCAAGCAAGGATTTTTGTTGTTGTCACTGGTGGTGGTGGAGGTGGGGAGAAGGAGGTGTGGTTGAGGAGGAGGAATATAGAAACATTAGCTTAATCATATGAGCCGCTCTAATAATAAAGCCAGTGTCTCCTTTATGACAGAGAGCCCTGGAAAACCAAATAGAAAATGACTTTCCTTTAAAGAGACAGACTTCCTGAGTCATTGTCTCTGAATTCTCTCTCCACTGCTCCTCACTCAGACTGCTGACAGTTTCATTCTACTGCATCTAAAAGGGTAAGAATCATCATCAAGACGGCGGTTTCTGTTAAGCCCACCATCACTGAACACTGTAGTAACCTGTTGTAGTTTTCTCCTTCTGCACAATAAACTACCCTAAAGCTTAGCTGGTTAAAACAGCAACCATTTACTTTGTTCACAATTCTGTGGGTTCGGAATTCAGGCAGGGATGAGCTGGCTGGTCCTTCTGCTGCACGTGATGTCAGCTGGGATCATTCATCAGGCTGCGCCCAGCATCGAGTTTGGTTTTGTGCACAACCCTAGTGCCTTTGTGCTGTTCTAAATGGCCTCTCTTTCTCTAGATGCTTGGTTCCCTTACAGTGTGGTGATCTGAAAGTTTAATCTTGGAAGTTGCACAGCAGTGACATGTCTACCGTATTTCTATGGGTCAAAACAGGTCACAGAGCTTGCCTCTATTCAAAGAGAGGGGACTCTATCTTGGGAGGAGTGGCAAAGAATTTGTGACTGTATTTAATCTGTCGCATAACCAAATACAGGCGATCTCCAACTTCAGCTGTGCTTCGTATCTCTTCTGTGCTTAATAAAAGAGGTACTTAAGGAACCTTAAATATAGGAGCACCTAGAATTGTACCTCCATTGTTTACGAATGCGCTCATTTCGGTCAACCACTCACTTTAGGAATTTCTCTGCCTCCAACTCTGTCCCTGAACAGGTATTACTGTTGGGAACTAGTCTGTGTTGCCACAGAAATTGCTCCCCAAATCCCTGATTCCCACCATCATGGATCCCTACCTCACAACCAAATCAACTCCGGCCCCATTTTTTCAGCTTCTTCTGGAAACTTGAGGTCCTGGGAAATCTTTCTAAATGCTATATTTATTGTAAATCCAAAGAAGGAGAAAATCTAGCTACTGCGGACTCTGCTTTTTGACATTGACATTGAAGTTTCTCATACAAAACTGTTGGATCTTCTCAGTCATAAATTGGGTGAGCTGCACAGCAATCCGCTGTAAGATGGAAATGGTACATCTGGAACTGTACCTAAGCAAGAATAGAGGGCATGAGTAACCTGCATTGGCAAGTAGGTGGTTCAGAACCCCCTATCACCAACCATGCTTGCACTTGTACCCCTCCATCAGCTTACCTTTATAGCCAATGAGGGATCCCATAAGACCAGTTGATGGAAGAGGAAAAACCTTAACTTGGTTTATATTTGTGTTGGTTCGGTATGTGGATAAAAGCTGAAAATGAAACTACTGTATCACAAGCACACTCAGAGTTCGCACTGAAAGGAAGGGGAAAGGGAGAAGCTTGCTGACGGGTGGAGCCGCAGGCAGTACCCCTGCTATCCGCCTTCTGTGGAAATAGCAGTAGCCCAAGATAAGAATATTTATGTACTCATGGGCCATGGTCAAAGAGTTGATGTACTGTCTAGAGGTCTAGAAAGACAAGGACTGGAAGATTTGGAACAAAAAATCCTGGGTAGAGGCAAGCAGACAAACCTTTGGGAGTGAGCATCAAATGTGAAGAGGTTTTTATGATATGTTCGTGTCCGCCATAAAGCATCCACCACAGAACGGGAATTGAACATCCAAGCAGCCAAAGTGCCCAACCAAACCAAAGCTGACGTCAGCCAGACTTCATCATTAGCTCTCCCCAGAACTGGCATCATAAATTATTGAATGGACTCCTGAGTGGAGTGGCCATGGTACAGAGATAGAGGTTGCACATGGCCCTAGCTGCATGGACTCCCACTTAAAAAAAACTGAGCTATTGCCCCTCGGAATGTCCAACTTACCAGCAGCAGAGACCAATGCTGCACCCCTAATATGGCCCTTCTCCTCCAGGAGACCAGCTGATCACTGGGTAGCTATTTGTTCTTGCAGCAATGGACGCCTCTTCTGGGTGTGGGTCTGCCTTTCGTGCCTGCACACCCTTATGCAGCACCATTACCAATGGCATCGTTTTCTTGACTCAGAGTCATTGATGTGCTTTCTGCACAGTCTTGTCCTCTATGCCATCAAGAGCTTTGGTGGTATAGCGTTTCTTAAAACGAATCCATAAAAAACCTGAAAGCCTTTGATGCTGGGTGCTCTCTAAGCTAAATTTTCAATTAGGTAGAGTCAGCCTGCTCCGGTAAAAGCTGTGATGTGCCACCCAGATTCTCCTTCAGCCAGGAAGTTCTTATTCCGGGCTGCTGGGAATTTGGCTGGCAGATGGCCCTTCCTCGTCAGTTCTTTTTGCGGATTGCCTTATTTGAAGAGGGCCACCTCACCCAAGGTGTGCCTCCTGAAAGTTGGCCAACACAGGGATATAAAGGTCTGGCCTCTTGCCCCAAATTGGAACTACTGTAAAGGGTCGGCCAGCTTCAGAGCTCCCCATGGGTTGGGCTGCAGCCTTCATTGTGACCGTGTCATAGCTCAATTTCTTTCTCTGCCCAATTGCTTCTTCCATAGTTTTTGACCCCAGGGGCATTCCCTAATAAAACTTTTGCATGGTCATCTTCATATCAGCATCTACTTCCTGGGGGGACTCAGCCTGCGACTCCTACTTTTGGGTTCTGTTTTGGGAGTGTTTTATTGACTGCTTCTCTCCATACAACCCTCCATACAACCATTTTATTCCTAAGGGTAATGAATGCTTCCCTATTACTTTGGGATTTTCTTCCAAGTTGCTGATACTCATTTACTCTGCAAGTTTTGAAGCTGGTACTTTTGATCTTCACAAGAAACAGACAATCGCAACTATGTCACGACTACCAACTGGCCAACTGGGAGCAAATAAAAGGGGCCATTGACTGTAACTCACATCCCCATCCTAGAGATACTAAAATATGAAGACAGTTTGCTTCTCTCAAAGTTGCCTTTCCCATTCCCCTGGCTTTCTTTTGAGTTTAAGAGGCTCAGACCTTATGACCTTACGGTTTGGAGGATGTGTAAGACAAGGCCGGCCTCTACTGCACACTCTTATCCCACTTGGTCTTTTGTGGTAGCCTCCTTTCTTGCTAGCCAAAGGACATACCTAGTCTGTTTTCTTGGCCAGACCTGTGCCCAGGGGTCCTGGGAGATTTGGGCCTTACCTCAGCTCTGGCAGATCCCCTGAGGTCTGTCTGTGACTTTGGAGCCTAAGCCTTTGGCCCTCTAATGCAGGTCCCTGCACCCCTTGCCCTGGTGAACTCTCCCACCAGCCCTCTCATCAGTGACCCACTGGGGTCCTCTCTTTGTTTCGGCCAGCTTTGTCACCATTTTCTACTCCATGGCGGTCACATATAGGACACTTGGAGAGGGTCCCTTTTTCTAGGGCTTTCTTCAGACCCTCAAACCCAAATCCTCCTTTTCCTCTTTCAGGGTTTCAACATTGGGAGGAGGCAGGACCACAACCCCACTCAGAAACACTCACCCGTATCTAACTTTCTTATCCCCTCTCCAATTGTTCTCCTTTATGCACTTATCCCTTCAAGAATAGAAATTAGGCTTCTATTATTTCTTGTGCCTTTTCAAGTCTAGGGTTGACAGTACAAATCTCTATAGTTAGCTAGTCCTCCAAAATTGGTTCTTAATATTTAAACCCTAGACGCTAGAATTCTGAGCAAAGTAACTTTCTTCCTTTCTTTCTTCTCTCCTCCTCCTGCTCTTCCTCCTCATTTTCCTCCTTGTCCTTCTTCTAAAATGTCAACAAAGCCTGGCTCTTACAATAAAAAAAAAAGAAGCACTTTGTCTTCTGTGAGTTAAAAACTCCATTCAGTGATTCGCTGACTGACTTGAATCAGGTTGTATTGAAATATTTTCCCAACTACAAATATATGTCACACTTTGTTCCCTGCAGAGAATCTATCCTCTGTTTGAAGCCCATGGAATATTTGTGAAGTGTGATCAGTGATCAGGCCACAAGAAAAAAATTTAACATATTCCAGGGAGAAGAAATCATTCAGGCCACAATCTTGGACTACAATGCAGAGAAACTGAATGCTAATACCGAAACTTAAAAAAGAAAGAAAGAAAAAAAAAGAACCCACATACTCCTACATAACTTTTGCATCAAAGAGAAATCAAAAGTGCAATTAAAGATTATTTAGAAAACAATGATAACAAGAACATTACATAAGCGAGAAGGCCAAGGCTCTGCAAGTAGACCCACTAGGAGCTTTAACAGCTTTTATAATTAAACAAGAAAAAAGAATAAAAATAAACTGTTCAACCAGAAGTTAAAAGAGAGCCAAGAAAATATGACTAAGAAAAGTAAGATGGAATCGATACATTAAAGCAGAGATTAGTGGTTAGAAAAGAGAAAATCATTAAGTTTGCTAGGTACAGTTGACCCTTGAATAACACAGGAGTTGGGGCACCGACCCCCGCACAGTGAAAATCCATGCACAACTTTTGACTCCCCCACAACTTAACCACTAATAGTCTACTGTTGATCAGAAGACTTTCCGATAGCATAGTTGATGAACATGTCTTTTGTGTGTTATCTTTATTTAATACTGTAGTCGTACGATAAACTGAGCCACAACAAAGAAGCTCATAAGGAAGAGAAAACGCATGTAGGGCACCAGACTGGAAGCAACCTGCGTAGGAGAACCTCCTGCAGTTCAAACCCCTGCGGTTCAAGGGTCAATTGTTAATCAAAGACATGTTTCTTTACAACACAAGAAGAAAAGAGAAACGTTTTGTGAAGCTAATCAAGAAAGAGAACAGGGAAAAATAAGCACCATAGAATGAGGAGAGGAACATAACCACAGATAAAGGAGAGATTTACAAGTTTTATTATATAGATTATGTTGGACTCTGTACTAAAAGTTGTGAAACGCGGGTAAAATGAATGATTTTCTAATAAAACACAAATGATCAAAACTTGTTCAGGATGAAGAAAATACACACATGACTGTAACAGAAAAATCTTAGACATTGTTGGTGGGTGAACTAATTAGTACAGCCCTTCGGAAGGGTAACTTAGTAGAATCTACTAAATTTAGGAAAGCATCCACTCTGTGATTCAGCAATATCCCTTATAGTTGTGTCCTAAAAAATATTCTCATACAGACACGAGAATGTCTACAAGAATGTTTACTGTAGTGGGTTTTTTTTTTTTTATTACAAAAAAAGAGAAACAACCTAAATATTCATCAGTAAGGGAATGACTAAATCACAGTTACTTCCATACTAAAGAATACGAAGCAGCTACTAAAACAGAATGTGTTACTCTATATGTACTGAGACAGAAAAATCTTTGACACATTGGGTAAAAATATACAACAAAACAAAACTTGTGGGTTCAATTATATTATAGAATGATCCCATTAATATTTAAAGATAGAGCTATGCATTTATGTATCTATACACGCGTTTATAAATTAATATAAAGAAGCTCTTTCTAGAGAAGATGACTCGAGAAAGGAGAATGGGGTCAATGGAGATAGTAATGGGGGCCAAAGAATAGAATTTTTATCTTATCTTTTTTTATTTTAAAATTGTTAAAATTTTTCTTTGTTTTTTTTAAGGGGGAGGGGCAGAGAGAGAATCTTAAGCAAGCTCCATGCCCAGCACGTAGTCTGATGCAGGGCTTGATCTCACGACCCTGAGATCATGACCTGATCCAAAATCAGAAGTCGGAGTCTTAACGGACTGAGTCACCCAGGCACCTCAACTTTTTTGTTTCTGTATAGCTCTGTATTGTTTAACATTTTTACAGGGAGAATATGACAAAATATTGCTTGAGTAACTAAAGTAATGAAAGAATCACATACAAATAATTTATAATAATTAATCTCATTAATAGCCAAAAGAGAAAAACTACCTTCTACTTATTCCTTTAAAAAATAGTGAATAAGGAAAATTTTTAAGCAAATAGGAGGAATAATATCTTTCTTAAACAGATTGTCATCATCATACTTAACAATGAAAGGCTAAAGCATTACTTAACGAAATCAAGGAAAATAACGTGATTATTATTTAACATTTTCAAAATTGTGGTCAATCCAATTCAATAGGGAAAAAAAAAAAGAACCCAGTAATCTTAGTTAAAAAGAGAGAAAAAAAAAAAGAATGTCAATGTTGCTAAGAAGTAATATGAAAGTATTACTGTATATAAGTGTGATAATATACATGACAAATCCAAGAGGCTCAAGAATATGAAATAATTTTTAAAAGATTTTATGTATTTATTTATTTATTTACAGAGCATGAGGCGGGGAGGGGCAGAGGGAGAGAGGAAAGAACCTCAAGCTGACTCCCTGCTGAGCAAGGAGCCCACTGTGGAGCTCGCTCTCAGGACCTTGAGATCATGACCTGAGCCGAAATCAAGAGTCAGATATTCAACCGACTGAACCACCCAGGTGTCCCAAGAATATAAAATAATTTTTATTGTCCAAGTGCTTCCTGCCTGCCAGGCTCTCTGTAAAGTGCCTTATATATATTATCTCATTTAATCCTTACAAGAACACTCTGAGACACATTTACTGTTGCTTCCACTTTATGGAAAAGGAAATGAAGTTCCAGAAGGTAAAGTAGGTGGTGAGTGGTGGAGCTGGGATTCCGACCTGAACCAGCTGATTCTGGAGCCTGCTTGAGATTCTGAGTATTGATTCTGGAGCCCTGCTATACACTGTTTAAAAGCTAAAGATATTTTCCAATAAGAACTCTGCTTATATAATAAATAAATAAAAAGCAATAGCTTTTATATATAAAATCAGTGGTTTTTACATATATCAATAACCAACTTGGAAATATCAGGGAAAAATCCATTCTATTTACCATGGCAACTAGAATTATGTACTACCAAGGAGCACACTTTTTAAAAAGGCCCAACAGTAGGAAAACTTCAAAACTTTATTGAGAGACAAAGAGAAGACCTGAATCAATGGAGAGACATTCTCATTTATAGTTTGATGTCAATATGGAAAAGATGCTGATTATTCCCAAAGCAACCCCCTAAATTCAGATGATTAACATTTAACATTAATGTAAAACACATTATTAACATTTTTGTCAGAACGTCACCAAAATTTTTCTTTTAAAAAATACTGAATTCCAAAGTCTCATTATATTAAAAAATCAGAAGTCTGTCCTATACGATGTTTCCTTCAGAAGTAAAGACTACAGTTGAAACATACACAAACACGCACACATATACATACAGCCGGGACTCTACTTTTTTAGCATAACGCGGTCAGAGTGGTGTGTGCGACAGTTTTATAATGGGTCATGAGAGCATATTATTAAATTTTCAGGGGTTTCTATAAATCTGAGAGGGAGCATAATTGGTTGATAATCATAGCCATTATTAAAAATAAAGCATATAAACTTATAATTAAATTATTTTAAAAACAAAAATAATGCATATTTAAATATGCTCATCACTTCCTAATTATTTTAGTACATGTTGCTATCGTACGGGCTCTTGAGGTCATTCACATTTCTTGCATCTGGACGATGGACGTGTTCTATCATGGTCTGCTGCGGCCCATCTCTTCTCAACTGTGCCATCAGGGACAGTGTGTGGTAGCTTGAAACTGACCATGGTGAGAATATTTAACCATGCAAGTCGGCAAATACCACAAATCGGGGTCTTTTCTTCCTTTCAGATTCCTGGTTGTTAAGCATTTAACTGCATACCACTGGATTAAAATTATGTTAGGCAGGAGTGTTATGTATTTCATCTGTAGGCCCAGTGAGGGCTTTTTGTTTTATATATGTGTGTATATACGAATTTTTTTTTTTAAAGATTTTATTTATTTATGTGACATAGAGACAGCCAGCGAGAGAGGGAACACAGCAGGGGAGAGGGAGAGGAAGAAGCAGGCTCCCAGCCGAGGAGCCCGATGTGGGACTCGATCCCGAAACGCCAGGATCACGCCCTGAGCCGAAGGCAGACGCTTAACGACTGCGCTACCCAGGCGCCCCTATACGAATTTTTTTAATTAAAAAAAAAAAAAAGCTCCGTACCCAGAAGTAGAAAAAATGGGGTGAGAGATACAGCTTGTCTCACAATCAATATGAGGTGAGGTAAAAAGAGTTTCCCTGTGGCAAAGTACTTAAAAGAGTTATCAAATGTAAACCTGTTATGAATCTTTCTTTTATAAATAGACAATGTTTTAATCTGCTGACCTTTTCCATGACAAAAGTGGTGTCAGTAAAATGTACTTACAAGATATTTAGAAAAAAATAAATACACTTGCCTTTTGGAGGCAAAGGTTATGTTGTAACAAAGTGTGAGTGAGTAATAGCTTTCAAAATAAACTCATGCTAGAGAGCATGGGTTTACACTGAAAATGGATAGTGGAAATTTCTCCAGAGTTATGTGATTTTTGAGGCTGAAAATTATGTAAGTGGGACGCCTATAAAAGCTCATTTATCTACTTACTTTAAAAACTTGGAAACAGGATATTCTAATGTTATATACACAAATCTTTTAAAATAAACTTATCTGTTAACAGTTTGAAAAGGTAAAATCATCCAATTATTTTGCAAGAACAACTGATTGACTTCAGGAAAAATGGAAACTGTCAGCTAAATTTCAACAAATCCATTTGCATAATTGGTGGGGGAGACAGGAAGATGACTACCACTATTTATTAGGCATGATCCAGAAAGCACTTCTTGCCTTTGGTCTCTCTGCATGTTGGTGAAGCTCCCTTTCAGTTATTTCCAAACCAAGTACTGGAATAATCTGAATTTGGAACAAGAACTTTGAATGGCTACATTACAGAGTATTAAACTGAGATTATAAAAAAAAAACCAAGCAAGTTTTATCTTTGCCAAACCATATTTTTCTTACAGAGAGCAAAAATAGCTTGTATCCTAATAATTAAAATGAAAAAAAAATTTTTTTAAGTAGGGTCCATGCCCAACATGGAGCCCAAAGCAGGACTTGAACTCATGATCCTGAGATCAAGACCTGAGCCAAGAACAAGAGTTGGATGTTTAACTGACTAAGGCACCCAGGTGCCCCTAAAATGAAAATGTTTTTAAAAGGTGGTTTATTAGATATTTAAATTTTCCATTTATTTATTTATTTATTTATTTATTTATTTATTTATTTAGAGAGTGGGTGGGAGGGAGGGACAGAGGGAGAGAGAGAATCTTAAGCAGACCCCACACCCAGCACGGAGCCAAGGCACGACTTGATCTCACCCTGAGATCATGACCTGAGCTGAAATCAAAAGTCGGACGCCTAACCAAGGAACCACCCAGGTGTCCCTGTAGTTTGCTTTTAAAATTCCAAAGGGTGGTGCTCAGACCAGTAGCACCATGCCCTGGGTCTCTCCAGCCTGGTCTCCATTAGCTCTTTGAGTTAATGGAGTTTGGACATAAGTAGGTTTGGACATGAGTTTGGACATAAGTAGGATCCAGGGGTGACAAAGCTGTTTCATCTTAGGTGGGGGGGGGGGGGTATGGGTGGAGGGTTGGGGATGGTCTGCTCTTCATGTTGCAGATTTTAAAGACTAGAATAATTCTTGACATTTTGAAGTAAGTTTATGTTAAAACAGACCTTCCAGGAGTAAACGGGGTCCTTAGTTGTTGTGAATCCCGACTCTACTTTTATAATACCAAATCGCAAACGCATATAATGCTAATAGCTAATACAACGTGTACTATGCGTCAGACATTGTCTTAAATTTTCCCCTTGAATTAATTCATTTAATCCTCCCCACAATCCTACAGGTTAGGTCTGCTATTTCCCTCAGTTTGCAGATGAGGACACTGAGTGAGGTACAGGGAGGTTATTGGTTCAAGATCACACTGAGAATAAGCAGCAAGGTCAGGATTTGAACCCAGTCAGTTTGGCTCTAGACCTCATGCTCTTAAGCATTACACTACACTGCTTGGGTATAAAATGTTTAAATAAATACCCATATGTTGGCAATGTGCACTCAAATATTTTTATTGATGGGGAAAATGATCAAAAAAAGTTTGGAGACCACTAGCCCAGGGGTTTTGAGCTCAAATGCTGGCATGACATAAAAAGCTTTTACTAATTTGGCCCCAGTCAATCCGGCGGACCCACCTTTTGCCTTGGTCCCTTGCAACTGGTGGTCTGGATTCCACCATCTTGAACTAGATCCTGGCAGCTTCCTGAATCCCTAACACTTCCTCTCCTGTGCTGCTCCTGTTTGGCCTTGGGAACTCAGCTCCAGCCCTGCCTTCCCTTTCTTAGCTATCTACTCTTCCCCTGACGAGGCCAGCCCAGGGATCGTTGGTGGACTCCCAGCATTTTCTGCATACGTCCCCAGGACACTTGCCCCACTATTTTGTAGTCATCTTTTCACTTGTCTACCATATGAAGGCAACGCCCTAGCTTGTTTATTTTTGCATGTCCAGCACCTCGTGCAGAGGCTGGCACATAGTAGGTGCTGTTGGCACGAGCGACCGACGACAGAGAAAGCAACCACGGCCCTGGAGCGGTTCCATGACCTGTTATTTGTGGAACGGCCACCAGAGGGGGGCAGACGAACAGGAGCCAGAGAACAGCACCCGTATAGAACTCAGGCTGAGAATTTCAAGAGTGCTTCCGGGGTTGGAAGGCAAGCTCAGCAGTCATACAGGCGTGCCTCTGTTTTCGGCAAGAGTAAACAAACCTTCCCAGATAAGCACAGTGACAAAGTTTGTGTTTTATGTTAACATTTTGGAAATTAGACCGTCTTTAAACTAGAAAACTTGCATTTTGGTTCCAATTCTAACATTTATTGAGCTTGTTGGGTCTCAGATAAGACCCCTGGATTTTGGGGCCTTGGTTTCTGGAAAATGGGAAACATACTCATTTTGCCTGCCTCCCAGGGCTGTTCAGAGATCCATAGATTATAAGGCACATGAACACCCTCAGAATGACAAGGCAGCGTGGAAGGTATAATTGGAATCCAGGGGCTAAATAAACCTAAGTCCAACTACCCTTTTTCAAAATTGGTTTTTGGAAATGTGGATTGAAAGCCGAGGTATCCTTCTGAGTCAATCAGCGTGGACTTGTCTAGAGAGTGTAGACACGTGAAGATTTCAAGCTGTGGATAGTTTAGCCCGTCTCATTAACTTGGCTCCCACTTGCCTATCTCGGCCATATAGCCAGCTAGCCCATCTGCATCTAGCATCTTCTATCCCTGGATAATTCACATATCTCACCCCACCCGTACATCTTTTTAAAAAGTTCTTGCAAATGTGCATAGATGTTGTTGCAATACATAAAACACAAATTCATAGAAAAACGTTTCTGAGTTTCTAGTCACATTTATCACAATGTATTTTTCTAAATCAACAAACGTTTTTAAATACATTTGGGATAGAGTTGCACCGAGTGTACGCTGAACCCGTGCAAATTTGATGAGATGGGCTCAACAAACAAACTCACAAACAGCAAAACAAAAATTAAAACCAGAACAATTTCATAACATTGGTGATGTGGCCACCGTTCCTCTCGATGAGGGGATGCCTGGGCTGGGCTTGATGGGTAGATGTGACTGCTTCCCCTCAGTGGGTCTCTGATCTTAACAAATACCTATCAAAATGAGTGTTTCTCTGAGTTTGCATGTAATTTAAAGGATTTTGAAGGAGCATTTTTACAGGGCAATAGTTTCACCCTCTATCTTATCTTTAGAACTGAACTCACCATGGAAGATATGTCATGTGGAGGTCTGTGAACTTTTTGGGCACAAAATGGGTAGCCTTTATGGAAACCACTGATGTAGCCCAGAAAAATCTAAGACCCACCGTGGCTCCCTAGAGATTGGGGTGGACTCAGGCCTCTCACTTGAAGACCGATGTTCTTTCCACCCATGACTGTGCATGTCAGTGTCAGCTGCATTCTGAAGGACACCGTGCACCTGGGCCACGGCGAGTGGGGGCTCCTAAGCGGTGCATTTATTCAGGGACACTCTCCCAATATAGGCAGTGCACCCCCGTACACCTTTTACCCACACATGTTTGTTTTTTAGGGTTCCACTTTCCTGTGTGAATAGTATCCTCTGGAATTGTATGGCACGGCAACCCTTCCTGCTCATGACCTACGTTCTCTTTCTTGTGTAGCCCTTACGTTGGAGTCAGGATATGAGCTGGAAGAGAGTCTCAAATCAGGTTTAAGCCTTAGTCTGGGCAGTCAGAGGCACGTGGGAAAAATCTCAGAGGCTGAGCAGCCTGAAGAAGGCCACCAGGATCTGATTTCTTTCCTCCCTTCCTTCCTCGGAAATGTTAAGGCCAGATGCATCCTACGACCCAGCAGTACCTCACCCTCTGACCCACATTTTGAGCTTCCTTTCCCTCTTGGGAGAGGCCATGCTTCCTTGACTCTTCTGGCCCTTATTCCTTGAAGAGCCGATGACACGCACGGGGCGGGGGGGGGGGGCGGCGGGGGGGGAGTTAGTCCCCTGACTTGGAGCACAGGTTGCTGGGAGGGCAGTTGACAGAAGCCGGCAGGCCTAGGAGTATGAGCAGACAGGCCTGTGTGGGCACAGGGACCTCTTGCTCCCTCACCCACTCACCCTCTAAAGTAAGCTCTGATCACAGGGCTACTTGGAGCTGCTTTCCTTCCCTGCAGTGGGCGAAAAGACCTCTTCGGTGAGGGGGGATATTCAATACTGAGCTTCTAGAAAACAGATTCTCCAAATTCGAAGGAGGCTATGGAAATTAGGATTATCAGGTCTCCAAAGGCTCACTGACCTTCTGGAAGGCCTGAGGAAGATGATATCAAAGATGGCAGAAGTTTCCTCTGATTCCCATGGTTGGGTGGCCAGAGCTGCTTCTTCGGGCAGAATTTAGTTAGCACCCCCGATGACTTGCCAGCACTGAGAGCTGGTAGACACCAGACTAGTTTGTGAAAGAAGACAGTGGAATGTACTTTGGAGGTCTTTAAAAATAGGGTGACTTCTCTTCCCTCTGGAATGGTCTGGAATGACAGCCTATGAAAAAACTGGAAACATGACAACCGCAAAGCTCTTTATTTACACCAAACCCTTGATTTTAATCTGTTTTAGATTTGTTACAAATCTCCACATTCTTCGATTGCCCGCGCAATATTAAACACATATTGAAGATGCTTTGCAACAAGCCAGGACACTAGAGCTCCAATGTGGAGGAAGGAAATTAACATTTGGCAGGGAATCTCTGAGTATTAGCTTGTATGGAAAATCACATCCACCACAGAAATGGAGGTTCAAAACCCACCTCTCAAGGACTGACAGGATTTTTCCCATTAAGGAAGCTCCCACCTCCATTAATTATATAAGGGAGTTTGTAATCTCTGCACACTTTCCCCACTCTCCCTCCTCACTTCCTAATCTCCTTCTTCATCCAGTTCCCGAGGCTTCCAGAAGACTCTCTTGATGGATCCGTAGTCCTCTATTTCTGCATTTGCTGGGAAACATGGAGGCAGGAGAGTGGGATGAGAGAGGCAGCCTGGAGAGGCAGTCAGGAGAACGTTGACCCTGAGACTCCCTTCACTGCCCTCTTTCTTCTCCCAGTCACACCCTGAGATCCTTGTCTTCTATACTAAAGCAAGGACACGGGATCTCATAAGGACAAGTGTACTTAAGGGAAAATGGGATGTACCTGAGACTGGTTCTCTCCCAGAGAATTGGAAATCCTAGTCACAGATCACATACTAAGCCCTAACTCAAAAATCAAGAGCATGCCAGTTTACTTCTCTAGACCTTGTTCGTGTGGCAAGGATTTCACGTATAGGTGTGTGTGTAGATGAGGCCATGCCGCTCAAGGCTTAGGCACCCCAAAAAGTGTGAAAGCCATGTAAAGAGGTTCAGCAATGCTTGGCACACTGCCTTTGATAGCATCTCCATCCCCCAAAGATATTAAAAGGTCCTCTGACCAGCACCCCCCTGCCCGGGAAGGACATGAATGTGGTGCAGTGGACAAGTAGACATTGGGTCATGTTTAGCAACCTTTCACTTCAGCGTTTCTTGAATTGTATTTATTCTGTTTAAAACACAATATGATTTTTTTCACATGTCAGATATTTTCGAGGGCATTCAAAAGTTTTCGGCCTTTGATGCTCTGCCTATAAGATCCAGGGGCAAAATGCCCTGGACGTTGAATGCTTGCTTAGAGGACCAGACTCAGAAAAATAGGCACGCAGCTTCGGCATATCATCTGCGAACCCAAACGTATTTATACATGTTACCTTAAAATGTATGTTTGTGGGAGTGGGAGGGCAGATGGCGAGCTGTTGAGGGAAGGAAAATCCTCAAAATTTCCAGTGAGCAGAAATTTCTTGACTCGTCTTGACTGTCCTTGGGTGTGAATGGAAAGTATCCAACATTGTTAATTAAAAGGGAGCAAGATGTCCTTAGCTTCGCTTTTATTTGGGGGAATAGTTTCTCTTCTGTTTTAGGGAACTTGAATATTCATCAATGCAGATGGGTTCTATGACCCTGGCTACCTTGCTGTCGGCATAATGGGTCCCTCACAACAAAGTCTTCTACCATGAGAGGTTTCAGGCCCTTGCCTTGTTGTGCGAGGCTCTTTCGATTTGTGAGGAATGAAGGAAATGCTCGCGTGAACAAACATTCATTGAGCACCAACCGTGTCAGGCAGTGTGCCTGGCTCTGGGGACTGTAGCGGTGAATCGGACAGATCAGGTTCCTGCCTGCATGGAGTTTCCACTCAAGGGATGGTTGACAGACAGGACACAAATACAAGTGCCATGAAGAAAAGCATCCGGTGACATGATAGGGAGGGAGAAGAGAGAAAGGTGTGAGGCTACTTCAGACTGCATGGACCAGGAGGACGTCTTTGAAGAAGTGGCATCATAACCGAGCCTCGAGAGCTCCAGCGGAGGCAGCCGGGAGAAGGGCTGGGGCAGAACGTTTCAGGCATAGGGCTCAGCTGTGCAAAGCTCCTTACAGGAGAACTGTGGCAAGTTTAAGGAATACAAAGGCCAGTGGGGCTGGAGTACAGGCAGTAAAGGTGAGGGCTAAGAGATGAGGTCAGACTTAAAGAGAACTAATGTGTTCACTGTCCAACCCTACAGTTGCTCTGTGTTCCAAGCCTCTTGTTCCCCAGACCTGGAAGTCCACTTCTTTCCGCCCCATTGAGTCCATCAGAACCTCATGACTCAGCTGCTTTTTTGCCTTTGCTTCTCTCTTTCTCTGTTTCATCTTTTCAGCTTTCTGCTCCACCGTCCCTCTCTCATTTCATTTTGCATTAAAATTCCCCTTGGGGGGGCGCCTGGGTGGCACAGCAGTTAAGCGTCTGCCTTCGGCTCAGGGCGTGATCCCCGCGTTCTGGGATCGAGCCCCACATCAGGCTTCTCTGCTATAAGCCTGCTTCTTCCTCTCCCACTCCCCCTGCTTGTGTTCCCTCTCTCGCTGGCTGTCTCTATCTGTCAAATAAATAAAATCTTAAAAAAATAAAATAAAATAAAATAAAATAAAATAAAATTCCCCTTGGGTGAGGATCTGAGCCTCCTGGTAGCTGTTTACTCACTGCGACTAAGAAGCCGTCCTATTGCACAGAGTTTCATGCTAGGCCTCCCCTGGGTCCTGCTTCTCCACCGTGGGCTCCTGAGTCCATCACTTGTGGCCAGGGTCCCGTGGCCCAGAGCTTGGCAACTTATTTGAAGGACACTACAATGACTACTTTCCTCAGGATCAGGCTGTGTTCAGGATCAGAATTACAAAGGCTGAATAGAGCATTTTTACAGGAAGGATATTTATAACCACCTCCCAGGCAACAAGCCTATGAGGGGGCTTGTTCTTTATATAGGGCTTGGTGCTTAGCTACTCACCGATCCTTCCCCAGGGTCCACCGAGTCTGACCATTCGCATCCAGGTCTAAGCACTTCAAAGTGGGCTGTGCACATAGCCTCTTCTTACTGGCTGTCCTCTTCTACCCTGCCGGCGATGTCACAGTTGTATCTCCCATCCCACGTGCTCTTATGCAATATTCCCTTGCCGTTTCTCCAGCAAGAGGTAGTCTCTTTCCCCTCCCCCTGAATCTGGGCTAGGCGTGCGACTGGCTTTAAGCAACGGAACACAGCAGAAGTACTCTATGTAAGAGAACAGCGGCTTCTATCTTCATTCACCTGTTGGAACATCCCTTCTTGGAGCCCAGCTGCCTCAGGGTGAGAAGTCCAATTAGCCACGTGAAAGACCCCAGTGGACGAGAATTCAGGTCTCCGGCCGACAGCCCCAGCTGAGCTCCTGGTTGACAGCACCAACTTGCAGTCCTGGGAGCAAAGCCATTGCGGACCTTGCAACCATCCCAATACCCCAGGCAACACCAGTGAGGCATATCCAACACCTGGGCAGTCCACGGAATTGTGGGAAATAAACTTCTTTGTTCTAAGTCCCTATGTCCTAGGGTGGTTTTGTACAGTAATAGTTAACCAAAACAGCTCCTCAATTTCTACAGCATTCAGAACCCTGGTGTAAAGGAGCTGTGAGGGGACAGCCAATGGGTTATATCTAATTGCACTACATTTGGTCTTAAAAGAGCTTCGGCATCAGGTACAGGTGGTTAGGCCTGAGAAAATGGAAATCAAAATGGTAATTGTACTTGATAATTGCCTCTCTTTGGAGTATTACAGGAAAATTCTTTTATATCCTACTGACAAGCAGCCCAGGCCAGTCAGTCTTGCTTGGGAGCCTGCCCTGGTGGTGGTGACAGTTTAGGAAGAGACTGCAGGGACAGCCAGGAAGGGCAGGGAGACGGCAGGAGAGGGTTCAGTGTGATGGGGAAAACGGAGCCTGACATTTTGACCTAGACGTTCAGAATTTGATATTGCCGACTTTTATAGAATCAGAGAAGTTTACATGGATATTATTTTATTTTTTCAGATGCTAATTCTTCAAATGATGAAACCAGAAACCTCTTGTTCTCTTTCCTCTTCTCTCTCTCTCTCTCTTTTTTTTTTTTAAAGAAGAAACAACAAAGATATCAAACCTATTACTGAGCTCTGGTCTGAAATTCAGATATTTGGTCTTGACCCAAAGTCAATATTTTGGGAGAAGTTTGAACTAAGTCATTCATGCACTCCTGGGTTTCAAGCATGAAAAATCCTTGCAGTTTTCCACTTAAAGAAAAAATAAAAGGTCTGAAAGCTATGTACTGAAAAGCCATCAAACGTCGTAGACCGTAAACGTCAAACTTGGCAGGATGAAAGGACCACCAAACAAGGAAATCCAAGTCAAGTATAAATCAAGTAGCCAAAGCTTGTAACGTGTTAAAGGCACATAGACTGAAGCCTGTGCAGAGCATCTGAGGGTGAACCTCTGTGCCACAACTGACCTGTCACGGAGCAGGGACCTTGGACAGGACCGCTTGCTCTGGCCTGATAATTGTAATGGTCTCATAACTGGTTTCCTTGAGTCACATCTGTATCTTTTTAAATCACACATCTGATCTGGTCAATTTCCTGTTTACAAACTTTCGGTGACTCCCCATTGCCCCCAGGATAAATCAACACTTCTCAAGACGCCTTAAGAGGTGGCGGGCGCGATCCAGTTTCCCTCTCTGGCTATAGCTCTCGCCACACCCGAACTCACACCCTTTTCCCCAGTCATGCTGAACTCCGTGGTGTTCCAAGAATGTTCACTGCTGTCCAGCATGAGCCCTTGTACATGCTGTTCCTTCTGCTAGAGCCGCACCCCGCCCCCAACTCTTATTTGTCCAACAAGCATCGGCTCAGATGTCGCCTCTTCCAGGAAGGACTAGGGGTACCTCCTCTGGATTCCTAAGGCATTTGGGAGTTTGTGATGCTGTATGATAGTCATCAGTTTACACATTTACATCCTCCGTTAAACTGTGAACTCCCTAAGGACAGTGACCATGCCGTATTTGACTTTTTAATCCCTCCAACCTACATACTGCCTGACTTTAATAGAAGCTCACTAAATCATTGTGAATCAAAATAAACAAGTAGCCTTCAACCCCATCTATATTTTTGCATCATGGGAAGGAATCAGAGAATGGTAGGGGAGCAGGACTTTCAGAGTGAGGCCTACAGAATTGAGACTCTGAGATCTGAAGAGAATTGTATGTCCAAGTCACAATTTTGCCTCGAAAGGATCCTTCCCTATAAAATAACTTCCACACCCACTGCCAGTTAACATGGCAATGTTCTTGTTTTCAGAAGTATTGCCACAAGGACTCTGTCACAGAGGTTTGGAATTTACTCATTTAATTAACAAAGATAATTTGAATTCAAACTGTGCCAGGCCTTGTGCAAATTTAAATATGAAGACAACATGACTTGTTTTCTTCAAGGAGTCTGTAGGGTGGTGGGGAATTGGCAATGGGAGTTGGTTTTGATTTGATGCTATTGTTGTTGTTGAGACTTCTGCAAGTAAAAGGTTCTTTCAGGGGAAGGCTGTCCCAATCACAGGGAACTCAGCTGACCAATGTTCATTCTGCTCCAAAACAATGTTTTTATTTTTTATTTTTCCAGAAGAAATAAATGAAGGAAGCTCACCCAAGTGAGTCAGTATGGATGACACTCCCCACCATGGGAACAAAACACTTTTTTAAACAAATGCCACATTAACAATCAAATAAGAAGCTGCTGGAAGCAGGCATGGAGAAGCAAGGGCGTTGGAGCTGTATGCCTCTGTTGTACCCAAGTCACAAAGATGGAACAGACTTTTCTCCCTGGAGACATGGTTTGTCCCTAGAATTCTTGAGAATCATGGCCCCAGTTTTATATGTCGGGGATGAAATGTCCTTGAGTGAGATGTTTATAAAGGAAACGGAGGACGGCGAGACCCTGGAGTGGGCCCTCTGTCCCCTAGGTCAGGCTTCAAGTTCACCTAATCATGTTTGAGGCCTGCAGTTGATGCTGGGACGGATCCTGATATGTAGATGACATCAACCAATGGACCCGTGCCCGTGGATCACAGGAATTTACAATGGATATCATGGGGCAGAATTTGACCGAGAGGTGTTGGGAGGAGAGCAGAGAAACAAGCCTGAAATTCTCCTCTGAATGCTGTCCATTTAGTCAACTGTCCAAATTGGAAATATCCACTCACTTCTGTTTTTTTCTGAACATTAAATTTCTGAGATCTAGAAATGTATTTAAAGGAGAACCTGAGAATAGTTGTTTGCTTTTTAATAATAATAATATTGTTAAATATTATACATTATTGGCTCTAGTTCTTTCCCCTCTCTTTGTCTATACACCCTCTGCCATCTATATTTGCTGTGTATATTTGTACTTCCCTGACCTTGACTTGCACTTGGGCCAATGGAATGTGAATAGACATGATGGTATGAGAGATTTGAGTCTAGGTCTACGGGGGCAGCGCCGGATTCTGTTTGTTTCTCTTGTACCTCTTCCATTACCACAGGAAGAGCTTGTGCTCAGTAGTTGCTGCCTCCTAGCAACACAATACACATGGAACAGACAGAAGCCCCAAATCAATGAGGATTGAAGCCCAGCTGGATCTTCAGCTTGAAGTAGAGTCACCCAGCTGACGCCAGCCTAGATCTGCAGACCCACAGATACACAAAGGCTCAGATACACAAGCAAGAGTTAATTATTGTTGTTTAAACCACTGTTTGGTGGGGCACCTGGGTGGCTCAGTGGGTTAAGCATCTGCCTTTGGCTCAGGTCATGATCTCAGGGTCCGGGGATCAAGCCCCACATCGGGCTCCCTGCTCAGTGGGGAGCCTGCTTCTCCCTCTCCCTCTGCTGCTCCCCCTGCTTGTGCTCTCTCTCTCTCTCTCTGTCAAATAAATTAATTAAATCTTTAAAAAGAAATAAACCACTATTTGGGTTAATTTGTTATGTACAATAACTGACTGATACTACTACTACTATTACTACTAATAATATTAGCTCGACTTGCCCGTAATTTGCCCAAGGTCACTCAGCGGGTACCCAATGAAGATGGAATTCAAATTCTGGGCTCTTAATCACTTTCTTATGTAACCTTGAGAAATGAACCTGGTTACTACTCTGGTGAGTTCTTCCCAGGTGAAGAATATTACCCCGGAATGAAGACTAGATGAGAAAATACATAAGTTTCTTTTTCAGATGGTTTGCAGGGAAGAGGAGAGCAGTTGGAGACCTTCAATTCTCAGAGAGAGGGACAAATATATTTAAAAAAATAGAAAAGTAAACAAAAGCAGAATTCAGGATTAAAGAATGGCAGGTCAGAAAAAAATAAGGATGAGTGAAAGACTGCTTAGCATTATTGCTGTTGTGTTAAGATTTGCCTCTCAGTGACTGGCTTTGTGATTTTCTCCAGGACTCAAGTTTTCTCATCTGTGAGATAAGGATAATGAAAGCAACTACTTCATAGGGCTGTTGAAAGGCTTAAGTGAGCATATGTAATGAATATATGTCAATGCTTAGAAGAGTAAGTAGTACGTAGTACGTAGATGGGAGCTTAGACGTGCTTCCCAAATGGAGCACCATAGTTAACACCTGCCAGGTGTTTCTGGTATTTCTGACTGCACCTCTGCGATGGTTTTGTATTGTGTTAACCTAGCTACCAGTACCACATTTCCCAGGATTCCTTTCCCTATATGGTCTGGGCTAGAACTGCCTTATGGAAAATTTGCCTGAGGTTTGGAAGCTGGAAGTGAAGCTGCAGCCACCGCGCTCCGAAGGCTAGTGTAGGGCGCAAGGCGCTGCAGCAGCTCATGCACTGATCCACGGGTGACTCAGCGCCTGCAACT